>NC_090754.1:22833577-22851077 GCF_036898095.1 Palaemon carinicauda | reverse complement strand
CTTTGATGAATCTTTCATGAATAGCTTGTTCTTTCTGTTGCTTTTTTAATCTTAAGACGATTCCTGAATAGTAACTAGTTTTGACGGCTGAGAATTTGTAGCCTATCATTTCAATTTTCATCCAAAGCTTTAGTAATATATTTTTGTTTATAATTTTGTCTCTCTGAAGACTCCATCTTTTGTAATATATTTTTTATTTATAATTGTCTTTTTGAAGACTCCTCTTTTTTATTATATTTCTATTTATAATTGTGTTTTTGAAAACTCCATTTTTTAGTAATATATTTTTACTTAAGATTGTCTTTCTGAAGACTCCATTTTTAATATATTTTTATTTATAATTCTTTCTCAAGACTTGATTTTCTCTAAAGAAGTATCTTGATATTTCTTATAATAATGTCTCCTTCAAGACGTACTATCCTATGAAGTTCTATTTTCTTCCTGTACGTTAAAATATAATTAGGCTATCCGAAAACTGATTTTGTACTAAATACTATTTTATTGTGAAGCATTAAGTAAAGAAGCTTTTGTGCTGGTTATTTTTAACGTGTTATGTTAATATTTGAACTTTGTGTCAAGGAGTGTATCTATCAGGTGAATACTAGATAATCTTTACTGTGCTCTCGTGTGCAAAATCTGATGACATGGCCTCCTGATAACTTTATACAGCTCAACTTTATTAATAAAAATGACAAGAAGGTCAATGTAAAACTGCGTAAATTATTTGTAGGAATTGGTAAACCACATCATGAAAAACTTAGGGTAAAGTTGTTAAAGGCAAGATGAAAGAAATCCACAGAAATCGGATATATATTTTACCAGGATGTAGCATTTTGCCTGTTATTGGTATTCCCAATTTACTGATTATATTCATACGTAGGGCTAATTATGTATAACTATGTGTCATCAAATAGTGCGAAAAATAACTGCTGCTCAAATTTAGATTTTTTCCATTGGAAATTATCTTTTTTTTCGAATAAACTGTAGACTTTTAACCTTTTTTTTTCCAAGATAATATAACAGTAATCACTTTCAGTTGAAACCATTTTGTATTTGTATTTATGTAATTTAGGTTGTGGAAATTTATGATATATTTTTTAGTGAACGTTAAAATTTTCAGCCAAAAAGAGACTTGATGAAATAGTATAGTTTTTCAGAGTTAACTGCCTTTCTTTCAATGACTGTTCCTTAGAATGTAGCCTTTTTTCTTTATTTCTGTAATGAAGCTCACTATTGTCGTCATAGTGGCCGATTATTTAATAAATGTTTAGAGATTTTGTGAATAAATGTGAATAAACATATGTATTTATATCATGTATATATTTGTAGTTTGATATGGTCCAAAGCAGACCAAAAGTTACATGTAGTAGACGAAATTGGTTTTAATGTACTAGATTACTTATCGTCCTTGAAACATGTCATTTGTGCGACACGAATTTTAGCAATTGAAGGTTTTGACTTCTCTCTGGTTGATCCTCACGAATTTTGGAAATAAATTCTGCTTGATTTGATGATGTTTTTCGTTGTGATCATCTTCATTCTTATGCATTTTCCCAATTCATATGTCATTTTTATGGCCTTACGGTATTAGAAGAACCTTATATATTGCTTAGTTTTGACACTAAAAATGCAGATTGTCAGCTCTTAAATTATGGCTTGTCTCAACGTATTAAGACATAAATGAACAGTAAAATAGGATAAATTATCTGTATTTGTACAGTGACTATTTTTCACGAATGTTCATTATTTGAGTTTTATTAATGTTCTTGTGGTATATTTTTTTCATTAAAGCTATACAAATTCTTATTAGATTCTCATTTTTGTCTTTCAGTTTCTCTATATTATCACCAAAATTTGTCAAAATTTTGTTTTTGATTATCCTTATTTTTCAATGATCATGAATCTTTATAGTTTTATTTTTAAATTACAATCTTTTTCTTCATGTTAATTTTCATGACAGTGTATTGTGATTTTTTTTCCAAATTTCTTTAGATTTTCATTAGTGTTGAGAATTTTAATAATATTCCTACTTCTGTATTAGGATTTTCTCATAGGGTTTGCAAAGTTTTATCTATTATTTAATTTCGTTATGCGACAGTACTACTTAATGTAATTACTTTTACAATGTGTATTGATTTTTTATTATTATTGGCTAGGGTGGTAGGCTATTCAGTTATTTTGAACTTCTTGATATGTTCTCCATTTTCGTATGTCATTTTTTTTTTTCATTCATTTTGTGACATTCCTATTACATAATTTGGGAGACAGTCTTTGTCTTTGTATTCAAACTGTAGATAATACTTAATTAGTTTTAAAATCCTTCCTATGATCTATTCTTAAGGTAAATTATTCGAGTTATATGAAAAAATGATTTTCCTATTCTTAATGCATCATTTTATATTTTATATCGAAATTTTCTGATTTTCTTATCACTCTTGAAGTATCAGATACATAAATCGTAGTTCTAATCATACTTGCTGTTACTAAACAGTATTTTGAACTTTTGAGTAAAGTACTGTTCTATTCTAATATTTTTAGCCGGCTTTTTTTCACAACCTCTGACTTTCTCCATTTTACTGAACTATTCTGTTTTTCTTAATTTCGCAGGGCTTCTCTGACTTTCTTGAGTTTGCCATACTTCTGTGTCTGTCTTAAGTATACAGAACCTCATGTTTTTTTTTTTTTTCATTTTATTGGTTCTCTCGTCTTTCTTAATTTTAACGGACTTCTCTGTCTTTCTTAACTTTATTGTATTCTCTCCTCTTAATCAATTTTAACGGAGTTATCTGTTTTTCTTAATTTTATTGGATTCTGTTGTCTTTCTTAATTCTACCGGACCTCGGTCTTCTTTAAGTATAATGAATTTACTGTCTTAACTAATTTTACTGAATTATCGTGACTCTTGGTTTTGATAGATACTCCCGACTTCCTTAATTTGAATGGATTCTCTATCATAATTTTACTGGAGTTTGTGTTATTTTTGTATGCTCACTGCAGTACTTTAATGGTCATAATGCTTTCTCTTACTTTCGTCATAGTGCTCCCTCTTTCCTTTCTAATTTGACCCACTGTGAACTGCCCTGCATCCTGTCGCAGTAAAATCAAATTTTGTTTTTTATATTTTAATTTTTTGTGCTATTATAATACTTTGAATTTTGTTTAGTCTCAAATGAAGAAATACAATGGAGTTGAAATATCTCTGGGATTTGTCCAGGTTATCGGTTTCTTTCCTTCTGGGATAAAACTGAAGACACTTTTGTTTCCCCTGCTAAGAAAAACTTCCGTCTTTCGTTTGCTGTTTCGTTTCCTGTTACGACGGTTAGATTGCGTGTGAAAACTAATGAGAGGAATTTTACATTCTTTCTGAGATTTGGTGTCTACTTGAGCAAAATTAATATGTCGTTATACTTATAAGTTTAGGCACGGTTCTTTTGCGTTTTTTTTTTCTATTTACATTTATGCATTTTATTGTTATTGTCTATTTTTCACTTATTCATATATGAACACTATGTGAAAGCTTGCTTAATAAGATGAGGGGCTATTTAGATTTTTCAAAAGGAAATTTTATATATTAAAAAAAATTAACAGCTAAATTAATCATAAATTATATTAAGAAAAAATTAACAGCTAAATTAATCATAAATTAAAAGTTTCCTAATCATCATGTCTAAACAATCCTATTGGAATCAACTATTCTTAACTTTTTAAATGCATTTTTTTTTTCATATTAATTTTGGCTTCCATTTTCAAGTTTTTATGTTAATTGAATTTTATTTGAATTTTAAACTTGCAGTTTTGAAAATAGCGTTGGCTGATAGCTAATGACCGTAGTTACTTACATTAGTGTTTTTGTTAAGACATTTATAACTTGCTATATACGGAGGACAGTTAGAAGTTTGTTGTAAACACTGTAGGCTACTTAAATGTCAAGGGTGTTTTAGCCTTTGAGTAGTTTCAAGTGACTTTGCATGTGATGGACCTGGGGCTGGAATGAAAATAAACAATGGTTCAACTCTGTGCTATACAATAGTGGTCACGAAAGAAGGAAACGTAAAATGCATTTTAGCTGACAAAGTCTGGAGGGTAGATATCTCATTTGATCATTTCTCCCGTTGGGAAAGACCCTACAATTTTCTCACTGATGATTGTTAGTTATACATTTTATGACCATAATTATTGTACCTTACCAAAAAGAAATATTAACAAATATAAACCAGGTGAAGATTGTATGGAGGAAGTTATTATCAATGATTTCGAAATAGCATATGAACGGAGATACAAGCACACTGAAGGGGGTTGATATGTAGGACTCGAAGGAGAAAAGTCTCTTGCAAGTAAGCAATACCCATAAGAAGCTTGAGATTAGTGAAGATAATGATGCAAGAATATAAATGGTGTATTAAAGGAAATGAGAGAACGTTTTGGAAATTAACATAATATGGTTTGCGAAGTATAGATGATAATGCTGTAAAATTCTTTATGTACGTAAGAATACCAGGAACGTATTTTTTAAGTGTTTATTCTGGCATTTAGAGAGGCAAGAGGCTCTAGGAGTTAGATATGAAATAGATATATGTCTACCAGAAATTCTCATTTGCATTGGATACTGAACAATAGATGTTTTAGTTTTCATTGAGACTTGAACTGGTAGATTATGAATGAGGAAAGGAAGTTGAACAATACAAGACAGGTAGAAGACCCAGTTTGCTAAGATAATTCCGGCTGCTTTTATAGAAGGTTATGTAAAGTTAGGTTTATTAACGCAATTATGAAATCTGCCTCCTTCATTGTTTCCCGAATTCTTCGACTATTCGCTTCTCAAAGGAGTGAGGTCGATTAGCAAACTTTTCTTGCTAGGTATAGCTTCTTAGGTCATCCATGGACGTCTCACTTTGTACACAGTAATAATTTAAATCACTATACCATAGTACTCATTGAATGTAGTTTCTTTTTAGGTAGTTGATATTGAACAAGTTTTTTCAGAGCCTTTTCTTTTATTAACTTTGCTGTGTGAAATAGAATGGGTCCTGTAGGCTTTAGCACCATTCCTCATGTAATCTTAGCTTTCGGGGTAGCCATGTTTACTGTATGTTCATGGAAGAAGGTCTCGTGCTGTCAGAACACTAACTGAATCTAGTAATATAAAGTCAAATCACCCAGCATTTTAGATTACTGTATTCTTGAAAGCTAGAGAGATGTTTCTAGTTACGGGGGATATTAGCACTAGTAAAATTGTTGCCCTTTAGTCTGTATACTGCTTACGTTCGACAGAATTTGAATTTTGGATAAATGACCTCTGTATTGTGAATAAGTAGTAGAGACACTCGAAAAGTTAGATTTGAAATGAGTTGCACTACTTTCCATGATTTTCATTGTTAATTTGTTTATTTTCCTATGATTTCTACGGGGAACAGGCCGAAAGATACCAAGAGAATGGATGCTTCACTCATGTTTATGTTGGAAAAGATATTCAGAATTTGCAAATACATCTTTACTCTTATTGCTTTCGAAAGGAGTCTGTGCCCAAGTGCTTAGGCGAAGAGCAATGGGAATTTTAATTATAGGAAGTCTTTATTATATGCATATAGGAAAGATAGATTTAATCAGATTTTGTGCAAAAATCATCTTTCTCAGGGAGACTTTCACGTTTGCTTAGTGAAAAATTTAGATGAATTCAGTTTAATGTTTTGAGAGTACACCATAATAATTGAAATTTGTATAAATAAGAGCAAATTATGTCCTTTTTTTTAAACGTCCGTTACGCTTCTCAAATATAGAAATATTATTTATGGTAAATGAGGAGATAAGTTACCCCCTCATGATTTGTTTTATTTAAAAAAAAAAAAACTGTTAAATAACTTTTAACATTCGATTGCCTCCGTAAAATTAACTTGCAAATTAAATATTAAGAGATACGTACCGGTAAGTTTTAAAACGACCAGACTTCAAAATTGTATGATTATCAACACCAGTGTCTTAACTCCCTTTATAGGATATTAATCCAAGATGATCTTCACTAACTCATTCCGGAAGGTCATGATAACTTTTATGAAGTAATCTGAGCAAAATATTTGTAAACTGTTTAGCCCTCCATCTTTATTCAGTAGCTTTTGGAATTCTATCATTGGTACAGTATATTAACCCAGATCCATATAATGTGAGCTGACTTTCTTTAATGTTGAATTATGATATTTAAACCATATAGCTTGAACAATCTAATTTATTATACGACTTTAATATCCACAAAGTTGAAGTTGCTATTCTATACCCATGGTACCCGGCCTCTCCCTCTTCCAACACACCACATATACTACGATTGGCTTTCCCCATTTTGTGGAACTGTCGTAAATAAAAAAAAAATAAGTGTAAAACAGAAGTAAAATTTAATATAATAAGTCATACTGATTTAAAACAACTATGTATAATTCAATTAATCATTAAAGTCATTAGTATTGCCTCTCGCCCTACTAAAATAGATTTTCTTTAGCCATCCAAGTACCCATGGAAACGTCTCGAACCTTGCTGCTTCAGAAAATGTTTGGTATGAATATCTTACGAATGGAGGGCTGTAGGTCTAAGCTTTTGACAATTATCTGGCACCATTTGAAGACTACTGGTCATAAAGCAGAGGGTAAGGCTGGTAATAAGGAGAAAGGTTTGGAAGGTTTACCTCCCTAGTCGTATTTAAGTCGTATGGCTTAGCTATGTTGTTACTGTTTGTTCGATTGATTTTAATTTAAGTTGGCCATGTAAGTTTTAATAGTTATATCAATGCATAAAGCCATTATATTTTATATTTATCTTTGCTTTTATTGTTGCAGTTGTATATAAAGTTATTTAGGAGGTGTTTTTTTCAGTCAGTTTTGTTTGTTTTCGCAAACTATCCGTTATTGTGTTCAAGGTAATATCGTATGTAGCTTTCAAATTTTGCAACTTGCATAAGACACGCCAAAACAACGAGAATATTGGGGAACTTGAAGGCGAATTTCGAGTCCTTTTGTTGAATAATTAGATATATCAAATCACATAAGTGTTTTGTTGTTTAAAAAGTTTGATATATTAATAAAAATCCTTCTCAGAACTTTCATGTATATACAGTGCAGTATGTCAACATAACGGCTCTTTCCATATCTAAGTTAATATTTTTAGTTTTCTTTCTTGAGCCAATAAACGAAAGCATTTAGAAAGGTTTCCTTCTCTTAAACATAAATTATATTTAGTTGTGGTATATATATATATATATATATATATATATATATATATATATATATATATATATATATATATATATATATATATATATATATATGTGTGTGTGTGTGTGTGTGTGTGTGTGTGTATGTGTGTGTGTGTGCTTGTTAGATGATTTTGTAATTATTTTACATAATTCTGCAATTCTGTAAATAATTATATTAACATTTTGGCTATTTTTACTGATAGTTATATTTATTATGCTAACTTACTTAGAATTTTTAGTACAATGGCACTACTTTCATCTTTGAAAATAACTTGCACCAAAAAGCAAATTATATATGATAGTGCGTATACCGTGACTGTGATTCGAACGTATGGCTATAGATCAAAATACAGATTTCGAAAGCTGGCTTGTCCGTTTACCTGTCAAGATAGATATACTGTAAGCTTTTTTTAACTATGCTTTACATTACGAAGTATTTATGGTGTAGTGTTTGGAAACATAAGAATCACTAGTCAGAAGGATAAAAGTATCATTAAGAGACAAGTTATTATTATTATTATTATTATTATTATTAGCCAAGCTGCAACCCTAGTTGGAAAAGCAAAATGCTATAAGCCCAAGGGCTCCAATAGGGAAATATAGCCCAGTGAGGAAAGGAAATAAGGAAATAAATAAATGATGAGAATAAATTAACAATAAATCATTCTAAAAACAGTAACAACGTCAAAACAGATATGTACTATATAAACTATAAAAAGACTCATGTCAGCCTGGTCAACACAAAAATAAGTGTTACAGAGTTATCAATCTGTAGTCATGGTGGTGATGGATTGATTTTGATTGTATGTAAAAAAAAAACTTTAAATCTATAGTCTATTTTAATATCATGATCCAAATGCATGAATTCGAATCCTTTTCTGAGTGGATGCACTTATTTTATATATGATTACTCTCAAGGCAGAGGAAATACGATATCAAGTAGTACTTGAAGGTAATATTTGCTAATATGTAAGTCACGAGTGTCCGTTACAAGACCTAACATGTACTGTTTATTTATATACATTTTTTTTTCATGGCAGTAAATAGGTACTTGATAATTAAACGAGTTTGTTGATTGAACCAAGCTTAAAATGCTCTAGAGATACCTCCTTGCAAATTAGCTTCATGAATTTCGGCACACATCACTTTAAGCCAAGGAGACTTTAATTAGCAATATCGTAATGTAGGTAATATCACGGTGGCAAAAGAATGAAATAAGCATTATATTCTTATTATAGGAATAACTATCATTGCATATGGTTTTATGTTGAGGAAAACCATTCATAAATTGAAAGGAGATGAGTGAAACTTAAATAAATGGCAGTAGCTAAGGTTTGCCTCGTCTTTGTTGTAGTGATATAACCCCACTTTTTTTCTCTCTCCCTCTCTCTCCATTGCATGGATATTTTTTTTCCAGCTGTTTAAGTGTCTGCATAACTAGATATGACAAACGGATTAGACTTTCTGATGTGCATTCAAGTTTTCATCAACACTCATTGTGTAGGTATTTTGGCCTGCTTTGAATTATGATGAAAGGCAGGCTATCGCAATAACAAATTACGAAATTATTAGTTCATCCTCCATGTCAGTCAACGTACTACGTTGGAAATAACATTAGAGGTAAAATGAATGGCTAATTGGCTTACAATATTAGATTCTTCATGGATATTCTGTCGAAAAATCATGGATGATAAATGTGCATTTTTTTCAAAATGAGTAGTTTAGGTAAAAAAAAAAAATACATGTTATGTAATATTTTGTCATTTGAAATTACGTGTCATAAAATACAAATATGCTACTGCAATAGTTGCAACTAGCAAAATAATTGATTTTTATGAATACTATTAATACTAGTACCGGAAATATATATATATATATATATATATATATATATATATATATATATATATATATATACTGTATATATATGTGTATGTATATATATGTGTGTGTATATATATGTGTGTATATATATATATATATATATATATATATATATATATATATATATATATATATATATATATATATATATATATGATGTCTTTTTAGACTGTTACATGTAAATTCTTATTTTTTCATTATATTTTGGGCGTACTCAATTTGATTTCATATATTTCTTAGTATGGGAAAGAGGAGTAGTTCTGTTTGCATACATCTTCTTTATCCGTTTGACGTCTTAGTATTTGCTTGACCTTGGGGCCTTGAAAAGTTAACTTGTTCGATAAAGTTTTTCGTAATTTGTGCTTTCGATGTACATATATGCTCATCTTTTAACTCTAATGAAGTTGAGTGTAGAATTATAAATTTGTAATGAATATTATATATGTATATATATATATATATATATATATATATATATATATATATATATGTATATAATGTGTGTGTGTAATGCATGTTTGTATGTATATAAAATAACGTATTCAATGTTTCAGTATGTTACATAATATTCGTTTTTTATTAGAATAATACTCATCCCATTTTTGTGATTTAAAGATAAAAAATTTATTGTAATAATATTTTTATTTATTATATACGTCATTGTAAGGTCCCGTAGAATAGAGTGCCCACATACATTTTTAAAAAATGTAAAATACGAAACGTTCTGTCTGTTATGTCTGATGGGAAGAAGTTATATAACATTTTATTGATTTTATTTAGATTTATCAATATTTCTCTTCCTTTCACATTAAGCAGATGAAGACCATCCGTTTCCTGTGGCCTTGTATTTATTGCATAGCCTATTTTAGTGCATATATCGGCCCTCTTGCTTTTTTATATTTCTTAATAAATGGTAAACCATCTACTAATTTATACGTGGCCCTGTATAGCAGATGGCCTCATATACATGTCCCTGGATGGTCATAACTCAAGTGGGAGCGTGGTTTTGATGATCTCGACGTGTGCATACTGTACATCCTTAACGTCGTGCTTTCTCTTGTATTTTCCCAACATTTCAGCTCTTCTTTCAGTTACTTGTTTAAAAATGATTTCTCTCTCTCTCTCTCTCTCTCTCTCTCTCTCTCTCTCTCTCTCTCTCTCTCTCTCTCTCTCTGTGAGAATCAAGTATTTTTTACTTAGGCACCCACATCCACACACATGTATATATATATATATATATATATATATATATATATATATATATATATATATATATATATACATATATATATATGTGTGTGTGTGTATCTATGTATGTATGTCATTTACCTTTTCCTATTAAGGATTTGTGTGTGTGTATCGTTCAACTGAAACGTTCATATGTGATTGATCTTTTACAAGAAGTAGACATAATTTAAAAAAAAGACTATATATATATATATATATATATATATATATATATATGCATAAGCTTATAGTTATATTGCTTCCCCCATTTGTTGCTGGGTCACAACATTGATTCCTCTGCGATCGGCAAACACCGTGCCGTGTCGCGAAGGTTGGCAAAGAGGGTTGTTTTGGTGTGAAACCGTGGCTCAGTCGTTGCTCTGGTCTGGGAAGGGGGTTCAGGGAGCGGGAGGGTCCATTAAAAGCGGACAAGTTAAGAAATTCAAAATGGAAAGTCTTACAAGAGGTGCGAGCGAGCAGTTGAGCCACCCTCCTCCCCCCCTTAATGTACACGAGATGGAGTCTACCTTGAGACGTCAACCGTCGTTTCTTGAAGAAGAGAGAGAGAGAGAGAGAGAGAGAGAGAGAGAGAGAGAGAGAGAGAGAGAGAGAGAGAGAGAGAGAACGAAAGGGGACTTTGCCACCTCTACTTCCCCCCATCTCCCCCACCTAGTCTTGGAGACGAAAATTGTTTTTTTATTGGTGGGAAGATACCATGAAGTAGTCTCCCCATCCTTTGATTGGCCCGGGCATTTTCGGTGGTTGAAGATGACTGGGTATTTAGTAGTTCAAATGCCATGTTTTCAAGGCTTCAATCCCCTTCATCTTAAACACACACACATATGTGTGTGTATATATATATATATATATATATATATACATATATATATATATATATATATATATATATATATATATATATATGTGTGTGTGTGTGTGTGTGAGAGAGAGTGTGTGTGTAACGATGTTTGCGGTTTGAAATAAAACTTTATTTGCTATTTATTATTATTTTAGAAGTATTTTTTTTATCAATTGTTCTTTTATTAGTATTGATGTTTCCAATTGTAAGTACTTTGTAATAACATATTCTTGATCTTAGTTTTGTGAGAAATGTGTAATTTTGAATTATGCAAGGAAGGGGAAAGAAGTAGATGCCATTTTGGCTTGAAATAAAGAGAAGATTTGGAAATTTTATTAAATTAGGAAACAAATATTACTTCAGTGCATGTTATTGTAAACGTTAGATATAACTGATAATTATGAACATTTTGAAACACCGCGTCATTCTAGGATCGAACAAAATGGAGGACAGTGACCTCGGGGTGCTATTTTCGTCGGTGTAGTATACTTTTTTCTACGAACTTTTCACTCTCCCATCTTGCCTTTACAGTACGTCTTTATTTACTTGTTCTACGCTTTTCTTTAAAGAAATAGTTTAATAGGCTGTCGTTGTTACTTTGACGAGGAATATCGCATCTGGGGTACTTTATGATCAAGTGACGACGGCATGCCATTATTAGAGAGCAACCCCCCGGCTGATAGTTGCGCTCATAGCTAGCGCGTCGGGTCTGTCCGTTGCTAACCTCCTTTTAGTTCATCATTCTTGTGACGAATTGGGCCTTTGGTAGGCAAGATTTTTGGCGTTATTGTTAGGACCATTATCTATCCAAATGATTAATTAAATCAAAGCATTTGATTTCATCGTATATCTCCGCTGGTCATAGTCCATCTCCGCTACTTATTTTCCCGTTCCCTCGTGCACCGAGAGGCGGCTTGCCCCCTCTCTCCCCCCTTTGTCTCTCGGAGCCTCATCCTAAGCACCCGATTCCCCAAGTCGTGGTACCTCGCTTTCTTGATCCCCCTGGGTCTTCTTTCTGTTTGGCAGTGTTTAAGCCGTCTGGGGACCACCGTTGTTTTCAAGATAGATATTTTCCCTAGGGATGTTTGTTCATTTTGGCTGGTAATGATTATAAGGCTATAAGTATGCTTAAGGTCTTGGTGGAGACATTGATGGGCAATTACGCCATCCATAAAAAAAGAAAGATTCAAATCAATACACAGCTTAATTGATAAATAGGAATTATATGATACATTCGTGAAATGAAATTAATTAGTAATGACGTCAGTATTCAAGTCTTAATACGTATATCTATACTATATGTATGTATGTATATACAATATATATATATATATATATATATATATATATATATATATATATATATATATATATATATATATATATTAAATATTTTTTTCTCTCTCTCTCTCTCTCTCTCTCTCTCTCTCTCTCTCTCTCTCTCTCTCTCTCTCTCTCTCTCTCTGTATGTATGTATAAATTATATATATATATATATTTATATATATATATATATATATATATATATATATATATATATATATATATATGTGTGTGTGTGTGTGTGTGTGTGTGTCACATGTAATTACCAGTTTTTGCATAGCCACGAGAAATTTGTTATGCTCATTTGGTTTGTTCATAATGTAAAGATCCTTCGAAATTCCTTCTCAAAATTGTTATTGAAATTATTTCCTGTTCCCCTTGTACTCTGAAGAATGAGGAAATGAATTGCATGCATGGGAAGAGGACGGTTATAATTTAGTTATTGTCTTTGATTTCTTCCCAGACCTTTTTGTCACTAACCGCAAATAGGATAAAACATGGCATTCCTTATTGGTCATATTGTGGAGATGCAGACAAAGAAGAAGACGATGGCATTCTTTATTGCCAGGTAGCTTGGCTCTTTAGGGATAAATGTTGCCTCAGGTTTATTTCCTTCCTGAATAGTCTTTTTAAGTGATGGAGCTCATGTAAATAGCATTGATTATTGGGTAAGCCTTATTTAGTTATTTTAATATTTTTCTTGATTTTTTCTATTCTGTGGAAGCTTCCTTTACGATATGGTGACCTTTTAAACCTCTTTCTCGTAATAATGAAAACAAATAATAATAACAATATGGATCGAGTGAAATTAATTTTACATTCTCAAGTGTAATAATCATTATGTGGCTGTAAGCCAATGAACGAAATATATTTGGAGATCGTGTTGATAAAATCAACACTTGTTTGACCTGGTTAGCAGAGGTGTTGCACTAAACTTGAAGGTCAATTTTCATAATATTGTTTCAGTCAGTGCAGTTGGCTTTCTACAAACAATAATGACCTCGTAAAGGGTCAGGTTTCTATTCTAAAAATAAACAAAGATTTATTTGCATCTGTTACTCATCATTGTAACTTCAAATCTTGAGGATCTGTTTTCATACTATTTTTGTTAATAGGTCGTTAAGCTCATGTACAAGTGATAGTTATCTTTGAAGGTGCTGTTGCTTCCATATATAGCTCAATTCATTTATTCGCATGTGTCCTCTTGTTTAGTCTTCAGCAGCTGATTCTCATATTAGATTGCTGGACAAAAACTTAAGGTCTGTTAAATTCTGTATCCTTGGTCTTTGTATCAATTTCGAGCTCTGTGGTCCAATTAGGGCCATATGCCAGCTGTATAAAATTTTCCTCAATTCTGATCATCCTTTGCATTCACATCTAACCAAACTAAACTACTGCCAAGTAGTAATACGAAAAGATGTATAGTTATTCATAACAGTATTTTGTAGGTTTTGTTTATGTTGTGACCTAATTTAGTATTGGAATGATATTCCTAATGTTGTAGTGAAATCAACGGAACTCCAATGCAAATATTTTTTTTTCTGCTTGAGTTCTTTTTTATAGTAATTCTTTACTTTCAAATTTCATGTTTCGTGCTTGACTGTTTTCTCTGCTGTGGCTCTTAACCTTTCAGCAATCTGCTTCTCCAACTATGGTTGTAACAGGGTTTATAAATCATGATGATAAAATCGTAATTTTAGACTCATTAATAATTTGTTTTGAATGCATGAGAGGTAATGAAATTTTATTATTTACCTTCTCATATTAGAATTAGAATTTGTATTCCTATACGAAACAGTATTTCTGGTTTGGGATATTTCTATTTCATAAATGATACTCGTTGTTTTAAGGGATGTTTCTCTTGATGCCCTGCCTTGTTAAAGTGTAGGCTAAATTATAAATGTGTTTAATTTGCGTTTTTTATTTCATATCTTCCTCTATTATGGCATTCTTTATTTTTGTACGTCTGTTTGTTTTTTATGGTTACTATTATATTATTGTTATTTAATATAATTTATTTCTCCTGAAGAGCCTTTATAGGTATAATAGCTTGCCTAGCAAAGTCCTTAATGTGTTCACCCTTCTTTTTTTTTTTTTTTTTTTTTTTTTTTTTTTTTTTTTTCTTTTTTTTTTTTTTTTTTTTTTTTTTTTTATAAAATTGCTGCTAACATTAATGAATATTGAACTAATAAGTTCATACTTCGTAAGTAATTCCAAGTAAACCTAATTTGGAATCCATTTTAAATGCCTTTAAAAATGAGTGAAATCAATGCGATGCAGGAGTATTGTTTGTCGTGGGTTCTGTACCTACGACAATTTTTTTTCCCCTCCAAATTACGTGACGTTCCTTATCACATTGTTTTATAGTATAATATTCGCTTGTAGATTCAAGGCAAGTTTTGTATTTGAATTTTGTTACTGTTCCATGGTACTACGTAATGATAATTTTGATTAAACCCTGTTTTTATGCATTTTACATTATTACTAAAGGAATAGTTTCTTTTGTAGATATATGCTAGAACTGTGCAATTCTTGGTACTCTGGTTTTAGTTTTGGTTGTTAAATGCATTTATTTCGTACTTTTATTTTTATTTTGAATATTCTATGAATGATTTGATGATGCAGCTTGTATTTTGAATGTTGTGATATTTAATTTTAGTCTTTGGGGTTTCTAACATTCAATATTTGCTCAGTTTTCTTCGTGATTGTCTTAAATAAATCTAACCACTCGTTTACGAAGATATTATAATTTATTCACAGTGAAACGAACTTGGTGTTTTGAATGCCAAATGACAAAGTTCTATTGAGGGCAAAAATGAGGTTAACCAGATAGGAACGTTGATACCCAGGTGCGTGACTATTTCGTCTTCCCATTAACATTCTGATTCACTTTTTGATGTCAGTTTTGTATTAATAAGCTATAGGGTAATCTGATCTAGTTTAGGTTTACTCACGGTTTGTTGATTATGGTTTTTGTATATTTTATATGTACTATAATATATATATATATATATATATATATATATATATATATATATATATATATACAGTACATATATAATATACAGAATATATATATATATATATATATATATATATATATATATATATATATATATATATATATATATATGTATGTATGCGTATGTATGTATTCATTATTAAATATATTCATACGTTTATATAATGTTTGTGATATATATACATATGTATATATATATATATATTTATATATATGTGTGTGTGTGTGTGTGGTGTATGTATATACAGAGAGAGAGAGAGAGAGAGAGAGAGAGAGAGAGAGAGAGAGAGAGAGAGAGAGAGAGAGAGAGAGAGAGAGTTTAAGGTATGGTGGATTGGATTTTAGGAGATATTAAAACATTTATGATAGTGTCAAGAGTATGTTGTCAGGAGAATGACTGATTTAGTGTGAAAGTGGATCTGGGAAGTCAAATTGAATAACAATGTAGATGGGATGTGTGATAAGGAAATGAGTGGTGATTGGAATATTGAATGGCTAACCTTTTGAGGGGCTAATCTTTGAAGATGTTTGTCTGAATGGAAACAATAAAGGGAATTTGCAGATGCTTCTAAGAAGGTTTTGAATGTTGGTAAAGGAGAAACTAGAGAATAAACGCGAGTAAAATTATGGTAAGAAGGATAAAAGTAAACCAGAATGATGGCGCAAATTATGTTATGGATGGTTAAAGAATGGCGGAGGTTGATTCGTAAAAGCGTCTGGGAGAAATTTAATGGATGCTGACCAGATGAGATAAGAGGTAAGTAACAATAGATGAAAGGTAGCTGAATGCGTGCAAAAGGATAGGGAAAGACTCGAATTGTGCATTGAAATCAAGGTGGGAATGTACAAAGAGATTGTTGAACTAATTCTCGTCTGTGGTGTGAAGTTTGCTGTGAATAAAAAAAAAAAAAGGTTGAAGCCCTGAAGGTGGCCTGTTTGTAAAGTATATGTGATGTAAGAATTTATTGTGTGGATAAAGTAAAAGTGGTAAAAAGTTTAACATGAGTGAAAGGATGGATCATTGTGTTTTGAGGTTATGTCACTTGGAAAGAATGAACGACCTCTAGTTAGTATAAAAATTGTACGGGTGAAATAATTGTGAAAGAAAGGGGTTCGATGAGTTGTTCTTGAGCCTTCTCTGAAGCTGTATGAAGCAGCTAATGTTTTGAAAGTTCTACTGCTGGGGCTTCATCCTCAAGTCAGCACTTAAAGAATGAATGTGACAATGAATATTATGCTATGTTTTTTTGAGCCATCTCTTTTTAGGGGACATGGCTTTATGCTGAAAAACCCAAAAATTGTTGGTGTCTATGGGATACTTGTTTGTGGGAATATGCACGAGGCGATCTGCCACAATTAAAAAACAAAAAATGAGATGGACATAAGAGGCTCCGTTGTTTTAATTTTTGAAAACACATCTTAAATCGGTTCAAATTTGGCTTCCTTGAAATACTACTTTGGGCTGTGCTTGATTCTCTAATTCTGGAATCTTTCCGGTTTTGCCAATGTTCGAATGATACTGGTTTTGGAATGTAAATAATTTCTTTTTAGTTATTTTGTATTTTTTTTTTTTCAAATTAACCGTCAGAATCATTTTCATATTTTGTTAATTTTTTTTGTTAGAATCTGTATGATATTTTGATAATTTTATTGTCAGAATTTTTATTTTTTGTAGCTTTGTTACCGGGTTTTTGTAGGGTATTTAAGGATTTTGGTGCCAATATTTCTTGAAGCTCAAATCTTTATTTTTTCAATGGTTTAGGTGATGGAATACTTCTTTTTATATAATTTTCTCATTGATTTAGGTGTTGGATCATTTTATTTCCATATTTCATTATTATTTTTATGGTATATATATTTTCTAAATGAAAATAATTTTGGCCATGAATGTCTTTCGGTTCAAATTGAATTTTTTTCTGAGGATAATTTCAAATTCAATTTGGTTTAA
>NC_090754.1:22821077-22823577 GCF_036898095.1 Palaemon carinicauda | reverse complement strand
TCAGCTACTGATTCTCAACTTAATTTGTGGGACAGGAACTTACTTTCTAATAAATTTCTTATTCCTTATCTAGATATTAATCTCTGGCACTGTCATTCAATTAGTTCGTTATGCATGTTGCATAAGATTTTTCATAATTCTGACCACCCTTTACATTCAGATCTTCCCGGACAGTTCCATCCTGTTTGTAATACTAGACATGCAGTTAATTCTAATAGTCAGGCCTTTTCCATCGTGAGGGTCAATACTACACAGTATTTTAGAAGTTTTATTCCAGCTGTGACCAAGTTGTGGAATGATCTTCCTAATCAGGTAGTTGAATCAGTAGAACTTCAAAAGTTCAAACTTACAGCAAACGTTTTATGATGAACAGGCTTACATAAGTCTTTTTATAGTTTATGTATATATTATCTGTTTTAATATTGACATTGTAAGATTTTTTATTTTAATTTTTCATTACTTTTCATATTGCTTATTTATTCCCTTATTTCCTTTCCATACTGGGCTATTTTTCCCTGTTGGAGCCCTTGGGCACATAGCATCTTGCTTTTCCAACTAGGGATGTAGCTTAGCTAATAATAATGATAATAATAATAGTAATAATAATAATATTGAATATCTTTGTGCTTAGCTGATCGCTCTGAAGCTCTTTCTATTATCGTATGTCAACAATTAACGGCTATTGTGATTATGTAAGGGGTTACTTGTTATGTAAATACATTTCTATACTTAACCTGCATGAAATTGCTAACTCCTAGAGCAGGTAAAAATAAACTTTAGATCATGTTGCCGATTATGAATGGGGAATTCTTAACATAGAACTTATGAAGAAAAGCCGATATTCGATAAAGAACAAAGTTTGCATCTGATGGTGTCTCGAGAGGGAAGTCTTGCATTAGGATTTTGAGGAATGTATATTGTAAAACGTAAATTGTACCTGTAACCTTTTTAGTCCCCTTTCTAAGTAGAATCACTTTGGGATAGAGGATTAAACATATAAATATAACCCTGGTTACAGAGAAGTTAGTTGGCATAGTAGTGTTTCTTTTGCCATTTTTCAAGCCTTCTTTAAGTCAGAAACAAGTCCAAATAATTGATCATATGATTATACATTTCTGAAGTCTGTCTTTACCACCTCATGAACAATTAACATTTTCATGTGCATTAGTATTTGAGTAAGATGTGCCCATGCTAATGAGGTCACGCTAACTTCTTATCACTAACCATTATCATTAAAGAAACCTTGGTGTATGGTTGTGTATTGGTTCCCATAATTCATTTCTGATTCACTGCTCTCTGTAAAAATATGCATTTTCTAATTGTTGCTATTTTGAATTGGTGAGTGCAATATTAGAAAATGTGTGAGAACGGTGAACAGAATATGGTCTACATGTTATGGTTATGGAAAACATAAGAAAACTAGCTAGGAAAATTAGCCTATTAGTCCCTACTCGTCTACAAGGATTGTTGTGGCCTATTGGTAACGTCTCTGTATGGTAATCGCCAGACTGGGGCTCGAGTCTCGCTCAAACTCGTTAGTTCCATTAGTATCTACAGCCTCACCTTCCTTGTGAGCTAAGGAAGGGGGTTTAGGGAAATATATTGATCTGCCTGCTGAGTCATCAACAGCTATTGCCTAGCCCTCCCTGGTCCGAGCTTGCTTGGAGAGGGGGGGCACACACACATATATTTATATATATATATATATATATATATATATATATATATATATATATATATATATATATATTTATATATATATATGTATATATATATATATGTATATATATATATATATATATATATATATATATATATATATATATATATATATATATATATAGTCAGTTTCAAGGGCATTGCCTTCCTGTTTGAATGCTAGAGCTATGTCACTGTCCCTTGGCTCTGCCATTCGTGAGCTGTCTTTAAACCTTTAAAAGCCAGTATTTATCTATGAAGCAAATACAATAGAGACTAGTTGGGGAAGTTAATGGCTCTGTGTAATCAGTGGAGGAATATTGATGTTGAGAGAAACTTGGGTTTATTCTATGGTAATGGTCAGTCGAATGTTACATAATTACAGTAGACTGAATACAGTAATATGTATTCACTTATGTTTGGCTATCGAGTTTGCAATAATCAACTATTCATCGTTTGGCTCTAATGCAGATAACGTTGTCTGAAACATATGATCGTCTTCAGTTTTGGTGTCAGTCATTCCATTTTCCTATTTTCTTTCGTTTTTAATGAGGCGTTTTGTTTTCTTAAACCCTTTCTGAATTTCACTTGTTACATATTTTTTCCTCATTTTATATTTGGATTTTTTTTTTTTTTTAATAAAGTATACTTTGGATTAGCTTATTTTTATCTTTACCCTTAGTGTTTATCTCCTTGTGAATGTTCACGTTGACACTATTTTATATTGATACTAGATTTGCTTTCAACAATTAAATGATGCTGAAGAAGAAAAGTTAGTCTGAATGATGAGAAATGATAGAGA
>NC_090754.1:22813577-22816077 GCF_036898095.1 Palaemon carinicauda | reverse complement strand
TACATATATATATATATATATATATATATATATATATATATATATATATATATATATATATATATATATATAATCATATAACTCCTATTGTTAACTTTTTTATCAATTGAAAATCATTATACCTTTGCTAATATTAACCGTAAAGACAAAAAATTTATATTGCTAATGCCATATGAAAAATCAGTTTTGCTTCTGACCATATGAATGAAAGAAAAAAAGTTTTGAGAGGCCCTGCGTCCTGAATCAAATTAAAAATTAAAAAACATTAAACATTTGATTAGTTTTCTTCCACAAGATTTGAAGTTAATGTTATCCAAAAACCTCATATATGTCGAACGTGTATGAAAAAAGTTATTTAACCAGATCTTTGATATAATCCGTTCATTCAATAGATAATGAGACTCGTTTATATTTGATAAGTGTATATGTCGTTGAATGGGTGGTATTGCTACATATTTGTTTGTGGAGTGATGAGCCAGGACAATAATCTATACAGTACGTTAGATTACTGAGATTCTTTTTAATTTGTCTACACACCAAAGCTTTCTTAAAATACGAAATATTCATGTTGTGCTTTGTGTGTAGGTCGGAGCGCATAACCTAAGAGGTGGGTGTTATAACTTGATTTGAAAGGTGGTAGGTTGTAAAGGAAGGATTTGAAGATGTAGTTAAGGATGCGAGTACTTGTGTACTACTAGATTATATATATATATATATATATATATATATATATATATATATATATATATATATATATATATATATATATATATATATCTATATATATATATATATATATATATATGCATCTATACACACACACACACACACACACACATATATATATATATATATATATATATATATATATATATATATATATATATATATATATATATATATATATATATAAATAATCTACGTTTCTGAAGAAAATTGAAATAAAATAACGAGTTAGGCCAGAACAATTCTTTATTGCGATCAGTTTTCAAGGTGATCTCTTACAAATTATGATAGGTAATTGTTCTTAAATGCGTGTGCTATCAGGATTTCACAGATCAAGGAAAGCAATGAAGAGAGAGGCTAAGATAATGATTAAAAAGTTTACGGGGCTGTTTGTTTACTTACAGCTTAAACAGTAGCCAAAATAAATGTTCAGATCTCAACTTTCTTGCATGTTTATCCTTCCACACGCCATTTGCTGAAGTGATCAAAGACCCTCTTCGTAGAATTATATATTTATTAGTTTAGATGAAATCTTAACTTACGATGATGTAAAGAAACCATGTCGTTGGCATCCAGAAAAGAGAGCGATAGATAGTCATATAATAGGCCTCAGGACCTGATATGCCTCATTGAATAGTAGTAATGGTGAAGCTGGAAAATCTTAAACAGGAACAGGAATGGAGCAAATGCCGTCGTTTCTGTGAACTTGAAAAAAAGGAATAACTATTCGGACGATTGAAGAAAGAGAAAAAAAATCACATTTTCATTGGTCGTGTTCGCAGTGACACTGTTTTTATTAGTTCGTCTTCAGACTTTTCGTTTTGATTCTAGCTTCATTCATCTATTAGTTAGGAGTTCTGGTTATTGTTTCGTAGAGGGCTTTAAGTGTATTGAAGCTGTGCTGTTATGTACTGAAAAGTGATCTAGTACCAGCACTTGGTGTATATTTTTCCTAAACTAAATTCTCTCTCTCTCTCTCTCTCTCTCTCTCTCTCTCTCTCTCTCTCTCTCTCTCTCTCTCTCTCTCTCTCATATATATATATATATATATATATATATATATATATATATATATATATACATATATATATATATACAAAATTAATATTTGTCTGTGTGCTGCATGTAAATTATTTTTGATCAAATAATAGTAACCGTTTGATTTGAATCTATAAGTAAACTTAGCGGTTACTTGTATGCGCCTTATAAAGGAAGAAAGAGATAACCGTGCTTCCTTGAACGCTCTCTTATGTGTAATGTTTATTCTGATGTAGTTTTCCAACCGTCTGTCGGAGTGATGGAAAACACTTTGTGTAACTCCAGCTATCTCCAACTGGGCACTTCTTTAGATACGTGGTGCATGCATAAGATACACGGCATATGATGAATAAACCACGTGCAAGTTCTGCACTCCGTTTACATGGTAAATGTAAGTGGTGGCCTCCAGTGACTCATGCTCTTGATATGTTCTATGAAGATGAACTTAGATTTACTGCACTTCACGTGACACTCCTTGGCATCCAGCGCAGTCAGACACTCTCTCTCTCTCTCTCTCTCTCTCTCTCTCTCTCTCTCTCTCTCTCTCTCTCTCTTAGTTGTCTGACTTTTATATATGTGCCTGTATTCTGTTTATTAGTTGTAGGATCTAATTAAATCAAGTTATTCAAATTTATTCCCGGAAAGGTTTCCAGTATTGGACGCTATTGCTGTATTGGTTCCCAAGTAACCTAACAAACGGAACATTAATTACCTCATGCATTCCTGTGGAGTGAAG
>NC_090754.1:22801077-22808577 GCF_036898095.1 Palaemon carinicauda | reverse complement strand
TTCACTCGCCTTCTCCGAACACCTATCGGTGCTTGGAGTGTAAGAGGTCGGTTGTTTGGTACTTGTAAAATGGTAACTATGTAGTCATACTGTACTCATGCAGTTTGGTGTTTTTTCTATTGCTTTTCATTTGACTCGGGACCCGCCCCTTTCCCTCTTATCTTTTAAGGAATATACGTGCAAGATATGCTTAAGTATGCATGTATTTCTCTTCCGCTTGTTTTTTTCGATGTTTTTATAGTTTTAGTTATGAAAGATCTGTTTTAATGTTGTTACTGTTCATAAAATATTTTATTTTAATGGTTCATTACTTCTCTTATAGTTTGATTTATTACCTTTCCTCAATGGGCTATGTTTCCGTGTTGGAGCCCTTGGGCTTATAGCATCCTGCCTTTCCAACTGGGGTTGTAGCTTAGCAAGTAATTATGATAATCATTCTCTCACCATTATATACAGATTGTATATGTATATATATATATATATATATATATATATATATATATATATGTGTGTGTGTGTGTGTGTATATATACAGTATATGTATATGTATATATATATATATATACATTTTATATATATATATATATATATATATATATATATATATATATATATATATATTAGTTTCAACCATTTTTTTAATTAACCGCATGTATTTTGGAAATCCCTAAGAATATAATAAGTGGCACTTTAGATGGAACGACTCAAATGAAATGTTGGAACACGGTTTGAAATCTGTTATATTAAATTGGGTTATGGCAGTTGTGTTTATTTTGAGATTCAACTGCCACTCAATTATTCTATAGTCTTGAGTTCAGTATTTTTCTCTAAATGGGAGTCTTTACTTCGATAATGACCATCTTAGTTGCCATTAAAACTCATTGATATAGTGAATTACAATGAACATCTTAGTTGCCTTTTAAAACTCATTGATATAGTGAATTACAATGAACATCTTAGTTGCCTTTTAAAACTCATTGATATAGTGAATTACAATGACCATCTTAGTTGCCATTAAAACTTATTGATATAGTGAATTACAATAGTTTCTTTGTATAACAATTAGATGTTCAACATCTCGTTATTGCCATAGAATATGTTTGAGAAATAATTTTAAGATTATTGGCTGTTCTGTACAATGTTCAAATCCTTTTATATAATTCTCTCTCTCTCTCTCTCTCTCTCTCTCTCCTCTCTCTCTCTCTCTCTCTCTCTCTCTCTCTCTCTCTCTTCGAGAAAAATAGATACAAGTTGTACTGTATATGTGTGAACCTTTTCTAATGTTCTACACCAAAGTTCCTCGCATGTCTCATTACTATACTATAAACCTACTCAGTATGCCTATGCTTGAAAAAGAAGTGCATTTTCCATTGTTCATCCATTTCGGTGCTTGGTAAGTCACTTTTCTCTGGTTACCTGTCAGTTGTTTAACATGAGTATGGTTTTTACTATAAATGACTTGCTTTTCATTTACATATTTGTAATTTTTTTTTTTATCATTGAAGATTAAGCTTGGTTTTCGTTTGACTTATTAACATTGTATTTCTGTGAAACCTTTCGTATTAATCCTGTAAGTTATATTTTTATTTGTTCTTCTCAAGTCATCTTTTTTTAGGCAAACTTTCTGCTATGTAATTTCCTATCGGTAGCGATCATGTTATCTCCTTACCATTTGCTCTTCTAAATTTTCTTTTAGAGAATTAGTTTCTCAAACCTTATTAGATATAAATTGCTTTTAAAATCCCAGTAAGCATTTATATGTTCCCTTTGAGCTTCATTTCACCTCGTCCCAGTCGTCCTGACAGCACAGTTGCTCATTTCTATTCTAAAGTCTTACAATCCTAGATCTTTCAGCTGTTTCAAATTTTCCAAAGCTTCTGCTTATTTTCAGTATTGAATACTTTTCTTTTCTTTTTATAGTTTATATATGACATATTTGTTTTTGACGTTGTTAATAGTTTATATAGGACATATCTGTTTTGACGCTGTTACTGTTTTTAGAATGATTTATTGTTAATTTATTCTCATCATTTATTTATTTCCTTATTTCCTCTCCTCACTGGGCTATTTTTCCCTGGTGGGGCCCTTGGGCTTATAGCATCTTGCTTTTCCAACTAGGGTTGTAGCTTGGCTAGTAATAATAATAATAATAATAATAATAATAATAATAATAACTATATATGTAATGTTGCGTTTTCTTCCTCATTTACATGGTTATCCACAACAAACCCTGTACTTCTAATAATGAGAAAACTTACCAGCAAGTCATTACAATAGGAATGCTTTTACCTTTTCCTTACCAATTGATGCTGTGCAATAAGCTATTTTTAATCGCAGATTCAGCTGTTTGTAAGAGTCTATGCTAAAGTCAAAATGTTACTAAATGCAAAGCTATTGGTACCTCTTAAGTTAGCATTTTGCACTAGCACTTCCAAAGACATTTTTCGTTGGAGGCTCTGCAGTTAGCACGTACTTATTCCACGTTTTACACAAGTATTTTTTTTTTACATTAAACCTCTTCTTAAATATGGTTTTACGCTCGAATTTATCTAATCCTTTTTAAATAATACGCTTCTAGTTATCTAAAATTGTTTTAAGAATACCTTCAATTTTTTTAAACCTATATTGAAATTTTGTAATGTTTTTCCTATAAAGTTTATAAACCAGTGAACATTTTTCTTCAAGAAAGTATTTAGATTGTTAGAGATGCCTAGAAAATGTTTTATCAGCTCCCAATGGTGCATTTGCTTATTTTAATACCTCTTTGGGAGAAGACTAGCATCCGCCTACAATCTCTCTCTCTCTCTCTCTCTCTCTCTCTCTCTCTCTCTCTCTCTCTCTCTCTCTCTCTCTCTCTCTCTCTCTCTCTCTCGTTAGTTACTATGCATACCGAAAAGTATTTTGTGCGACTCACGCGATCATTAGATTCTCATACATTATTAGAACAAACGATCATAAACTTCCACATTAGTAAATATAATAAACGATACACCAGGTATACAAGAGGATTTAGATTTTATCTTACACTATCTTAAAGTATCTATTATGAGCATTTGAATAACGGACCTTACTGAAGAAGTTACGGAAATTAGATTAGATACGTTTCGGGTAATCATAGGGCGTAACTACCAGACTTCTCTTTTTTTTCTTTCACATAAGCGAAAATTCATTCTTAACGTTGATGATTAACTGTGACTTGGAGAGAGTAATCAATGTATTTTTTATGAATGAAAGTCAAAATGAAGGAGATATTTGGCTGACATACGATATTCATTGAAACATACATCTGTTGGTGGTAATGGTTATAGATGAGTATTTACTGCCAGAGTTCGAGAAGATAACATATAATTATTCTAGGACATATCACCAAGTTTAGTTCTTATAGGGGTAATCAGGTATCAAATTTGACGTCGAAATTGCTGTATTTTTAGTTACCATGAAATGTTTGTGCGTTAAAAACGTGTTGGGCCAGTTATGTAGTTTTAACTATAATTATATATCCGAGAATGCATGATTTGAAACCCACATCTAATTATATATAAACAGCATATTCTATTCTCATTCGATAGAAGATTGACATTAATTGCATACATTTGATAAGGATAAAATAAGCCAATCGTAGCTTCTAATAGCTATGTACACATTTCAGCCATAATGAAAAGTAAATGCTCTCGCTGGGTTGGGTCTATTTGAATGTCAGGTTGGATCATTTGCAATTCTAAACATTTCGATATGTTTCCCTTTTTAACATATTGAATTTATCCATTAAGGAAGTGATGGTTATTATGGTGAAATCATGATAATGATAAAAGCCTAAGTGAGGTGGGTGTCTGAACCACCTTCCAAGAAGTTATTTTTTATATCAATATGATCGAACAATGATGACACTTGTATTGGTAATACTAATAATGATAAAGATAGACATCTATACGGTTATATATAATCTGTTTGCTATATATATATATATATATATATATATATATATATACATTTATATATATATACTGTATATATATATATGAATATATATATATATATGTATATATATATGTATATATATATACTTATTCATTCAGTATATGTGGAAATCCTGACAGCTAACAAATGATGACTATGAAATATGTATTATAGTCACGGAAGGGAAATTGAAAAAACTATTGGTCACATCATCGGACTGACAGTTTCTTGGTGATTCCATGCAAGTCTGATTTAAGAAAAGAAGGTATAGTCTACAGGATTAGCCTACTGGAAAACAAACCATGGCTTATATTTAAATAATGACCTACGCAACAGGGAATTAATAAGGATTCCACCGTATGGGGGCGGGGGGGGGGGGGGGGTTGTAGGTTCATGAATATGTATTATTGCTTCGGCCTCCGATCAACCGATTCTGTGACTTTAGCTAAGCCAGTGGACAGTCAAAGCATTATTAGCGTACCCCTAGAGATACCCAGCCTATGCTGTTTTATTTTAGCAGATATGCCTCAAGATGTTTGATTGGCACAATGAAAGATTCATTCTGGGCAAGGTATATCATGATGTCGTATTGTTGTCATTTCCAGAGCTATTCTTAACCAACGTGTTTTCAATATGCAATTGTGTACATTGAGAACAGCTCTATTCAATAAAAGAAACAAAAATTTATGAATCTTGTTGAACTTCATAAATTCAAATATATGGTTAAAAATGTCAATCCAGATTTATTCACAGAGATATGGCTAAAATACTTTGTGATATGGAACCCCACTTAAGTAGTAACTAGAATGAACTCCGTTTCGACTAGTAATAATTATAATTTAGTAAAACTAAGGGAATTAATGGAATCTATTGGGTTTTCGAGTGATCGAAATTAGTTCATGGTAGCTAGTATTATGAAAGTTTTTATACAACACTGGTAGTAAAGTAATGAAACACGCTGCAATAGATTAAGACCAAGATCGGAGATCAGGATATATATATATATATATATATATATATATATATATAATTATATATAGATATATAATTATATATATATATATATGTATGTAAATTTATGTATATATATATATATATATGTATGTATATATATATATATATATATATATATATATATATATATATAATGTATATATAGGTATAGATATATGAATGTGTGCGTATATGTGTTTACATTTGATTTTAATTTAAGCTCTTCCAGCTCTATATTTTAACTAATGATATTTTTTTTAAGGGATGTTATTGTTTTTCAACGTTTTAATCCAGTTTATATTATACTCTTGAATATTCTATACATCTTTAATTTTCATAATTTTGTTCATTGGTAGAACTTAAAATTCAATCTATTTACTTGACGCGCTGTTTTCAAAATCGTCTGTAGCACAACAAAGTTATATGTAGGAAAATATTTTCGTCTATTTTTGCCCTTCTAATTATTTATGTATATATACAGTGTATATGTATATGTATATATATATATATATATATATATATATATATATATATATATATATTGATTTTGAATGCATCATTCATTATCGTTTCCTGATGAACAGTATATATTTAATGATAATAAAAGTAATAATAGTAATTAGAATAATGATAATGATAGGCATAAAGAGTTGAAATTGACTTAATATATCCATCCATCTCGGAGTGGAAATATCGAGTGATGTGGTTACATGACCTCTCGCTAAGAGGATGAGCAATGTATCTTGTTGAGTATTGTGCCGCCAAGAATACTAATTTTCTAATAAGAGGGAGAAGAGAAAAAGTTAATTCAAGATGCAATCATACTTGAATGAAAGATAAAACATGCGCCGGTCGGAAGTGTTTGTTGCTATTCTTGTGTCTGTGATACATGTTTTGATATATACTACAGTACACATATTTGTATGGCTTATTTTAGTCATACATAAGGAGATGATAATTTGTTGCTATTCTTGTGTCTGTGATGCATGTTTTGATATATACTACAGTACACATATTTGTATGACTTATTTTAGTCATACATAAGGAGATGATAACTACTGTCATACTCACTTTCATGCAGTGCTGAGATTCTTTTTATTTCTCTTTGAAATGATATAGATAAATCTCGTCAAATGTTTAAAACGGTATTTTAGTGGCGTATCATGCCGTACCATTTAGTATGTATAGCTATGAATAAAAGAGATATAAGAAAAAAAAAAGGTATATGTAAAGTACTCAGAGGTGTTTCTCGGGTTTGATTGCTAATGCCTAGGTCACCGTCTTGTAAATTATCATCTGCGGAGTGTATTAAACACAAAATATTGTAAAAACATCATGGAGGAAATCATTTAAAAGAATGAAAGAAAGTCATCTTGGAATTTATGTCGCCACATATCCCTCTGATGAAGCATCAAGAGCGGAAGGGCTAAAGGAACCTGACAAATTCAGACAAGGCTTGAAAGTGTCACAGGCACAAAGACAAAACTACTCTTCATAAAGGCCCTGATCAAGTGAACGCCACTTCAGCCTCTCTCTCTCTCTCTCTCTCTCTCTCTCTCTCTCTCTCTCTCTCTCTCTCTCTCTCTCTCTCTCTCTCTCTCTCTCTCTTATACCCAACCCATCCGCTCAACATCCCATCTCCCTCACCCAACCCCCTTTTACCAAGGGAAGAAAGTGATAAAAGAAAAGATTTAACGGAAATCGAAGAGGAATTTGGCATCCCTTTCTACCTCAAAGGATCCCATGGAAAGGAAAAAATGGCCTCCCGTATCATCGACTAACTCTCTCTCTCTCTCTCTCTCTCTCTCTCTCTCTCTCTCTCTCTCTCTCTCTCTCTCTCTCTCTCTCTCTCTCTCACATGACTTTTTAGGGAGACCTGTCGCTGCCATTTTTTTTAATGAATAATCTCTATTTAGTATTAATTTAATAAAATATTTATATCATGTTTGTTTTATACTCTTTAGTAGTGTGTATTATATAGTGTTAAGGGATAACAGACAGACAGCCAAGCAAAGAGAGCACACTAATTCCCATTACCACTTTGAATATCTTTTATAAGAGAGCGTTGTGTTTGCTTGTCACGAACCCAGATTGTTCAGAAGGTGGAATTTGAGGGAAGGCAGAGGTGGGGTAGAGAGGAGGGCCCCTCTTTATTGTTTTATTGTGTTTTGTTTCTTTTATGTCATAGAATGAAAGCAAAGTCATATCAATGCGGGGATTTCAAATTGACGTCCGGATTGATTTCGGTCGGACGTCGGAAAGAGCGAATGTGCGTTGTTTTTAAGGGTCTCGTTCGGGGTCCCGGTAGGTGGGTGGGCGGGTAGGCAAGTGTTAAGTTTGATGTTAAGTGGTCCTATTGTCCTCCGTTAAGGAGCTAGAGTCAGATTTTTACTGGGAATTCGCGGAAATTGTACTTTTGATTGTTGTTGATATTATGAAAGGGTTTCTCGTTTTAATTCTTTAATCGTTCAGTGGCTACTTTCCTCTTGGGAAGGGTAAAAAAGACTTTAGCGATGGTAAGCAGCTCTTCTAGGAGAAGGACACTCCAAA
>NC_090754.1:22778577-22793577 GCF_036898095.1 Palaemon carinicauda | reverse complement strand
TCCGTTTCTAATAGGACCAGGCCTTTTAATTGGTGCTTGAGTCTTGGAATACCATCTTTTACTTGTTTAGACTAAATTAAATTCAACTATAATTTTGTTTCCCCCGTGATACATCCAAATTACTTCGAGAAACAAATTTAGCTTTTAGCTTTGGCCATTTTAGTTTCCCATGCCTTAATAATGCTTCAAGCTTCAATTTTTTTTTTTGTGTAACTAGCCTCAACTTGGTTTAGTTCCCATAGCAGCTGAATGTCATTATTATTATTATTATTATTATTATTATTATTATTATGATCATGATCATGATTATTATTATTATTATTATTATTATTATTATTATTATTATTATTATTATTATTATTATGTATACAAATATTTCTCAAAAGAGAAAAAGCAAAAATAGATAAAAAAAAAAAAATAACTAACACAGGCTCAGGATTTGAAGACTTTTTCAACAGGAAGTAATAGTCAAGGAAAAAGGTTACTCCAGCTTGACCATAGTTACGGGGGGAGGGGGGGGGGGGCGCTGCAGGAACAACCGTGCCTATACCATTAGCCATATTACTTATCCATATCACAAGGGAATCATATTGTCATAGGCACAGATGGCAGGGCTGTAAATATTTTTCCTTTTGGTTTTATTTTTCTGTGTTGATAAATTTTCCACAATTCACCTACTACTGTAGAGGGGTGTATGTATGTTTACACAAACATACACACACACACACACACATACGCATATATATATATATATATATATATATATATATATATATATATATATATATACTGTGTATATATATATATATATATATATATATATTATTAGTAGATATTCTTTTTATCTATTTCACCTTCCTCTTATTAACCTTTGAAGGAGGTTGGTGCTAGAAGGGTACGGCCATCTGAAATGTGGATGTAAGCATACCCGTTTCCTTGGCCACAGAAGATATGGTTACATAATATGCAGTTGAGTGGATTTGCTAGCTCTAGGCCAAAAGTGATCCAAAGACTTAGCTAATGGGAGCTGAATGATACTTGGCAGTCAATATTGAGACGTTATAGCTCTGATGGTTACGTTCGGAGAATTATATTTGGTAGATTCATATCTGAAAGCTGAACTTCGCTACTATTCTCTCTAGAAGAACAAAATGTATGATGCAATGTACTGTATATATATATATATATATATATATATATATATATATATATATATATATATATATATATACACATAAATATATACATATATATCCATATATATTCATATATATATATACTTATATATAATGCATATATACATATATATATAATGTTTATATACATATATATATATATATATATATATATATATATATATATATATATATCTATATATATATATATACCTATATATATATATATATATATATATATCTATATATATTCATATATATATATACTTAAATACATACATGCATACACAGGTATGGATAATCTGTTTGAGTTGGCCAAAAAATTACGAGTAATTACAAAATAATTGGAGGCCAGAAAAACTTACTCTTGTAGTGTGGAAAGTCTACGGATTATTCACAACACTTATAAAATCACCCTTTCTAACGGCCTATCATAACCGTGAACATATTGAAAGAACATGTTTGCTTGCTTGAATTCAGAAGAGCTTTTTTTATTTACTTATCAAGAATCTTTAGAATATTTATAAAAACAACTTTTATCAATTCCACCTGTTTAAAATATTTGCTATGGCTAATTAATTCTTTAAAATCATTTGCAAATATATTAATTTTTGTTTTACACAATAAATTGGACACGTGTGTGTGCACTATTTAATATATATATATATATATATATATATATATATATATATATATATATATATATATATATATATATAGATAGATAATAATTATTATTATTACTAGCTAAGCTTCAACCCTAGTTGGAAAAACAGGATGCTATAAACTCAGGGCCTCCAGCAAGGAAAAAGAGCCTGTGAGAAAAGGTAATAAATAAACTACAAAAGAAGTAATGAGCAATTAATATGAAATATTTTAAGAACATTAGCAACATATAAATATATCTGTCAAATATAAACTATAAACAATTTAAAAAACAACAAAAAGAGAATTATATAGAATAGTTTGCCCGAGTGTACATGATATATATTTATATTTTTATATGTGTATAAATATATATATATATATATATATATATATATATATATATGTATATATATAAACATATACATACATATATATATATATATATATATATATAGTGGGAGTGTGTGGTTGTCATATGTCTAATATATATATATACATATATATATGTGTATATATATATATATATATATATATATATATATATATATATAGTTTGAGTTTTATGTGAAATATGTTTTTAAGTACTTGTTCGTTTGTATTCATATTTTTAATTCCTGTAAAAGCATGATCTGGATGGTTACAAAAAAGTTAGATCTGTGAGATGAGGTAATATTAGTGAAAAAATGGACTCTTAAATGGTTGAAAATTTTGTCTAAACTCACTTAGGGCGTACAGAAGGTTTACATAATTTGTGAACCCAACAGACAGGAAGAATCTCACAGATCCTGAGAGTCGACTATTAAAGTCAACCTGGAGAAGAAAACTCGATTTTTTTAATTTCGAGTTGTAATCAGAGTCAGTGGCACTAATGAAACATTGGAAAACACTTGATTCAAGACATTGTCAATCAAATGGCGAACGTCCTGCATAATATGATGAATTTAACTGAGAGGTAAATTTTAGTAATGTAGGGAACCCTTTTTATACGGGATTTGTTCTTAATTTATTTAAAACTTTGAATAATGTAGTCATGTATTAGACATTTTTAAATGCGTCTGTCGTTGCTCCTCATAAGATACTCACATGGTTTTCGTTAATGACCTTTTCATGTATTATCATTATTATTTTTATTAATTTTTATTTTGCAACAAGTGCTCTCATTGAAGTCGAGTAACACAAGAATTCTTGGATTATTCAATATGTAAAAGATACTGATATAAGGGAAAAACTGTAAATAGGAACTTGGAGGAAATCCTGTGAGGAAGCGGTTTGAAAATGTGTGACAGAACTTTATGAAGATACATAGAAATAAGTTATATATATATATATATATATATATATATATATGTGTGTGTGTATATATATATATATATATATATATATATATATATATGTGTGTGTATATATATATATATATATATATATGCCTTGATTTTAGTACTGCCTTTGTCCGTGTTAATCATGAGGCCGTTGTTTTCCTACTTAAACAATTGGGAGCATGTTGGTCTTTCAATAGTATCACTTTTTTAATTTTCAAGTGATAGATTTTAAAGTTTTTTTTTTTTTTTTTTTATGGACACCATAGTGAGTACGGTATAGGGATGTAATATCCCATGTTCTTCAGGATAGTGTTCTTGGCCCAGTATTTTTCATACGTGGTTTGCCCTTGAAAACAAGCTCATTGCATATGTAGTTAATGCTGCTCTCTTTGCCTCAGTGCCATTTCCTAAATGTAGATTTGGGGTTTCTGAATCCCCTATTAGAGATCTAGCTAAAATTAGTGCATGGTGCAAATTATGGGGCATGAAGTTGAACCCACAAACACTGAAAGTATGATTGTAAGTAGGTTGAGGACAGTGGTGCCTCAACATCCAGATCTCTTAATTGATAATATTTCAGTTAACACCATATAACTCTTTTGAAATTCTAGGTGCTATTCTTAATTGCAAATTTACTTTTGGGAAACACGTTCGGTCTGTTTCTTCTTTTATTCAACAAAAATTGACTTATCGAGAAAGTCTTTTGAGATTTTAGGCGATTATTCTAATGTGAAATGTTTTAATTCTTTCATCCAACATTGTTTTGAGCATTGCTCTCTTGTTTGGTCTTGGGCTGCTGAATCTCATCTTAATTTTTTGAACAAGAACTTTCGGTCTATTAAATTTCATACTCCTGGTGTAGATATTAATGTTTGGCACCGTCATTCCATTAGTTCTATAAGCATGTTCTAAGAGTCTTGCCTTGTCGATGATAAGTTTGAATACTACATACTCCTCTAGAAGTTTTATTCCAGCTGTAATAGATTGTGGAGTGATCTTCCTAATCTGGAGTTGAATGTGGAACTTCAGTCAGTAAATATTTTTATGTTAAGCAGGCTGACAGTCTCTTATCATAGTTTATATATGACATCTATTTTAATGTTTTTCCTGATCTGATAATATTTTATATTCCTTATTGTTTACTTCTCGTGTAATTTATTCATTTCCTTTGTTCCTTTTCTCATTGGGCTATTTTTCCTTGTTGAAGCCTTTGGCAAATATCATCCTAACTTTTCAACTAGGGTTGTAGCGTAGCTAGTAATAATAATGATAAGAATAATAATAATAGTAATAATAATAATAATAATAATAATAATAATAATAATAATAATAATGATAATAATAATAGTAATAATAATAATAATAATAATAATAATAATAATAATAAATTGTCATTTAAGCTATAAAAATCATTACGTATCAATGTGGTGACTACTGATTTATCCATCTTCGGTATATACAGTATTCTAACACAAGTGTTGAAAAGGGTAAATGATGGGGACTACTACTACTACTACTACTACTACTACTACTACTACTACTACTACTACTACTATTATTATTATTATTATTATTGTTGATTATTGATTATTTTTTTATTATTAATTATTACTATTTATTATTATTACTTAATTATTATTATTACTATTGATTATTAATATCAATATTAATTATTATTATTAATTTTATTATTATTTATTATTATTATTATTTTGGTCATCATTTATTATTACTATTATTTATTACTGTTTTTATTTATTATTATTTATTATCTATTATTTATTATTTATAATTATATATTATTATGTATTATTATTATTATTGTTATTATTATTATTATTATTATTATTATTAATTGGTAAGTTTGGAAAAGCTTGACGATTAAATGGAGGTCGTCCATGCTTTAGACAATTGTTATTTGATAATATGTTTAAGACCTCATAATTTGTGTAGTGATAAATAGGCTTTTTTAAATGTTCGTTGTTCTAGTAAATGAGTTAGGAGAGGCGTGTCATCTAAACTGGTAATGAAAAAGCAAATATTTTTTTTATCTTTCGTAATTTGCACACAATATATTTTGTGGAAATTTTTACATATAGACACAATTACAATACATGCTGCAAACAAGTGGTTTACCGTAATTTCTTGATATCCAGGGAAGGTTATAAAGTGAAATTGAAAACATTAATCTAAAGTATGTATGGATTTATTTCAAAATTACATTGAAAACTACGAGATCTTAGGTTATCATCTTTGGACTTGGACAATTTTTTCGAACTTATTAGTCGCACTGCATAGCCACGCTAGTCGGTTTTTCACCCATTTCTATTTCTATTTCTTGCGTCTGCTTTCTTCCTCACTGCATCTATCCATCTTATCTGCTGACTCCCCCACACTCCTCTTCCCCATCTCTCTTGATTAATTCCACCTCGTGCGTTCTCATTATATGGCCATAGTAACTTAAACGAGCTTCCCTAGTCTTATCTTTTACATTACATATGCCCTACTTTCTCCTTATGTCTTAACCCTTTCTCCTTTCCAGTAGTGATACGAGTATCCCGGCATTTCATCTTGCCATCCTCATCTCAGGATCTTTCTAACAGTCCCTCCAAGTAACCAAGTTTATGTTCGATTTAATAGTACGGGACTGATAACAGTAACACCAATAGATTAACCTTCTTGGAACCCTACCATACGACTTTTCAAGATTCACAAAACGCAAATAAACTTTCTTGTGGAGTTTGTCATGGTATATTTTAATTATTATATAGTTTCCTATTCCACCAATAATAGACGGAAGATTTATATAACTACATGTATTTTATATATTTTCAATGAGTTCGTTCTGTACACGCACGCGTGCACACACACACACACACACACACACACACATATATATATATATATATATATATATATGTGTGTGTGTGTGTGTGTGTGCGTGTTTGTGTGTGGCTGAGTGTGTTTGGATGTATAAATACAACATGCTTATGTATATATGTATACATATGTACTTACAGTATTAATATACACATTTGTGTGCGTGTTTTAATACGACTGGAGGTGGACAATGCTAGCAGAATTCCTCAGTGTATATGAAAATGGAATCACTAACTCGTTTATTTGTGCAAACCCATTTTAGCTAGTTGGAGTTAACTCCCGAGAGAAAAGTATATATTTTTGTATTTAGTAACGGTGCATAAATTGGAAGAATTATGATTTATGAGTTGACTTGAAAGGTTTTTACCGTGATTGTGTTCCTTTTGGGAAGCACTGCATATTAATCTATGTTTGAATTATTTAAAATGGTTTAATAGAATGTTTTTGTAAATGTTGTTGTTTATCTTCTCTTTTGATGTATAAAGTAGAAAGATATCCTTAATACCAATACAGTCCTCTTTTGTGGACTGAGGTTGTTTGCGTGCTCATTATTTGGTAATGATACACTAGGCAAGGATGTAATTTATTTAATTATTTGGAACCGGCAACTTCACGCCATTTCTAGTTCAGGTGGATAAAACTAAAAAATAATAGTGAAGGAAGTAATAGACCCACTTTATTTTAAAAGGAGCGATGTTCATAAATCAGAGGAAAAAAGACTTAGAAGAGATTTTCAAAGCTTAATGATATATTGGAAATGCTGTTACCCAAGTTGTGGTATGTGTACTACTTAATGGTGATAAGTATGATGTGCTGATAAGGTCTGAATGGCCGGCGAAAATTATTAGGAAATGGCATAACTCTCTTTAGGAAGCTGTTAGATAGATATTGGGATTCTGATAAGCTTGTGCTCTCCTCTTTAATTTTAATTGCTTGAACAACCATTGAAATTATTTCGTATTTTTCCCCGAGATGTCGCATGAGCTTTTCTGATATTCTTTAATGTTTTGTGACTAAACCTAACAAAGGACACACACACGCACACACACACACACACACACACACATATATATATATATATATATATATATATATATATATATATATGTGTGTGTGTGTGTGTGGTGTGTGTCTATGTATATAAAATTCTATATTATCGTTAAGCTGATACCATGACTAGAAAAAAATCTTAAATTTGTTATAGAATTTAGAGCAAAATATCAATGAATAACCAAAAGTATGCTCGTGTAATGAAGCCTTTATTGGTGACTTGCTTTTCGTCTTTCAGTTACAGAAGTTTTTAGAGATTCTTCTTATTAGCTCCAGTATCCTTCAGTACTATTTGCTATTTTGATCATGCATGGGAGGTATCATGAACAAAATTCTTGATAATTGCAGATGAAATTAATTTTTGGACACCGTAATCAGTCATGAAAAGATATTCAGGGCTTCTTGAGAGAGATTTCACGTCTTTTGGTGTTACTTACCAGGTCAGACATTTATCTATTTAATGACCATTTCAGTAAGAAGTTTTATCAGATTCGGTCTGGAATAACTATCTTTTTTTCCATTCTATTAGAATGGTGAACATTATTTAATCAAGATTCTTAATTAATACGTATTTCAAACTTAAAAGTAGCCTTTCTGTGTTAGATAGATGGCTCGTTTAATACTCGTATGTGTTTGTGTGTGTTGATGAGAGAGAGAGAGAGAGAGAGAGAGAGAGAGAGAGAGAGAGAGAGAGAGAGAGAGAGAGAGAGAGAGACATTAAGACAGTATTGTACCTTATTGGGCTAATAGAAAAACTTGACGTTTTTATTTATACAATCCTTATTTGTAAACCATTTCCTTATCGGAGGTTTGGGAATTATCAACCTGGTTGAGAGGTGAAGTTCCTTAGCTCAGATTTCTTTTTATTATTATTATTATTATTATTATTATTATTATTATTATTATTATTATTGTTATTAAACTCACCAGAATAACTGTAAAAGTAGGTATCCGATCATATCCCTCCCCCCTTAAAGATTTCTATTGGAAACAGACGTCAGGCACCACATTTCTTGCGTCACTGCTTCCTGGGGAACAAGTGTATAGGAAAAAAAGTATAAATGAGAAAAAGATTGTATGAATGACATGTTTTCGTCTTGCTATTTATGTGTAGTACACCTGGAACGTGAGAAGCTTCCGGTAATGAAAGGTTTTATTTTCCCATATTTTTATTTTATTTTTCGGCGTGTGTTTATTAAAGATCTCCTGCTAATGGCTTAATGATAGGTCCCGCCAATCTGACTCGTGTAGTATCACACCAGCCATCGGTCCATGATCCTCTTGGGCTCACTTCCTTAATGGGTAACCCTTTCCGCCTCATAGCCACCGCTTTCACCATTAAGGCATCTGATTCCAGATTTGGAATTCAGTTTAGCTGAAGGCATTTGGGAAAGACCTTTCTAGTGCTCATGTTTCTGATAGGAAAACGATCATGTATGTATATGTATGTTTATATGCATGTATGTGTATAATGAGTATATATATATATATATATATATATATATATATATATATATATATATATATATATATATATATATATATATATATGTATATATATATATATATATATAGATATATATATATATATATATATATATATATATATATATATATATATATATATATATATATATATCATCAAAGATATATATCTCAACGACTGAAATTGAATTGATTGGAGTTTCTTGTTTGCTAATTTGGTATCTTTAGGATGTTAAAGAATTGGATTGATTGTTATCTAAAGGATATGTTGACATCCTGAAATTACTTAGGCTACAGCTGTTAGTGTGGATTTACTTAAGTTTATAAACTTTACAAACCATTTATATATTTTTAATCGGGCAGCCAAATTCCGTGAAAATACTGCCTGGTCATTAAACTCACATTAATTACGGCACGTGTTTGGTTGATATTAATAATGCATGGTACAAACGATGTTTCCCAACCGTGGAGATAATTTGTCGTAGTTATTAGATTGCTAATTTGTTAAATACACATCACAGCTTGAATAGCTTTTCTCTTCTTAAATCATTTAAATTTTAGTTTCGTGCAATTTCTGTTCTTTCAGCTGCGGTTAATTAACACCATAGGTCACACCATAAGATGAGGAAAACGACAATGATTATATGCCAATCTAGTTTAGGACATGTCCCCCTTCAGTTACTATAGTTTAGGACATGTCCCCCTTCAGTTACTATAGTTTAGGACATGTCCCCCTTCAGTTACATTTATAGATAACTACTTGCTGTTTTATAACATGTTGGTTATTTTGCCGGAAACAATGAAATGTGGCTCAAGTATTCATCTCTGTTGTTTTTCGAGGAGAAATCTCAAAACTTCACCGATTGATTTCAATGATGTTCAGTGGAAGGCTGGGCTTAAAGTTTGGCCATTAGTGACAAAGGGCAGAAGAATGCCCTAGAAACTGACCATAGAGACATAATATTATCACCGTCCAAACCCCTTCTCCATGAAGCTCCCATAAACCCATTCCTAGCTCACAAGGACTATGAGGTTGCAAACACTACCAGGAACTTTCGAGATTGAATGGTGAACACCCGTCCAACAGATTGCGAGACAGAGACGTTTCCTATAGGCTACTGCAATGAAAATATATGAATATTTTAAGATGGACCCGAATACTTTCAGGGTTTTTTAATTATGTTTAGAATCAGACTAATAAAAAAAACTTGTATATGCTATGAATTAAATAAATATTAAAGTATTTGGCTAAAGTTAGTTTCAAATGAGATTCTTAGTAAATGTAGAAAAAAATCTCGATTTAAAGAGAAGTAATAACTACGGTATGTATTTAATAATAGGGTTGATCAAAAAATCTTTAGAAATTATGTATTTGACTAACAGGTCTCATTTATCCATAGCTCTAAGGAAGACATAGATGCCAATAAAGTGTTGTATATTTCTCTTTATAATATAAAATAATACAGTAGGGCGAGAATCCCTCAAAGTGTTTTTTTTTTTTCTTATAACAAACATAGCACATATATCACAGGTTTCAGGAATAAATAACTCAAATTGAATTGTGTATCATAGGGCATATTTGATCTATTGGCTAAGCTTCAACGTCAGGTTTAAAGTATCTTGAGATTGTTGAGCAAATCAGACTTGTAAACATTTAAACGAAAAATTATTGTAACTTGACGTTAGTCGTAAAATTTCTGGTTATGTGCGCATCAGGACCCACTGATGGTGCCCGTTACTTTTTGTAATAGATTGGGTATGAGATCGCTTCACAAGTGATCTGTAAATACATTGACCAATTTAAAGGTTTGGGCTTCAGATAATTTTTTTTTACTAGATTGTAGTTGAAGTATGCTTTTCGGTAACCTATGTTTCCTTTACGAAAGGAAATGGTAGGGTTCGTACTCTTATGGATTGGCTGAAACTGTATACTGTAAATACAAAAATATTGGACAAAATGTATAATTCCCGTCAAAAGTCAGTGTCATTAGCCTTGTAGTTCTTTAACCCTTTTCAAAGTTTAGATCAGTAATTTAGAGCATCGTGCAATTAATTTAATCTGTGACATTGCTGTTGACAGATAAAATTAAATCTTCACCAAAACGGCTCACGTATTTGAGCACTTGAGTTAGTGTAAGGACTGCTAATACAGGCTGTTCAAGGACGGCATAATCTGACAATGACAACGACCTACCAAATGATTGGTCTATTATCAGTTATGCATTTTCTTCAGCTGACCATGTCATACCAAATCACTGCCTTGGCGCTTATAATTTTCCAATCTTGATTAGTTAGTTCTGTCACTGACTTCAAGGTTTGACCCCAGGTTTGTCACTGCTATGGTTAGACTTTACAACTCCTCTCTTTTTATTTTGTTGTTTCTTTGGTGCCTGACCTACAAATTGTCATTAAGTTGTTCAGGATAATGAAGATGAACTTCTATGTGTTTATCGTTTCATAGTTTCTGCACTTCGAAAGATATATTTTGAATGATACTACGAACTTCACTTAATATGAATAATCATCTACAGACTCCTCAAAGAAACCAATCAAATTTGAAAAATGTAGCCTTTGTACGCCTTGCTTTTAAATAGCTTTTATGAATCACACCATTGTGAAAATCAGGCCTTGGTATTCATACGTATTTCGTTGTCTAGATATCACAGTACTGCAGACGAATCTCTCTCTCTCTCTCTCTCTCTCTCTCTCTCTCTCTCTCTCTCTCTCTCTCTCTCTCTCTCTCTCTCAGAATTAAATTTATTCTTCTTTTTCTCAATTGATTGGATTTTGTGATTTCTTTGAGGTTTTAAATATGTCATCTTCAATTCACTAATATATGTATATTTTTTTTTTAAATTTATGAATCTCCCCGAACATTGATCTGTCCAGAGGTACAAAAGAGTTAAATAAAAAGATGCTCAAGAAAATATGGATATAAAGTATTTAATGGGCGTATTGTATATTCCTTACACTGTTCAACGTTGATTTAGATTTATCCTTTAGTGTCTGTTTTCTTAATTCTCACAATCTTCTTCACATTATGGGTGCTTCCTCGAAGTTAGACCTTTCATTCGTTCTCCTAATTTTTCTTGTGTTCTTAAGACCTAGTCAAGGGCTTGTTATACCGTCCTATTATTCATCTCCCTTCGCAGAGAAATGGAAAAGATGTACCTGATGCATGTAACCACTCCATTTTCTTCGGTAGGACTCATTTGGTGGTCGATTCATTTACTAACAAATTTATTGACTTTTTCGTTTATTTCCTTGCTTCTGATTCTAGAATAACTATCCCTTGACGTGGTAATGGATGTGTTGAGTGAAGAGATCAGAAATGAAAGTTGTGGGAGTAGCTATATGCAGATGATTTGGTGATAATTGCTGAAAATGAGGTAGAATTACAGAGGAGGGCGGTAAGGAAGGTAGGGACAGGATGGCATACATGAAAGTAGCGGTGCAGTTATAAAAACATGTAAGAAGAATTTTGATACTTGGGATCTACAATAAATCTTGAGGGAGGATGTGAAGCTGAAGTTGAGAATAGGATGAAAACGGCATGTTGAAAGTGAAGGGAGGTTGCAGGAGTGGTATATAAGAAAATGCTCATCAGGCTAAAAGTCAAGATCTATAGCACTAGTCTTAGTAGTGTTAATATGTGGTTAAAAACTTGGGTTTTAAGACGAAAAGAGGAAGCAAAGCTTTAGAGAAGAGAATTGAGAATGCCGAGTTGTATTATGGGAATAACATTGCTTGAAAGATTGTAAAAGTATGAAATAAGAAGAATGGCAGGTTTAGTAAAGATTACTTAGATGATAGGAGTGTCACGACTGAGATGGCGTGGGCGCGTGTTGAGAATAGGCGGTGGGAAGGGAGTTAGAAGGGCTTGTGATGAACCTGTTCCGGGGAGAAGATCAAGAGGGAAGCAGAGAATTAGATGGCGAGACAAGGTGAAGGAAATGGAGAGAGGATGTTTGGTGGAAGAGGATGCCTTTGATAGAAGGCATTGGAGAGGGTGCATCAGGCAACCGACCCCTTAATGTAGGGATAACGATTGGAGAAGATCCCTTGCCCGATACCCACTTCTCACCGAGTCGGATGGCAATTCAGATTTTCATTTTTCATTCTGGGTCCAGATATTTTAAGCGGTTATCGACTGTTGATTCATATCCCCTAGGCCCATTTTAGTTTTTTTTTTTTTTCCTTTTCTTTTTCATTTCTCATAGGCATTTTCTTCTCTCGAACGTTTTTAGTTCCTTTCTTGAGTAAATATGAAGAGAGAGAGAGAGAGAGAGAGAGAGAGAGAGAGAGAGAGAGAGAGAGAGAGAGAGAGAGAGAGAGAGAGAGAGGAAATTACGTCGCTCGATGGCCCTCCATGAGTGGCTGTAAGAGCTTAGCAACTCCTCTTAATCAGGTTTGTGTGTGTAAGATTGTGTGTGTCGTGCTCTCGCTGAGGTGTATGTGTGTGTGCGTGCGTGCGTGTGTGCACGCGTACGTGTGTGTGTAAGCCTTTGGTTGCACGCGACGATGATGCTTCATAGAGACATATATAAATTAAATTGAGTTGTTCCTACGCAAGTTGGGGACAAAGAAAGGAGACTGGTTGATGGTCAGGAAAATTATCCGTAAGATTTGGATTTTAATTACACACTAAGGTTGACCTTGAACGATTTGTTTCTGGCTTTCTTTCGAGGCATCATAAGCGCCTGCTTGTAAATGTATCCTTTTCAGAAGCTTCCCGAACCAGTCCGGGATTCGTGGATTTTTATGGTTAGGATGGGGGGGCGGGTGTTAGAGACGGGGGATGGGCGTGGGCGTCCACGCGCTTAAAGGGTAACGTTAAAGTGTTTCGTTGAATGGCTGAACTTGGGGAATCCTGATATTTTTATCGCTTTTATCTGATTCACTAAAGTAAATGAATTCTCTTTTTGCCTGAATAATAGTGATATTCGCGATGATGAAACTAGAGAATAAGGATGTTATTAGCAGTTGTTTAGATGTTTTCTTGAATACCAACAAAGATGTTTTATTTATCGAGGCCTAGATTTCCATTAGTCCATTACCTAGTCCCTGCTTATGTAGTAGAGAAAAGTCTTGGTGCTGAAGTGCAGAAAAGTTCTAGGTGACATTATCTTACAGAAAATTATAAATGCTTTTAGCTATAGTCCCGAATCTTCAAAACTCTTGAAGTTCCAGGCGTCAGAAATTGTAAGAAAATTATGTTGCACCCTTTAGAAATAACTTAGAACTTCAATTATCCAACGCTGTAATTCTGATTAGAATTGAAAAGATGACGCCAGTAAGAACGCTTCAATTAGTTCAAGCTCCTGGAATCTCTCTATGACAGCACAGTATCGACTTGATTCTCCATTTGGGGTCTCCTTTAGTAACCTTTCTCTTGTTTCGTTTCCTTGAGTAATTGGTCTCAATAAGCATTGTAACAATTACCTGGGTCATTGATATCTGATGTCATGGGCTTTAATCTCGACAGAAGCTGTCCTTTTGGCATTTGGCATCAAAGTACAGTATATTCATTCGATTGTAGCCCCATCTGTCAATGGGGTCAACGACTTGTGTCTGCTTTGGCCATCTCCTGATGTCAATGTCCTCAGTATTAAAACATGGGTATTGGTTTCTGCGCCGCTGTAATTTTATTATGTTTGGTGTCGTGATGTTGACCTTATTAAAGTGTTTAACTATTTCATTTATTTCGAGGTTGCACACGCATCCAGATACTGTTGTAGACAATAAACACATTTTCTTGCATATATTGTATTATGTGCATGTGCGCTTACTGCAGTAGTAATTATTATACTGTACTTTTCACAGGAGGTTTTTAAGGTTTAATTTGAAAGAAAAAAATTTATAATAAAATTTCAGCTACTTGTATGAGTCCATTACTTAAGCAGCAGTAATGAGTAATTACTTGACACCCTGTGCGTATGTCGTTAAATAATGGTTATGGCTTCCACCAATAGTTTTAACATTTAGTTCTTCAGCTAATGATGTTAATAATTTAGTTTTTCAGCTAATGATGTTAATAATATTCATCATACCAGTTATAATCTCCTATCATTATTTGTGCCCATCTTTTAAGGAGATGGCCAAAAGTTTGCATAAATTCATCAGCTGTCATATATCCCCCTGACGACCTCATCGTTTACCTAATATCCATTTATTATAACGTCTACTATTGGCATCAGAATGAATTGCTATAAGGCAAGAGTATTGCTGATTGGCCAGAATTTGTATTTTCGTGTTCTTATTTCTTATTCATTATTGCTAATCCAGTATTACTGTAATGTCAATCGATAATCGACAGGTAATGAAGAGTTTTGTATTCATAATGGCTATTTATGATTTAGTCACAGTATTTATTGACCAATATTAATAATCTAAATGAAGGCTAATTATACCCTAACAAGAATTCCACACTTAAAAAATTTCTG
>NC_090754.1:22753577-22756077 GCF_036898095.1 Palaemon carinicauda | reverse complement strand
AAATGACATATATGATTATCATGTTAAATATCATATTCTTAAAACAAAACTAAATATTATCCGTGCAACACGTATTTCAGTGATGTTTTCTTTTAAATAATGTAGTCTCTGAAAGTCTTGATATAAAAATTTACCCCTTACGATTTTGAAATTAGATATAGAGCTTTTTAAGAACCTCATCATTTTGGAATATTTCTCTATATATTCTGTGAAGTTGGAACATTAAAGAAAAAAGAAAAAAGTATCTTAAACATTCAGCGAAGTTTATATAAATTAAGATTTGAGAAAAAAGTCTATACATATTGTATAATTATAATGACTTTTAAAATAGAGGAAAATAATTTTTTAAATTACGATGAACCACAAGTAGCGTGTGTGTGTGTGGGGGGGGTTGTGTATAATATAAATATATATATATACATTTTATATATATATATATATATATATATATATGTATGTATGATATATACACATATATATATTTAAATGTATATATATATATATATATATATATATATATATATATATATATATATATATATAAGATATAATGTGAATAGTTTATGGGGTTTATGATATAGAAAGAAGTATGATTTTTTTATTCTCATAATTTATATTTTATCTAATATTTAATAGAATTCTTTTTAAAAAATCATGTCCATAATTCTTAAGAAAAAAATAGTGCAATTAATTTTTTTTACTTTTTATTATTATTACTAGGTAAGCTACAACCTAGTTGGTAAAGCAGGATGCTATAAGGCCAAGGTCTTCAACAGGGACAAATAAAGAAATAAACTATATGAGAAGTAATAAACAATGAAAATAAAATAGTTTAAGAATGGCAACAATATTAAGACATCTTTCATATATAAACTATAGACTTGTGTATGACTGTTCAACATAAAAACATTTGGTTTAAGTTTGAACTTTTGAAGTTTTATTGTTTTATTATGCTTTCTAAAATTTTGTAGTTATTTTTATTGAATTGTTCTTAGTTATATTATTAATAATTTAAATGGCCATTGCCCTGATATTTTTCATTATGCTGACAAGTTTAATATTTTTATTTTTATATTTATTATTGCATTCAAAATTATATTAGTCATATTATTTACTATTGTTTCTGAATGTTTCAGAAAATTTCTTTTGATTTGGTAATACTTTAACCTATTAAGATCAATACTCAATATGGACATTCGATTATCCTATGCACAATTTTCCTCCACTAAATATAACTTGTCTCGAAAATCCTTTCTTACATTCCCTGCTTGACTCCAATAAACAGTCCCCCTCTTTCCAATATTTTGTACACACGTTTCCACCTTCTTACCAAATGACTGGCCTCTTCACTCTATCAGCATCAACCATGTTTTACTAATGAGAAGCTGTAGGAAACAGCCCTTTCCATTTTCCACATCATAATGACAATCATTGCTTCATCTTGCTCGTTTATATTAACCGCCAAGGCCTGGTTCTATGATACATTCCTCTCAGCTAATGCCCTTTTTTGAAAATACTCAAACCCTCTCTCTAGGTTTTGCTGTTTCTAGTGAACATCCCTTGACAGTATAGTATAATTTGCAAACATCGAGTATTCCACACAATATACGACTTTAATTTGTCTTTTTTCTCACAACTCCTCATTAAAGTTTAATCACCTTCCTTTGACATTACTCTTGCATTACTCCATCCATAAAAATATTTAAATGTTGAATAGCCAGTGCCCACAATACAACCCTTTTTTAGACCTAATTTCACACCAAACGATTGAATATAGATGCTTTTTTATGCTGACAGTGAATCTTTAATGGTTCTTAACAAAATGGCTTTTTTTGGTCTACGACCTCAAAATCCCCTTTATCCTCTCATATGATTTTCTTAATTGATGTTGATACGTTTACGTTCATGTCCACCAGTGTTTCCTATTTACTTTCCAACTTTTCATTATAAACTCTTGAACCGCATACTCTTAATCGCTTCTCCTACCAAACACTTTTCCTAGTATATTGGGTATACAAATACCGCCGCAGTTCATAGTCTCATTTTCACCTTCTATCTACGTATATACAATTAAATAATTTTTCTTTAAAATTTTCTCTCATCCCTCAGACACACACACACACACACACACTATATATGTATATATATATATATATATATATGTATATATATATATATATATATATATATATATGTATAAGTGTGTGTGTATGTGTGGGTGCGTGTATGAATATATATATATATATATATATATATATATATATATATATATATATATATATATATATATATATATATACGTATATATATATGTATATATGTATGTGTATATGTATATATATGTGTATATATATGTATATATACATATATATATATATATATATATATATATATATATATATATATATATATATATATATATATATATATATATATGCTTAAGCAGTCGCAGTTTTAAATTAGACTTCAAGTACTGAATATAGTGTACAGACGAGGAAAC
>NC_090754.1:22731077-22738577 GCF_036898095.1 Palaemon carinicauda | reverse complement strand
ATATATATATATATATATATATGTATATAAATATATATATATATATAAATATATGTGTATATATATATATATATATAAATGTATATATATATGTGTGTGTATTTTATTAGAAGGTGATTAGTTTGTGATTTTGTAAGAGGCGATTCTGTAGGTCACCTTCATCGTGATTTATTGTTTTACTCCACTTTGAATTATTGTTATACTTCGTAAAGACGTATTCTCCGCTTTCTCTCGATTATTTAGCTCTTTAATCACGCTAATGCTTATATTTATCAAACAGTTGTCTGAAAGACGGCTTCTTACATCAGGGATACATTTTACAGAATCTCTTTTATAGTAGCGAGTTAATACTTTTGTCATAAAAAGGATTCTGCATATTTTGAAATGTTATTTTTCTTGTAGATGTTCCCTACAGATGTAAGAGGGGGGAAAATTTATAATTTTTTCAATATTGGGAGTTTGGAGATCTTGGATATTTCCATAAAACAGCTTGATATTTGTAAATATTGGAGCATCAGAATTTCTATGCTAGTTTATTTTTTACAGTTACCTATCATTTGAGATAATTTTATTATTTCTAACATTTGTATACTTCCTTAAGATCTAGCAAAGTTGTCATTGTCTGTAAAGATATTGAGTTTTTTAAATTAATCTTTACAGTTTGATGTTTATATATATATACATATATATATATATATGTATATATATATATATATATATATATATATATATATATATGTATATATATATATATATATATATATATATATATATATATGTATATATATATATATATATATATATATATATATATATATATATATATATATATATTAAATCCTTAAAATCTGACTAAATAGAGGAGTTTTAGATGAACTTTTTTTTTTTTTGGCATATCCTTGGATCATCATCATCTTTGTCTGCATCTTTTGCATATCCTTGGATATGGTCTCGATTTATATTTCTGAATTAACTGCAGTCGCATAATAACGAATATATTTAGTTTTAAATAGCGTTCTGATTTAACAATTAGATATAAAATTTCAATGTGGTGTAAATTTGGTTCTGATTAAGGAATGACTATCTCATTAAAATTTAGTTCTTGGTCACCAAAAACCCTTTCTTATTTACAAAGCGGAATTTTACGCATAAGGATTTTTTTTTTCTCAAGAGCACAATGCAATTATTAACCTCAAAATATGTTAATTTGCAGTAAACTCAATCAAAATTTTTGCAAAAAATAAGTTTTATTTAAAGATTTTTTTTTTGTTTTGTTAAATTTTCGTTATTTTTCTCGGTGGAATTAGATTTCTTCGATATATTTTCAACAGTACTTTGCATGTACTGTAATTGATATCCTTTTAGGTCCTAAGATTATCTTCTTAGTTTGAAAATAAATCTTCATTTGATGCTTACACATAATAACTACTTTCCCTTTACTTTCTTTGTAAAGCAAAAGCATAATACTTGGGTTTTCATCAACAAAGAACCAAGGATTGCATATTTGCACTTGATATAATTCAAAGTTTCTTGAACATACGTATTTTTCAGTTAATTCATTAGTATCTTTGAATTCCCAATATTTTCCTGCGTTTAGATGTATATTTTAAGTGATCTGATTGGAATGTGTGTAATTTTAAGGACCTGGCAAAGTTCGACTTTCTTATATAAATTATTGTTGACATAACTATTTTAGTAATCTAATGTTTTTCATGCTTATTGGCAAAATGCTTAATATATTAACTTTTAGCCTGTCTGATAGTTTTATTTAATTCCCCCCCCCCCCCACTTACGTTCTTTTGATAATAAAGTACTAATTATTTCTTTTAAAAGTTGATAGCGTTTAATAGAAGCTTATCCATTTTTTCCATTATATGAGCTACGTACTACTGTAACTGCATTTCAGAATAGAATATGTTTTTATATGATTTCATTGAAGCTTTCGACTTTGAAGAATTTGTCATTTCAATTTCTTATCTTCATAGATTCTAGTAAACTTATTCTACTTTTGTTTCTTACTTTCATAGATTCTTTTAAATTTATCAATTTCTTACCTTCATAGATTCTAGTAAGTTCTACATTTCAATTTCTTTCCTTTATAGATTCTAGTACACTTATTCTACTTTTCAATATTTTACCTTCATATATTCATGTAAATATATTCTACATATCAATTTCTTACCTTCATGACGGTTAGTAAATTGATTCTACATTTTAATTTCTTAACTTTATAGATTCTAGTAAGAAAATTAGCTCTAGTGAAAATTTAGCTCTGTAGAGGTACCACAGCCCTCTTTAATGCAAAGCCTCAGTATTAGTTAGAATAAAAGCTGATAACCTTGAGATATAGATATCAAAATACTGAGAAAGCTATTTTTAAATGTCGCCTCATGGCATTAGCACCGACCCTTTCAGCAAGTCCCCAATTCGTGTACATATTGTAATTCGTGTATATATTGGCGCACGTATCGAACATAGGCGATTGCAATTATTGATCAGTATAAAAAATAAAAGTTTATTGAAAAATAGAAACTAGCAAAAAATCGATCATGTAAAACATTTTGTGGTTAAGTCTTTATATATCAGCTGGTATAGCACATGTCATTCTCCTGACATGGCAGCTGATCTGGGCGTGTTTAAATTATATTATTATGGTCATAATGTGCATCTGTTTACAATACATTTATTCTGCAATACTTACAATTCAAGGACGAGTCCTTCGGGCTAACATAGGCAGTCATGAATTTTAAATGAAATTTTTGGTTACACTTAACGATGATAGTGTGTGTGTATAGTTATTTCTATGATTTTAACAAGAAACACGGCGTTTCGTTAATAGAAATATGCTCACGAAGAGTTTATCAGTTTAAAGCTGTTTTGGAAGTTATGAATTTTTTTATGTAATTGAATGTGACATGTTATTTTTTCTGGGGGTGAGTGATTGATATTTTTCTTTTTCTCGGTTGGTGTTTCTTTCTGTTGGCATTAGTTTGTTTTGTGAACGTTTTAATCTATATTGGTTTGTTGTTCCCATATGCAGTTCCTTTCTAATTTCCTTCTCTTTTCAGTCGTGGAAATGAATGTTTTTTGGTGGGTTAGAATTTATCTTAGCAAGTTATTGAACCTTATGGCATGTTTGCTATTACGTATACGCATGCTTGCTTGAGCAATAACAACAACAAAAAACCGATACCGGGTTAGACCTTCAATTTTGATGAATAGTAATGTTAGTTATTAGATAATAAAACATTGAATTTTATACATCAAGAGTCACAATTCTTACAGAATCCGAGTGTTTGTTAACTTTGTTCGCATTAAAAAAAAAAGCTAGCGGAGGTGGCTATATGAGTATAAGGGGTTATTTTTACCGGTTTTTAAAATATATTTTTTTTATAAGGTTACTAGCCACATGCCTCTTCCTATCCTGACAGCTGCGACCTGCTTCTGTCAACAAACCACCAGGTACTTATTTCGTCGCAAGTCAACAGGAGCACAACAGATATTTCAGGAAATGGGACGCTGCCACTTCCTCTCCTTGGAATATATCTTTGGTATTTTGTTTCATAACGTGAAGTAAATCCATGGAGCACACCTATAAGAACTTTAAAGCCATTATATTGATATTTAAACTAAAACATCACCTAATTCTTGCAAGAAAACATAAAGCCTGTATCAATTGGAACAGAAATAAGATAAATCTTGTAACAAATACCATTAACTTCATTTCGTTGTATTTTGTTTAAAGCAAAAATCTTATTTTTTTTAACTATGTGCATGATCTGTTATGACTTGATCCTTATAAGTTGGTAAGTTACTTGAAGTCTTGCATTAGAGAATTTTTAATCTCTTATGTAGCGAGGGGACAATTTTATTCTTATTTTAGGCATGCATATATATATATATATATATATATATGTATGTATATATATATATATGTATGTATATATATACATATATATATTTAGATATTCATATTTATATATATATATATATATATATATATATATATATATATATATACACATACATATACATACACATGCATATATATGTGTGTGTATATATATATATATATAAATATATATATGTATATATATATATATATATATATATATATATATATATATATATATATATATAGTGCGTGTATGTATTTGCCTGCACGTATATTTATTCATATATTTATAGATATGTACATTGGTAAATATGGTATTTTTTCTTCTTAATTTAAACTAGCATATATTGGAGATATTTCGCTTTTTAATAGATAGTTAATAACCTTTGTTATCCTAATAGAATTTGAAGCTTTTAATTGATAAAATTGATTAACCATGTTTTCAAAATCTAAATGTAAATTCCACTATTGCCTACATGCATCGTACACATATTAAAATGTACATTCATCTATCTAATAAGTAAATCTGAAGTAATTATAGGCTGTTAAGTCTATGGAAATTGACAAAGTCAGAAATGTGGATGTTAAATATTTACACTGATTTGGTTCTGTAGTGTTTTAAGGGCTCTCGTTTAATGATGATTATGGATTAGATAGTAATTTACCTAAATGATAATTCAATCCACCATTTCAAAGAGGTTAATACAGAAAATGTTAAAATGCTATGACTTCATTGATTTGCATTTGTGTTACCAAGATTAATGTAAAGTAAAAGTCAATAATGGATCAACAGCACAGGTAAAATTCTAGGGAAATTTTATCCATATTTCATTAATGGATGCTAAGGAGTGTTTTTATCATCCTAGTATTATTCTTCTCTAATTTATCCCCTAGTTTATTGTAACTATTTCTTCAAAGATTGACGTTAATGTTTTGGTAATAGCTGCATTTAGCTTGTGTATAACTTGATTAAAACAAGAGGGAAAAGGGCGGTGGTGGGGCGATAGGAGGGAAGCGATCAACACGCATCTCAAAAGAAGAGAAGTTAAGGGGGGAAATGAAGCAGAGAAAGATGTCAGGTAGTTATGCTTCAGGCAATGAAGCCCATCTAAATGATATAAAAATTCGAGAAGTCACTTTGGTTGCTCTGAAGTAAGAACCATCAGGCGAAAGTCCTAGCTTAACCATGAGTTCATTGCAAGTGATTTTGGACGTCGGTATATAGTAAGCATTGAGAGGAATACAAGTTGAAGTCAATGTATAGGTCTGTTGAAATACGGAAGTTTGATTAACAAATATTAGAATTTTTCCCTTTTGTCAATTACGAAAATAGACGATTAAACGTAAGTGCCATAAAATTGTTAAAGTTCAATTTATTGATTTCTGTAAGTTGAATAATTATTGTTCTATCCACTTGTAAAGTATATCTGGCTTAAGGAATGCTACCCTTACTACGAGTGTGTTCTGAAAAAGCTTCTCACGGGATTGAATCTCTCAGCATTTTCTTGTACTAGAACTAATGACCTCTAGAATATGATAAATGTATAGACTTTTTGCTAAATTTCTGTTATTGTAGAAAAAATATATCAAAATAATGCTCCACATAGTAGATGACATATTAAATTATTGGTTCAATGCTAAGGGTAGCTAATATTTTATGTTGTTTATTTTAGAAATTAGACCTAATGTTAAGTTGTAGATTTGAGAGATACGTCGTGATAAACGCAGACGTAAGCTTTGGCTATGCCTTTTTGAAGGACAATTCTTTTATCCAGAGGGATTTGAGACGATAATTTCAAGTGGAAATTCTGAAACCTATTCCCCCCCCCAAAAAAAAAAAAAACTACCCTAATGTAACGGAAAGTCATCAACATGGCTAAGACTATATCACGTTCCTAAAAATTTCCATAACCTTTTTTTTTGGTGGGGGGGGGGGGGGGGGTAAAAGTGTAAGTAGCATTGATATGCTATTTAAGAAAGTTCACTAGGGATTTTTATTTTTTTTTTATTATTTTCTTTTTAAATCAAAGAAATATTTATTCATTGGAGTCAAGGCTGGAAGCGCTTGTTAATATCTTTAGCTCTATATTTGGTTAGATGCCCCACATTTGTCATATCGTTTAATTAATTTATACTTTTTCCTGCACACCATCTATAGAGTTCATACACATTTTGAGTATTATTATAGAGTTAAGCTTAAAGATACCATTATTTATACAAAGTACATGCATAACGGTTTGATATATTTATACGCAGGTGTGACTATGCTGAGATACACAGAAGGCTAACGTAAATTTAATATTACTGAAAATGAATAGGAGTAAACTAAGATATTGTTCAATGAAAATGTAGAAATACAACAAATGAGTTATGGATGAGCCTCTACAGATTGTTAATGAATATACATACATACTGAGGACAATCAGTAAGTATTTCCCTAGGATAAACATGGAATGGAGAGCATTTGGTAAACAAAATGAGATCATGAAAAGTAAAATGCCACTTTCTTTAAAAAGAAAAGTATTTAATCAGATTCCCAAGCCAGTATTAATTGTACATCAGAAACTTGGAGCCGTATTAAAGCCATAGAACACACTCAAAGAGCAATGGTAAGAATAATGATGGAATAACACTAAGAGACAGAAAAAGAGCAACATGGACACGGGAGCAAACTAAAGTAGAGGATATTCTAATAACATGTTAAATAAAGAGATGGATATGGGCAGGACATGTAATGAGAATGACAGACAACAGATGGAAATAAAGAATAACAGAATGGGACCCCAGAGATTGCAAAAGAGGCAGGATAAAGAAGAGAAGACGAAGGATTGGCGAACTTAGAAAGTCTGCGGTTGTGGACTGGTACAGAAAGACCTTAAACACATGCAAGTTTAAGGACAATGCTGAGGCCTTTGTTCTGCAGTGGACTAGTAACAGCTGATTATTCAATATATATATATATATATATATATATATATATATATATATATATATATATATATATATATATACACACACACTCACACACGCATTATATGGGTAAGAGATAAAAAGTCACTTAATTTTCCCTTTAAACAGTGATCAGTTTCCAGTTTTTTAACTTTATAGACATAGGATATTCAATGCCTTACCCATTTATGTTCTGAGCCACAGAGTCAATTGAACCTCTTTCTATATGTTTCCTTAACTACTTGGCTACTTCTCACACTTCATGGGACTTTTTCATTTTATGCTTTATTCTTATTTGTGATAGGTAGCTTTCTTAAATACTACAATATTAATTTTAGTGAAGAAATTGAACAGAAGTACCTTACTTGATCTATTGTTTAGGTTTTTGCTCTAGCTGGATATGTCAAGAATTGGGTAATAGAATCATATCAAACTTGTTATATGTATTCATTGGGTCCCCTTCTCGACAGATTAACGTTTAGGGAAATTATTTCAGTAGTGATTAGTTATTTACACATTAAACCATTTGAACTATGGGCCAATTTCTCGTAAAAGTTGAAAATCTCGAGGTTACTGTAATATATCTGACCTATTTCCTCCAACTTTGGTCACCCGGTCCTGATATATCTTGCGAGCACACATGTTTACTCTTCGAG
>NC_090754.1:22721077-22726077 GCF_036898095.1 Palaemon carinicauda | reverse complement strand
CTAAAATTTTTAACATTTTATAGCCTGTGCTATTTTGATGTATGTAAGGTAGAAATATATGATTTTTTCCTCCCTGGGCCACCGGGATGTTTGAAACTTCATAATGTGCAGTTTTAGAATACTACTTTTTGAATGAAGGGTTTTAAGAATGTTTCTTGAGCACGTTCTAGAACAATTCCCAGGCTGACAATTTCCATGCGGACAACTTCCATGAGGAAAACTACCAGTGTGGACAATTGACAGACTGACAATTGCCACCTGGAAACTTGTCATTGTTTTGTTAACTATCAGAAATTTAAATGAGTGGTCCTTAGTGTTGTTAAGAAAATTGGTCGTTGAGTTGATAGTCGGCTGCTTCTGGATTAAAGTTATTGTTTTCTGGTTGTTTCTTTCTGGATTAAAGTTATTGTTTTCTGGTTGTTTCTTTCTGGATTAGTTTATTTTCTGGCTATTTCTTTAAGAACTAGTTATTTGTCCTTTGATAATTTTTATTTTTTTTTGGTTTCTTTCAGGATTACTTTTCAATTGCATAAATTAGTTGTAGTATATAAAAGACACTAAAAAGGTTAAAGATATATGAAAATAATGTTAAAAAACTTTTATTTATAAACGTCACATTTAGTTTTATAAAATGAATACTATTAACAGATGCAAAGAAAAAACTGAAATATTTCAAAAATCATATTCAATTCGTAAAAAACATTATGTAAAGCCTTATTTAAAACATCACATTCAATTCAAGAAACAATAAATTAAAAATCAAATAATAAGGAAATATGTTTAATCAGATTATCCAACTTCAGAATATATGTAATTTATCGGAACTGAAACGTAGAAAAGTAATTTTATTGTCAGGATTATAGCGTGTGACTATTTGCTGTAATCGTTTGTTTATGTTCTTATACTTAGTGGTAGTGGATCTTTCCTCTCCCTTTTCCATCTGAAGCACGTTTGTTTGGGACAAAACTTCCTCCTTCATGAGACGATCTATGAGTTTCCATAGGTTAGGGTGAGGTTGTTGAGCATTATTTGATAGCGCACAGTGAAATCCTTCGACTGTTGTTTGTTCGAGGCATAGACCGTTGAGTTCTTAGTTTCATATTCCAGTTGGAAATTGGAACTAATGGAATAGCTCTTCTGAGATTTCCGCCTCTTCCTCTGATGACTCCGATGTAATTTACCTCAAAATACGAGAGAAATTCTGAAGTGATATCCTCATCCTCCGAAAGTTCCTCAAAACCTTTAGGCACATCTTCAACTGGTAAAAATGCAAGCGCAGAGAGACAGCGTATCTTAAGACAAAATTCTGTATCATTGTGGTATCCAACTTTGAACACCAAATCAACAATTTTCCTGTAATTCGCTTGGCAGAAGTGGAAGAAACATCCACTCACATCAGTGTCAGGAAAGGTACATTTAATTGCGTTAAATGATCCTTTTTCAGTCACCCATTATAGTTAATGGATTTTGTTACTGGAAGTCTTGAATTTTTTTTGTTAAGCATTTTATAAGTTTCCTCTGTTTTATTTGGAAAAAGGGCAAAAGTACGAGGAAAACTACACTTCTCTACTTGTACATGGATGGTAAAAAGTTGACAGAAAATTGCTGGTGACACCTTAAAGGTTCCATCAACGGCCTAGTTTCTGTACCTCCTTAAATGTTCAAACCCTACTTCAGAAGCAAATATCAAGATGCGATTATAGTCAACAGCTCTCGAATCATACTGTAGAAACCTTTTCCCTGATGAAAAATGTTGAAATTCTTTTGGAATGCAAAACCCTGACCTTTCCCTAGGGATTGCAGTAGAACTGAAGTTCTGCTTCCTCCATCGACGAATATTTCTACTTAGATCTTCGACGTTTTGTACTTCAGTTCGTGTGTAAGCATCCAACGGCGACATGCAGCTTGAAGCTAACTCTCTAGTAGATAATTATTTTTAGGCAACATCTCCCTTTAGCTTTCCAATAGCATTTTTAGCTTCAACTGTACTTATAGAGGCTGCATGATTATGTTCGTTGCAGGTCTTTACCAACTCGTAGTTTTTATCTTTTGATTTTGGGTGTACTCGAGCTTTACATGATTTTTGTTTCCTCTGTGTACACTCACAGAAATTCTGGATTTGTCACTATTGTATCCATTTTGATGATACATGTACTATAGATCATCCACTAAAATATCATTGCCACGTTCACTCTTAATAGTTGAAGCAATTTCTAAGGGTGTAGAAAATAATTAAAATGTAATCTATCCAAGTCTTATGAAGTAAGTAAAACTAGATACACCCCGTACAGTAATACAGTATTGGCTACGAGTTTTTACTTAAATACCCTCATCTAAATATCAACTCAACGACTAATTTTCATTATAACACTAGGACCACTCATTTAAATTTCTGATAGTTTCCAAAACAATGGCAATTGTACGGGTGGCAATTGTCAGCCTGTCAATTGTACGGGTGGCAATTGTCAGCCTGTCAATTGTCCACACTGGCAGTTTTCCGCCTGGGAATTGTCCGCACACGTCTTGGACATGAGTAATGAGAGTAGTTTCTGCGGTTCACAAGGCATCGATTAGTTAGAGAACCTCTGTAGCTCCCACTCTATTAGTTATGCTGTGAACTTCTGTAGTTTACTTAGTCTTTGTGGTATTAATCATATCCCCAGATCCTTTTGCAGTGGCTTTGGTAATTTCTGTAGTTCCTGGTTATTACTTGTTTCAGAAATATCTATAGTTTCCTGTAAAATCAATTGTGTAGTGAAGTTTTGCAGTTCCCAGACATCTGGTATTGAGAATTTCAGTAATAATCTTGGAATGGGGGCATTTTGGAATGTTTTAAGTTCTCTTTGCATTTTCATATTGATTGGCTATTGTTACTTGGAAATTGCTGATATTGAGAATATCTGTTGACTCCTTTGGGGAGTTGGTTCATCGTTTATATTGTTAGATTTGTAGTTTCATGATAGTCTTGAATGTTGTTGTTCACTTGGTATGGAAGTTTTTTATTTTCATTTTGTAGTTACTTTTGTATAACTGGGTTTGAGAAGGTTTTTTTAGGTATGCATGCATCACAAGTGTGATTATTCATATAGTTTTAAGGGAGTCAGATGTTTTGAGAATTGGGCATCGAAGGTGTTGAGAATTTCCTTTAGTCTTGTGGGGCTCGGGGTGTTTAAAAATTTCTTTAGTTTCCTGGGCATCAGTTTGGTTCAGAATTTCCTTAGTTTCCTGGTCATCGGTGAGGTTCAGAATTTCCTTACTTCTCTGGGCATTGGTGAGATTCAGAATTTCCTTAGTTTCCAGGGCATCGGTGAGGTTCAAAATTGCTTTAGTTTCCTGGGCATCGGTGAGGTTCAGAATTTCCTTACTTCTCTGGGCATTGGTGAGATTCAGAATTTCCTTAGTTTCCAGGGCATCGGTGAGGTTCAAAATTTCTTTAGTTTCCTGGGCATCGGTGAGGTTCAGAATTTCCTTACTTCTCTGGGCATTGGTGAGATTCAGAATTTCCTTAGTTTCCAGGGCATCGGTGAGGTTCAAAATTTCTTTAGTTTCCTGGGCATCGGTGAGGTTCAGAATTGTCTGAGTTTCCTGATCATTGATGAGGTTCATAATGTCCTTAGTTTCCTGGCCATCGGTGAGGTTCAAAATTTCCTTGGTTCCTTGGCATCGATGAGGTTCAGAATTTCCTTAGTTTCCTGGGCATCAGTGAAGTTCAGAATTACCTTAGTTTCCTGGGTATCGGTGAGATTCAGAATTTCTTTAGTTTCCTGGGCATCGGTGAGATTCAGAATTTCTTTAGATTCCTGGGCATTGGTGAGGTTCAGAATTTCCTTGGTTCCTTGACATCGGTGAGGTTCAGAAATTCCTTAGTTTCCTGGGCATCGGTGAGATTCAGAATTTCTTTAGATTCCTGGGCATTGGTGAGGTTCAGAATTTCCTTGGTTCCTTGACATCGGTGAGGTTCAGAAATTCCTTAGTTTCCTGGGCATCGGTGAGATTCAGAATTTCTTTAGATTCCTGGGCATTGGTGAGGTTCAGAATTTCCTTGGTTCCTTGACATCGGTGAGGTTCAGAAATTCCTTAGTTTCCTGGGCATCAGTGTTGGTTCAGAATTACCTTAGTTTCCTGGGCATCGGTGAGATTCAGAATTTCTTTAGATTCCTGGGCATTGGTGAGGTTCAGAATTTCCTTGGCTCCTTGACATCGGTGAGGTTCAGAAATTCCTTAGTTTCCTGGGCATCGGTGAGATTCAGAATTTCTTTAGATTCCTGGGCATTGGTGAGGTTCAGAATTTCCTTGGTTCCTTGACATCGGTGAGGTTCAGAAATTCCTTAGTTTCCTGGGCATCAGTGTTGGTTCTGAATTACCTTAGTTTCCTGGGCATCGGTGAGATTCAGAATTTCTTTAGATTCCTGGGCATTGGTGAGGTTCAGAATTTCTTTAGTTTGCTGGGCGTCGGTGAGGTTTAGAATTTCTTTAGTTTCCCGGGTATCGGTGAGATTCAGAATTTCTTTAGTTTCGTAGGGATCAGTAGGTTTTCAGAATTTCTTTAGTTTCCTGGGCATCTTGAGTTTTATTACTGTAGCAAATGTATGCTATTCCCTTGGCATCGATGGTGTTAAGAATCTATGAGAAGTTCCCTGGGCATGAGTGTGGTTGAAAATCTCTATAGATCCCTTTGTATTGCTGGTTTCAAACATTTCTGTAGCTTCAAACATTTTTGTAGTTACTTGGTCATCATTGTTGTTGAACACTTGTCTAGTTGCCTGGTTATTCGTAGTTCGAAAATTTCTCTATAGTTCCCTGTGTGTCAGTGGTGTTTAAAATTTATGTATGTCATTAAGCATAAGTTTTGTTGAGAATTTTTTGTAGTTGCGTATAGATGTGTGGTGTTAAAAATCACCGTAGTTCCCTAGGCATTAGTGGTTTTGGAAAAGTTATGTAGTTTCTTGGGTGTCAGGGATGTTGAAAATGTGTGCAGTTCCGTGGCTGTTGATGGTGAG
>NC_090754.1:22708577-22716077 GCF_036898095.1 Palaemon carinicauda | reverse complement strand
GTATAGTATTTTATCGTTTTGTAATAATTTGAAGGTATCTCCCATTTTACAATAGTGTTTACTTCATAGTATATATACAGTATATATGCTTCCATAAAACAAGGACATATATGTAATCAAAACCTATAAGGCCAAAGTCTGCACATAGCCCCTTGGCATAAAATTTATGATAGCCATTGCTAAACTGATTAATGTATCTTTGTGAGCCAGTACTACCTAATGGAAATGAACGCACTGTCTCCCCCCCCCCTTCTCAGAAATCTGAAACAGAACTCTTTGAATAAGAAGCATTCGATATGTATCACAAGATGGTGAACTATTCTTTTAGTCTGGTTGATTGTTTATATAACTTATAAATCTATTATCAAATGAATTGACAGATATTGAAGTATACATAGATATGGCTCTTACAGTAAATTTTACGCTTTATTTTGTCTTTACAGAATGATAAAGTAACTGCTATTTATGCATATTCGCAACATGCTCTTCAGGTTTTCAAATTAGCTTTGAATTTTGGTTTTATTATATATTGATCAAAATATTTGGAAGTACCGTTTTACCTTCTACACGTTTGCATTGTATTTTACATTGAAAAATAGTAAGCACATTTTGAATTTCAAGAGATATATTAACTACACGTACATTGATGCTTAACGTCAGAAACATTCGTGATTATTTCTCTTTTAACATGTAGATATGTACTTTTCTTCGAGATTATCTCTAATTATTAGTGATTTTCATATTTCATTTCCCTTTTCTGACATAAAAGGAAAATTTTATTGCAATTGAGGACTGTTCCTTATGAATATGTTGCAAATACATATGATAATGGTTAAATAGGTAACTGATTGTTGGCGAGTGTTGTGGAATCACGAAGGGAATTAGACGAATGGCTATTAAATCAATGTCCATGTTCAATCGCTGGCATTTGACTTATCCGCGGGAAGTGGTAAATATAGACATGGGGGTTTGCTTAGTGCAGCTTGAGAGGGTATCAGTATTCGTTAGTTGCACCTTATTGGGGTTACTAATGTGGGCCACTTATCACAATTGCTAGGTTCATAATTGTGTGAAACAATTATCGTATTCAGATTGTGAATAATTTATAATCCGATACAATGATAGCAGGCTGAGACAGAAACCTTTGAATTAAATGATCCATCATATGCACATGGTTAGTATTCTCAGTTCCCAAATTATGTAGAATTAGCATTGTCAATGAAAATCTTCCCTTAGGAATATCTTTAAGTTTCACTTAACAAAAATTACCTGACCTATGTCAGTTACTGATTATAAACTCAAACAGGGTTGTTTATGTAGTTAATGGAGTCTTTTTATTCTGTTAACTTGTTCTCTTTTTTAACAGTGACTGGATCTCTAAAAATGTTAATTTGCTCTTTGTATGTTATTACTATTTAATATCTAGAAAACTTAGTATTTGTCGATGCACAATTATTGCACTTTGTATCATATTGATACTGAAGTGCTATGAAACGTTATGGTTTTCTATTTTTTCTTAAGATATAGTTAATATGCTCCGGTATGACTTAAAAAGGAATCGTCTAGAGAACTCCTTTTATTATTATTTTTTTTGGTTAGATAAGTATTCAGCTCTTTTGTTTTTAGAATATCCTACAGACTCTGCTACTACTATAGATTTGTATAGGAATTTCCTTTTGTATCATCTCTTTCAAATTTCATCTCGGGGTAGATAAAAATGGTTCCTAAAGATTTTCCTGGCTTTCATTCAATATTCCTCTATTCGCTTCGTCTACGTACTCCACATTTTATTACTATTATTCTTATTATTATTATTATTATTATTATTATTATTATTATTATTATTATTATTATTATTATAGGACCGTAGTGTTTTTTATCATCAATCAAATACAAAAAAATTAAGCCTTTGGTATGATAAACCACCATCACTTTTGCTCTCGAAACTGTTGCCATTTTATAAGTCTGCACTCGGGATATTATCCTGAAGGAATAGGTAGCCCTGAATTTGTTTACCTCTGTTTTTTACCAGATTGCCAAAACATAGTGTATTACTTTCTTTTTCTTTTTTTTTCAGTAACTTAAGAGAGCTCCTTATTATTCAGACTTCAATCTTATTGGTTACTGAAAATAAAGACTTTTTTTTTCGTAATTTCTTTTAACTATTTAGCTACCACTTTCTCTCATACTCTTCTCATTTTCCCCCCATAAATATACACGAGGATTTCATGATTTCGCCTATAGGCCTCTCCTGCCACTTTATTCTTAAGGAATATTGCGTTTCCCGTGACTACATCTTATGTGAAATTGTACTGTATAATCCCGACGTCTTTGTACGGGTAATAATTTAATTTCGCTCAGAAGATTTACTATATATTACTAACTTTCTTATTCCCAGAGCTAATGTTTTATGCGAAAGATTAGTGTCTTCTTATATGGCGATGTTATATTTATCATTAGTATCTTCTACCTTATTAATACTGCATTGACGAACCATCTGTAAAAAAAATGTGGGAAGGATAGAGAATTTCCAAGGTGCTCTTAGGATTGAAGAGGAACAGACAGACAGACAGAGCGTATTGCATTCATGATTGCTTTATGTTCTGCAATTCAACATTTTTTGCCATATCCCTTTTAATACCGTTTTGTATTTAAGGGGTTCTAATTTATGATAAACTATAACGTATTATGTAGTGGTATGAACCGAAGGGTCTAATACCGCAGGGGTACTTGATGGTAGAAATTATGTTTCCTTTTCTTTGTTGTTCATTTAGTCTTCCCTTTGAGAATTGAAAATAGACCCTGGTGGAAAGCGCCGTAATCGTTACCTGTGATATTTTCTTCTTAACAATTCATGAGATAACTCCAAATATTCTATATGAAACACACTATTTTCTCTTTTTTTATCTTTTACGTCTGACAATCAAATTTGATATTTCCCCGTTATCAACAGATCAAGATATAATGACTATATTTCGTGTGACCACTCCAGAATCATCATAGCTTGAGGCACCCGTAAGAAACCCTCCAAATCATGGATCCAAGGCCGATTGCTTATTGATAAAGATATCCCACTTCTTTAGCGACCTTCTTAGGGCCGAATTCAGTCACGAAATTTTGAGTTTTTGCTCGTGTTCTACCGTAAGCACGTTAATAATGAATTATATTTTTCCACTATGAAAGAATGGCTATTTGGCAAATTGATGCTTGTATGTATTTCTTAACCCCCACCAACACCCCTACTATTTGCAGTAATATTGATGGTGACATACAATTCAAAGGGTATTCATGTTTTGATAAAAGAGACGAAAGACACTTCATTCTGAAGATTATTTATATATTGTTATATTAATACTGTATACAATAAGAAGTATGTAAGGGAGTTTATTGCATATGGAATGACAAAAAACGACAGTAACAATATTAATAATTAGGAGAAAAATGGTTTATACTTTGACCTAAATGCATACCCGCAGCCATCATCTCAGAGGGTATAAGATTTCTTTATGTATGCTTGATATGTATCTGATTTGCCTGAAATATTGCAGCTTAATCAAAAGTCACTATGATGCATTGAAATTTAGTTTACGTGAAGTTTTTGTTGAATTTTATTCTGCCATTTTATACTATTGTTTTGGGAGGCACTCATCCACCCTTGTGTATATATCATTGTCAATTTGGATGAAATATACAAGTGTACAAAATATTCTCCGTTCTAATACTTTTAGTACTAAATCCACACTCATTAGATAACTCTAAAATGGTGAGTAGACTATGCAATTGTTTTAGTGCATCTAACTGCTTTCGCTCTTGGTTCCTTCTATTCCCATTATCTCTTGAAATTTATATGACAATAATAGAGGGCTCCACACGACAAGAGATTACCTGTGTTGTATAGAAAAGAAAAATATTTTACATATTTTCAGACTGTTTTGTTTTTTCAGTTTTTAGTGTTTCTAGGCTGTAAAATCTTCTTTTAATGTGAGCGTTTGATAAATCTAAACAAATCTTGTAGCTTCTGGAAGAAGCAACCCATAATCTGAGAATTTTTGTGTCACTCCTAAGTCGTGAATTTGACAACTCATTTCCTACTTTAGTGGTATTATCAAGGAGTAAGAGCTGTACTTAAATCATGATTAAACTGCGATAATGATATGATCATTTATTATTTGAGATTTTCTCAGATTAGGTGTGAAAACTGAACTTTTATTGTGGAGAAAATGTTTTATCCTTTTAAGTGATTAAATTCTTGAGTTACTTTTATTACAATAATTACTCTGAAAAATAGAGAATTGGAGTTAGAAGTCTCAAGGAGCTATATACTGTCATAGGTGATGAAGGTTTTTTATACTACTAAACCCTAGTAATACTGGTAGAATCTTTGAAGGAAATTAGTGTAGCTTCCATGAATAAGAAATTGTCGTTCGAGCTTCAAGAATAGACAGAAAGCAAGTAGCGAAAAAAAGTATTAGTTGCAATTTAAGGATAGAAAATAAAAAGCTAATTTTTGATGGCTAGCAAGAAGAGACGGTGGATCGTAACTCTTAAGCAAAGATGCGGAGAACAAAAAGAGATGAGGAAATTTACTTTCGTCACACAGATTGAGGACAAGATGAGAAAGGGATTAAGCATGAACATTAAAACCTTTAGACTGATTTTTTTTTCAAGAAATACAAATCTGTAATGTAATCTAGGGTATTAAAGTCTTATTCTTATGATTCACATGAATGCCAAAGTTAATTATCGGATTCCTTCTTTCTCCAAAATACCGAAGATTTGAATAATATTGTGGCGTACAGTTCTAATCCGTATTTTCTTGCAAGGTAAATGATTAATTTTTTACAGGTTATCATTTCATGTAAAGCATTGATTAGATTTTTTATCTATGGTTAATTGGTAATGATTAGATTAGGTGTTGTGTAGCCTATTACTTTTGCGACTTCTTCATAGAAATTTCTATAAAAAGAAAGAAATCGTGTTATGGTGCTGAGATGCTTCATCGGTGCAATTATATATATATATATATATATATATATATATATATATATATATATATATATATATATATATATATATATATATATATGTATAATATATATATATATATATATATATATATATATTACATATATATATATATATTACATATATATATGATTTTTTTTTTTTTTTTTAAATTTCAAGCTTGAAAATACACTCCATTTCTACTAAATATCGACAGTATTATTCAATGCGCCTGGTAATTCTGAGTTTGCCCTCACAACCTTTTTTTTTTCCTAAATGAAGAGTTGATGATGGTAAATTGAGCGTTATTTTTCCCGACCCTTCCTTTATGATTAACCTCCGGACGACGATATTCTTTTCATGTGTCTTTGCCATCTTCACCGCCGCCCCCTCTTCAGGGCGATGCGGGGATCCTTCATCTCCCTCGTACATTCCTTCTCATTTTAATTTACTCGTTCCCGGCAGTAGTCAAAGAAAGAGGATAAGGGAGAAAAGATCATTGGTTCTTTCTATGGCAGACTTTAATTTGAGTTAAGAATGGCCTTCAGTAGTTTGTGTTTGCTGTCAAGACACTCAACGGCTCCCTTGGCTCGTCCGCCCCCCTCCACACCCACGCTCTCCTTGCTCTTCAACGTTCTCCTGAGCCCTCCTTCAAGCCTCTTGCTTCTGGTGCCCCCCCCCCCCCTCCCTTGCCCACCTATCCTTGGTGCCCTTAGGCTACGAATCCAAACGAATTTTTAAGCTTTGCCTAACGACAAGCCCCACGCACGCACTTGTCCCCCGGTTACTAAGCCACACCCGCCCCCACTCTAATAAAGGAGAGAGAGAGAGAGAGAGAGAGAGAGAGAGAGAGAGAGAGAGAGAGAATTGATTTCAATTGGCCCGACATTCCTAGGAGAGTATATACCGGATCTCTTGTTTATGAACTGCTTAGGAGAATCAGACTTAAAACTGATCCTCAACAGTGGGACAAATAATGCGACCCCTTCTGTCTGTCTGTCTGTCTCCCTCCCTCCACCTACGCCGTCGCGTCGCCACCGTCGTAGTCGGCGCCCCCTTTTCCTATAACGAATGCAGCAGCCCTCCATCCTCATCCCCCCCCCCCCCCCCTGATCCCTCCCTCCCATCCTTTCCCTAGCCAACAGAAAGGGCCTACCTCAAAGGGACTATGCCCCCTACCTCGTATCTTCGCTCCCCTCTGCCCCCAACTCCGCCATTACCCCAAGTTTCCTACCGGATAATCCCTCCTTCCCCTAGTCATCCTTTACCAACCGACGCCAGTCTGGACATCTCTCGTCGTCTGCTACTCGCGAAGATCCCTGATGTTATCCTTTATTGTCGTCTTTGTTTCTTATTATGTTGGGCCACATTTGTCATTTTTGGTCGACTGATTCACTCTTTGAACCTTAATGGCCTTATTATCACGACCTTGGTTTTATTTCACATTGCGGGTTTTACTTATCCTTAAATGAAGTCTGATTAAACACAAAGGTCAATCATGTCATTATTAATTATTTACTATTTTGCCCATATTTATCTTAGAATATCAACGTATTTTGTGAAGCCATACTCGCCCTTATTTTATTATTTTTCATTGTAATTAATGTTTGTCTTAATGCCACTATTTGATATCTTCACTTTTGCAACTGTGGCTCTTCGGGTTTTAAATAGGGAAAAATAGGAAATTTCTTTTAGAAAAGAATGTAGCAGATTTATTATAAGGAAGAACTAATTTACTCATTCCAACTAAAACTAGAATGATTAAAAAATGGCTGGTTGGAATCATAAATAGTGTAATAGATATTTGATTTTCAGTCATTATTTGATATTATTCCTTTAACTTGGATTTTATTATATATTTCTCTCTCTCTCTCTCTCTCTCTCTCTCTCTCTCTCTCTCTCTCTCTCTCTCTCTCTCTCTCTCTCTCTCTCTCTCTCCTCTCTCTCTCTCTCTCTCTCGTTTTTTTATCATAATCATTATTCATTTCATGGTAGTTGCTGTTTTATGTTTTTCCAGCTATTTTTATGCTCTAGTACTTTATTATTATTATTATTATTATTATTATTATTATTATTATTATTATTATTATTATTTTTGTTATTATTATAAGTTACTATTCGTATAAAAGAAACACCAAAGGCCATTCTCCTGATAATCTAGTTCCTACAAATGAAAAGAAAAAGATGAGAGCCGGGAGATGTATATTGAACTGATTACTTAAATCTCAGCCACTTGAAATGTTTATGGAAGCAATTGAAGACTGCGCCTCTACAGCAGTCACTTGTGATATTGTGACTGTCCGTTTCTTTTCTTGTCAAGGATTATATGTGATTTTAGCAGTCTAAATAAACTTTATTCCTGTCATTTTTTTTTTTACTTTTTTTTAATTAACGATAGAATTTATTTAATTGTTGACCTTTTTTTGGAAAACAACTTATTGAATTTTGAATTTGGTTATAATTGTTAAGATGTGGTTTGCATTTTATAAATATAAG
>NC_090754.1:22698577-22703577 GCF_036898095.1 Palaemon carinicauda | reverse complement strand
TCCAAATGCACATTTTCAATGAATTTCTGATGAATGAAATTCTGCCTGTGTTTTTGATATATTTTAACGAGATCAACCCGTTCATTTTCTACTGTCGCCTTGCTATAACAAAGAATTTGCTTAGAATGATGTGTGATATATAAAGGTAAAGTTGAGGAAGTCTGAAACCTAGTTTAGAGAAAGCATTGGAATTGAAAGGGTGCTAGAAAGCAGTTAGAATTTTGGGTCTGGTCGCAGTAACATTATAAATAAATTTAGTACAGTCTACAGTGAAACACGTTAAGAAAGTTCTTGGTGGCCCACCTACGTGATGTGATGTAAAGGAAATTTTATAATTTTTGTGCATGCGTAAATGATGTTTGGCAACTTACAGATGAACGGGAAAAGAATAGGACTGAACTTGTTGGTTTCACAGATTTTTCTATTCTGCTTGTATTAGTGTTCCTTCTCTAATTCATGTGGCCTTCGTCTTCTGCCTCACATCTAGCTGCCATTCTGCTTGCATTAGTGTTCCTTCTTAAATCCATCCGAGCTTCATTTTCTGCTTTATAGCTAGCTGCCAATCTACTTTCATTTTTTTTTCTTCATCCTGTGACTTATTTGTAGCTGCCATACTTCTTGCATTTTTTCCCTCCAAATTCCCTTCTCAAATTCTTCTGGCCTTCGTCTTCTGTTTGACATCTAGCTGCCATTCTGTTTGTATTAGTGTTCCTTCCTTCTAAAATTCATGTGGCCTTCGTCTTCTGCCTCACAGTTAGCTGTCATTCTGCTTGCATTTGTGTTCCTTCTTATTACTACGGTATATTCAAAATTTCTCCAAACTGACGTCACGTAAGACTGAATATGTGCGACTTTGATTTTGTATCTTACGAAGGAAGTAAAAAATAAAATTTGCTGCGTCTTGAGTTGCAATGCCGATTGAGAGTTTAAAGTAAACTCGAAAGATTTGATCTCTTATTTTCTTTCTAAACGATTTACCGATTAGATTGTTCTAACAGTTTCTAGTTTATCTATTTTGAGAAAAATTTATTATATAGCAATCATAAATTCTTGAAAAAGTAACGACTGAAAAAATGTTCTCTATGTTGTTTAATAAAGCTGAAACGATCGAAAGTGTAGCTTTGATTTTAAAGTATCTAACAAGACTGTTTGGTTATGTCACTGTTATTAGCTGCCTTTATAGTGGTTTTCATAAATTCACGTTGAATATTACATTTGATTCCGTCAGTCAGGTGAACTCACGTATTTGAGAATGCGAGTGAAAAATAAAATTCGTCACATCTTTTAACTATGTATTATGGTATGTGATTTGTATTTGTCTATTACAAATTCCGTGTTGATTGACATCGCAACTGAATTAATCAACAGATGCCCTAACATAACCTGACAACTTTGGGAAATTCCACTGACAGCATTATATTGAACTTCAATCATTGTCATTATGGGTCTCAGGTCAAAGCCAGCAGTCAGGAAATCAGTCAGATGTAATTCTATTTCATTAAGCAATACCTCTTAAAGCTGAGGGCAAACCTACATCATAATAGTGAATGCAAAGCGGATCGTTGTAAATCAGTAATATATGAGAAACTTGTATCAAATCATAGGAATAACTTTTTTTCTCAGTATTGTATGTTCCTCGGGCGTCCTATTTGGAGGTTAAATTAACAACTTAATTTTTGACATCAAACGTAAAGAGTGTGTTATATGGCATTTGTATCGTGATCTTGCATAGGCAGTTGGTAGATTGCAACTAGTTATTTAGAATAGATCGTTTTCTGCTTATATCCCATTTAAATGTAATTTTCTTCTGCAACATTTTTTTTAAATTTAAAGGTATTAGTATCTAATTACAAGACCAACATTATTTGCACTAATTAATATATTAATTAATTATAAAATTCGAAACAGGCTTATGAAATTGCGCTATTGCTTTTTCATTTTTGCATGTTTTACAAATCACTAAATGTTGTGTATTTTAGAGATTTATGTAAAAAACACATTTATATGTCCTATAACATGAATATTACAATACCTGCATTAGAAGTAAGGATTAGGATTATACACAATCTCTCTCTCTCTCTCTCTCTCTCTCTCTCTCTCTCTCTCTCTCTCCTCTCTCTCTCTCTCTCTCTCTCTCTCTCTCTCTCTCTCTCTATATATATATATATATATATTATATATATATATATATATATATATATATATATACATATATATATATATATATATATATATATATATATATATATATATACACATATATATATGTATATATATATATACACATATATATAATTACTATTATTACTAGTTAAGCTACAACCCCAGTTGGAAAACAGGATGCTAATGTGTATGTATATATATATATATATATATATATATATATATATATATATATATATATATATTTATATATATATATATATATATATGTATATATATATATTATATATATATATATATATTATATATGTATATATATATATATATATGTATATATATATATTATATATATATATATATATTATATATGTATATATATATATATATATATATATATATATATATATTTATATATATAATGTATGTATATATGTATGTATATATGTGTATATATAGATATATATTTATGTATTCATGTGTATATATATGTATATATGTATGTATGTATATATGTATATATATATATATATATAATATATATATGTATATATATATATATGTACAGTATATATATATATATATATATATATATATATATATATAATATTGTGTGTGAACCCTTCTATCAAACTGATATTTTGTAGGCCATTCAGCAATGGTGGTATTCGGATGGTTTCTAATCCATTATGCTAGGAAGAGTTGTCCATCACTTTATATATATATATATATATATATATATATATATATATATATGTGTGTGTGTGTGTGTGTGTGTGTGTGTGTATATTTATATTTATACATACATACATACATTTGTGTATTGGCTCTGGCTTAGGGGTCTTTTCTTCCTTACTACTGGAACCAGGACATTTTTTAGAATTTCTGTATACTGCCAGAAATTTAACCGTTCATGTATTTCGATTAGTTTTCCAAGCCCAAAGTGCATCATTGATTCTGCCAATCCTTACCTGTTGAATAGCCTTAGGCTCTTGCTTGAAAGTGTATGATAGGCCTATGAAGTAGAAAGTAGAAAATATACTCTACATAATCTAACATTTTTGGTATTGATCTGTTATTTTCTTTAAGATGGAAACTCATATACGCGTTATTCTTTCGACATTATTAGTTGTCTTTTCGGATATATAATAATGCTCTTTAGGCCTAAATGTTTTATTGTTCTTATAAAGAATAACTAGAATAGAGTACTTCGTCGTATGTGTATGTTTAGCATTCAATTAAACATTGAGCAATGATGTATATAGGTACAAGGAATTAATACGAGAAGTTTGACAGTGATTTGCCATTATAAAAGTTCTCCTTGTATTTATTTGTCACCAACAAGGAAGAGTACCATGTTCATCGTTGGAAGATTTCTTCTCATTATTATTATTACTAGCTAAGCTACAACCCTAGTTGGAAAAGCAGGATGCTATAAGCCCGGAGGCTCCAACAGGGAAAATAGCCCAGTAAGGAAAGGAAAAAAGGAAAATAGAATATTTTAAGAAGAGTAACAGCATTAAAATAAATATCTCCGATATAAACTATACAAACTTTAACAAAACAAGAGGAAGAGAAATAAAATAGTATAGTGTGCTCGAGTGTACCCTCAAGTAAGAGAACATCATAAGAGATTACGTTCTTCGAGAAATCTACCACTGGATAATAAAGTAAGGTAAACCCTAATCTCTAGCCTGTGTGTCTTTCTCACAGGTGCCTTGGTTTCAACAATAACTCGGCTACTTAGCTGCAAATTCTGCAACGCATTGACGTTTCCTCTCTTCACTCTTCTGTCTTGTATCGTTTCTTCGTCGATTTCAAGCTGCTGAGAAATGTCACTTGCCGAAACACGATGATAGGTGACTTTGAAGATAGTGCGCAGTGCATTTGTCTGATATCCTTTTTTATTTACTTGGTATATATTTACAGCCAGCGTGTGAGATACAGTGTTTAGTTATCTTACGATTTAGACAACAATTGCTTCAAGTTGTTTCTCGGCAATAACGCTTTATATTTATATTCACAATTTAGCTTCTTCCTTGACAATTATCGAGCACTCTCAAGGTGAACTCTTTTCCAAAAAATTTCGTCATATTTCGTAAACAGTGGACTTAAAAATGATTTTCTCGTCAATTATCTATTTTATATTCATAATCGTACGATTTATAATATTTCTGTGAAGAGAATAGATATATTTAAAGCCATTTTAAATGCAAAACTCCTGGATTGGTGTGACGAAATATCATTATGTGCATTTACGTTTCTCTTGTTTATTTTGTGACGTTCGGAATAGGTAATAGCCTATCCAGTGATGAAATGACAATGGTAGACCTAATTAAGAGTGGTAATGAGGGCTACCTTTATACCATTGCCTGAGCTTCGTTGTCTATCTTAATCATAGTTTGAGGCAGCCCTGGTCTCTCTCTCTCTCTCTCTCTCTCTCTCTCTCTCTCTCTCTCTCTCTCTCTCTCTCTCTCTCTCCCTTTTTTTTTTTAATAGTTTTCTTGTTATTCCACCATGGAAATAATTTTCCAAGTCTTTTTATGATGATGATAACTTATTTTTAACAAGGTTATGAAATAAGCTATCAACAAATTAATTATGGAGAAAATTAAGAGATTGGAATCCATTTCTTGAAGCATGAAGGGGACTTGATACAAAGATGTATATACTGTAGTATATCGATTTTTATGGCTACTGGCAAAATACGTTTTTTTCTGATTTCAATCAATTTTTTAATAACAAGGAATCAAGTTATCGAGAATTTTGAGCATTTAGATATAAGACCAAGGGTTGATAAGTTTTCAGTCGAGTAGTAAAATTGTCAATTAACATTTTCC
>NC_090754.1:22676077-22693577 GCF_036898095.1 Palaemon carinicauda | reverse complement strand
TGATTTAGCGAGCTCATATAAAAGCTGTCATGCTTCATATGCAGTAAGGTATCCAACACTGGATTGTATCCTGAGTCACGTTGCATTTTCAGTGCAATGGCTTACGTCAATTCTCCAATATATCTCCCAGTTGAATAACATGCCCATTCCCAGTGGAATTATATTCGGTCCATCCATTAAGTAATAATCAACATAGTACGTCAAGTAGAAATGACACTGTATCCCTTGTGATATGTCATACGCTGTATCACAGTGGAAGTATTTCCAGCATCCTAAACTGAACGATATTTATTGTATCCTCAAAGTATTAGCCATCTCTCTATATTCAACGACTTGAGCTGCTACACTTTCCCTAATGGAAATGACTTTTTATTGAAATACCATGTACTTCATTCCCAGTGGAATTTATTGGATTCAATAGATAGTAATAGGTGAACATCTTAAATCACAGACGCACGAGTATGTTTATGGGAGCTTTCTGTGTGCAAAGTGGGAGTCTTGCTTGACCCATAACGTTTCCTATATGCACGATCATGGGCGGAATCACCTTTGCTCCTGTTTAAAAAAAAGAATAAACATTGTCCTTTACTTGTTGATGCCAGACAGCGTTCGCAGATGAAATCCAGTTGCATGTGTAGGTAACCGTTGTTTTAGGCTTCATATTTTATGTTGTCTGCATTGGACATTCACACATAACTATAATGAAGTATGCGTAGTAATTTATGTTTACGTGTTTTTTTAACATGTACAATGTGTATATATATTATATATATATATTATATATATATATATATATATATATATATATATATATATATATATATATATATATATGTATATAATATATATATGTATATACTGTATATATATATATATATATATATATATATATATATATATATATATGTATATAATATATATATGTATATACTGTATATATATATATATATATATATATATATATATATATATATATATATATATAAACACATACATATACAACCTTTCATTAATTTTCAAGGTTATTTTGGTTATTGTACATTCGGCTTTAAATAATTAGTGTATTACGTTACTTTACAAGGTGATTTTATATATATATATATATATATATATATATATATATATATATATATATATATATATATATATATATATATATATGCACACATAATATATTTAGTCATTCATTGAAGATTATTAGTATTAGTTTAATCGCCATGGTAAATTGTAAATATTGAATCTGAAGGGGAATTATACCTTATCATATGGGATTCGATTTCATAGTTGTTAGGTTAGAGAACTACGCAATACAAGTTACGTGTGTGAGCTCAGCAAGCTCTGTTGATACTGATAAAGCTGTTCTAATAAAACACGAAATGGAATATTGACTAGAGAAAAGCGAGGAATCATTGCATCCAATAAAAGTGTTTATTTTTATTATATTATAAGTCTCCCCTTCTAGGATTAAAGTTTATTCTCAAGGAAAAGCAGTGACACGATGCTAGGTTTGGAGATATTTACGAAGAGGAAGAAAATATTCCAATCAAGTGATGGTCTTTGTGTTACTTGAGTGCTCTCAATACAGTTTTTTTCATTAAATATTTCTTCGTCTTTTTATTTATCCTTGGCTGGGGTTGTTGATTAAATTCCCAGGACTTATCTTATGCTTAGTCTGTTTCCATCCATGGAAGTTCCAGAGATACTGTATTATTTAGATGCTTTCGATGCAAATCAATATTTTAAGGTTTCCGTTCAAAAGGTCCATATCTCCAATGACTTAGAATTGTTATTTGTAATGAGGACCCCATTGCTGTAATAACAGAACGGTTCTCTTTTGCAACGTGTTAAAACTTAGTAATTATTTCTTCTCAGTCATTACTTATCTTGCCTCAATTTATTTAGTTGTTCTTTTTATTTTCACGTGAGCATTCTATTCTATATAATTTGGTTTACAAGGAAAGGCAATCATTTCTTGCTTTATATGAGTGTATATTTATATCAAATAACTGCAATGATGGTAAAGTTACGACTCGAGGGATCCTAGAAGCTCTTCTGGCTAAAGATCATCAAGACAAGTGACCATATTTAGGGAACCATACGAGAAAAATGCAATTTTTTAAAACAAATTCCGTTGGTAAAAGATACGTCGTTTGAAACGAGTAGGCGTAAAACCCATCTCTCGGGCGTCCCTGGCCAAAAGCTGTCATTACCATTGCTTTTCGATGCTTGCTGGTAATTGCTTCCTGGTGAGAAGTAGGTGACGTCTTCCTGCTGTGAACTTTGAAATTTAGCTTGCGTTCAATGCACAAGGAGATACGTGATACGTGATCTTCTCCCTTTCTCTCTGGAAAATTCATCAGGCTGATGCACTGTCAGTTGGGTACACCACAGAAAGTAATCGGTCTTTATACATTAGAAACACGTTTACTTATTTCGCCGAGAAAAAATTAGATGTAAGAGTAATGCTGAATAGCTTTTTTTCTTCTTTTGCACTGTTTAATCTTTTTGACAGCCAAAAAGAAAAATATTGAAATGTTGCAAACGCTATACAATTCCGTTTGTGATATCCGTGGTAAATCAGTCTAAAATACCTTGTCATTCTGGAGAGAATTATGTATTTTTATGGGGAAAAACTTAGGAAAAAGATTAAAAGGCCTTTGATTGACATTTGGACCCCTTTTACAATAAAAGTATAGATGCAAAAACTAGATGAGAAAATAAGAAGTAATTGCAAATGAATTAATAAACAAATAAATAATTATGTGAAAAACTCCTCGAGTTTGCTGCATAGTTCCTTGAGAGTCGAAGACAATCATATTTATGGGAGTTGTAATTTTTCATTTTGTGGTGGAGAGAAAGTTCTTCCTTTTGTTTGGTGTTTTTTTTTTTATGTCAAAGAAGGCTTTTACATTCCTCGTAGGAAGTCGACTAATGTATTTATTTTCCTTACATGCCTATCTAGGACAAGTTCTAAGCCCTAAGATATGTCCTTTTGTAATTTTAATTGTCATATTTCGATGAATAAGGATTTTGCGTTTAAAGGAACACTTAAAAATATCTGGAAATTTACTTAAGATTATTAAATTGTATAAGATTTCATGGTTTTGTGATATTTTTATGAAATATAACTTGTTGCTTACTTTATTCATTACATACGCATAAGTTGCGACTGTTTTGATAAAACTTTGCCTTTCATGTGTTATGTCTACATAAATGATTTTAGAAATCTCAAGCATTAAAAATTGTTTCTTGCTTTGTAATTATTCCTGTTACCCATTTGTTTTAGATATCTCACACAGCCCAGCAATTTCCTTTTGATGAAGTTTAGTTCCTCAAGACCCAGTAGAATTTACTGTGACCCGGCTAAGTTCTTGTGTTTTAAAGTTTCTTGTGGCTTATTAAGAGTTTCTAAATTATAACTTGGATGTAATCAAGTACCTTAATTTCGTAACATGTTTCTTGTAATTCATCAAAGTTCCTTAATTTCTGTGGAATTCATTGTGATTAAATAAGGTTCACTTTATTCCATTAATAGTTCCTTGCCGTTCGGTAAGGTTCATTATGATATATTAGGGTATTTTCGTGACTGAATTTTTATTCGTGGTCCATAAAAGTTACTGAAGATTCAGCATTGTTCCTTGTGACAATTAGGATCCTTATGTTTTAATGGACATTGAGACTGAACAAATTCTCGTTATCTAATGAGATTTCTTGCGATTCAACACGTTCTTTGGGATCCAGTAAATATTCTTGTGATCTAGTTATGCTCTTTGGGAGTCATCTAAATTCATTTTTGTTCGGTAAAGTTTATGTTATCCAATAAAGTAACATGATTACTAATAATATTCGTGATCCATTAGAATTTATGATTTAGTAAAGTAAGTCCCTTTAATTTTTCGTGGCTTGTAATTTTATGGAATTTTTCATATTTTTTTTTATCATTACTTCGTTATTATTCAATATGAGAATACCTTCATCCGGAATTTGTTTATGAAAAGAAGAGAAGACGCAAATATGATGAAAGTATTATCCAGTTGCCAAGTAGGTAAACAACACACGAATCTCGATAAACAACTATGCATGTACAGGAAAATATGTTGCAAAGAGAGAAATTATATAGACAATAATGTTTCGATGGCTGTTTCACAGTTATACAATAACGGAAAATATATGACTATTAGACGGCAACAAGACATCGCGACACCTGATATTTCCTAAAAGAGGTTTATCTTATAACTTTTTCGCAGCCTAAACCCGCATCTTAGGGGGAGGGGGAGTGTAAAAATAAATTATATAATTAACGGATTGTTGAACAAAAATTGCAATCATTTTACATAATATCCCTTGCGTAAAGGAGTGTCCAGTTAGGTGTGCCTATGAAATAAATTTCCACAGCAACTACATTATTCATAAATCTTCCCAGCGGAGAAAATCATTTCATTAGTTACCGAGTACGTACGGTGGTATACGGTACAGAAATGTCAAAGAACGCAATGTATTATCGTCGTAAAAGAATGATCGCATCTTATTAAATAGTACTTACAATGTAATGTGACACTAAATAAACTTATATTATTGTCATGCGAATAGAATTTTAACTCTGGCCATCAAGTACCTACGAGATGCTGTATAGTATTGTGCTAGAATTTTCTTAAGTTTTAGTAATCATCCTGAAATTGGAAATTATCCTTATAAATATCAATAACATTTTAGAAATTTCAAGCTAATATCCTCGTGATGGACAAGGAAAATACTACAAGCTTATTTCTTAATAACCTCTTGTTTTAAAGAATCCAAGATATATACAAAATATTACAATAGAATTAATAGTTATATACAAATATATTAGGAATAAAACAAAAGGTCTAAACACAGAAAATGTGTTTAGACCACTCTCTAAAAACTGATAATTTTCTAAAACTATCACTGTTAAAAATTGCACAAATTAAGTGGTTTTTATTATGAGGCCCATCAGTAGATACTAATTCATAATAAAGATTTTCTAAATCATTTCTTATTTCTTAAGACCAGTATCCATAGAACTGAATATATTGAAAAAGATAAAGTTGGCGCTACTTAAAAAGTCACGGTATTATTATTCATAACATTTCCTCGTCTCTATAAGCAAATGGAAGTATTTATCATCAAAAGTAAATTATTCGTTTTATAGCTACATTGAATGAAGATAGGTGTCATAAGGGCTAATTAGATTAAAGAAATCACTGAATAATGTATTCTAGTGCTGCATACTAGTTTCCCGTGTGCGTGAAAATAAGATTAATTAACATCTAAGGTAAGTTATAGATATTCAGGAATGGGTGATTTATTTTTAATTAAAAAAATCCTGTATCTGGAAAACTTAATTGTATTAAAGGAAGTCTATGAAAATGAATCGATTCGAAATCATACCAATTTATTCCTCAGCGTTTTGAAATGATAGTGTAGGCAATCCATAATAAAAATTATCCTGTAGGGAAAGGAATCGCTTCATACGAATTCTTCGTCCGCAGGTGTAGATAAAAATATTGGGCCCAGTAAAATATCATGATGTATCAAACTCTTCAGTAGGAGAAATCTATCAAAAAAAAAAAAAAAATAAGAGTACCGTGATGCTATTGTAGCTTGCGTGACACACGAACAAAATGGCTGCCGTCCAAACAAAGAAGATATTGCAAGTATGGTATTCAGGCGCTCTGTGTGGCGTGGGGATTTTACGCTCCATCTGTAATTCCATTTTTCTGTTATACGATATGTATCCGAGTTGGGTGAAGTCTATTTGTGCATGTATGTAGACTAGTGTACCACATATTGCCTAAAACTTGTAAACAATGAATCAATTTTAATCGAAAAGCTCGCTCCTTATATATGCACGCTTGCAGGCATATGTGTGTTTATATATGTATATATACATAACAACAACAACAACAACAAAAACAGCTTTTTATTGTCCACTGCAGGACAAAGGCCTCAGACATGTTCTTATTCATATCTAGGGATGAGCCATTTCTTCTCCACGGTGGCCACTGCGGATTGGTGTCGATGGAAGACTTCAGTCTGATCGTTCATAGCAAACCAACCTTTACTGATCATAATAAACCCTTCTTCTGCGTTAAGGTATCCCCACTCAGAAAGGATATATATATATATATATATATATATATATATATATATATAGATTATATATATATATATATATATATATATATATATATATATATATATATATATATATATAGTGTATATATGTATATATGCGTGTGTTAATTTTTATGAATATATACTGTACATACATATATTAATTGATTTGAAGTTCTTTAGTATTGAGACATATTTATTTGTGTGTATATAATGATTATATAGCCATATGGAAGGAGAACATTCCTAATCATTTTAAGTCACACTTCATTAGCTGACGTTTCTATTATACTCAGACATAAAAACCGGAATAAAACTATGAAGTAAAATTATGCAAGACATGAAATATTACGAGAGTAAAGGATAGGTGTCATTCAGGGTTTGTTGGGTTCTATTGAAATTGAAGTTTCACGTGAGATACAGAAGAGTTGACGTGGTCTGGATATGCTACTGTGGGAACACCTATTTGATAGATAGTGATTCCAAAATAGATGAGTGATGGTCATCTGGATCCTTACCAGTAACTTCAAAATCTGTGTATTTAATGTTTTGTTTACATTTATTGACGTGGTCTCTGATATTGGATAATCCTGGTTAGATAGTTTGACTCTCATTCTATTCTGACATTCAGTGCCCTACCAACGGGTGCAGCCCACATACTTTCCCAGGTCAATATGCCTCAATGAAACGTGTAAATGACTCTATAGGTCATCAAAGAATTTAGACTTATCATATTCAAACAGGGACTAAATAGTCATCTGATATTATCTTAATATCGACATCTGGTAGATGCTGGTGTATAATATTGCTTGATCCTATTAAGAGCATTTGTACTGTATTAAAGGAATATTTGTAATAATGGTATAATGACTGCCATTAAAGACTAGTTATTGAAGTGTACCTTAAAAGGAAGACTGGAACTATTCCTCCTTCATGTTCTATTGCTCGTCTGGTTCTTAACATTCGCCTTCAACTTTTATACACACATACGCTATATATATATATATATATGTATGTATATATATATGTATATATATATATCTATATATATATATTTATATATATATATATATATATATATATATATATATATATATATATGTGTGTGTGTGTGTGTGTGTGATATTTAATTCACTCAGGCTCATGATCTGAGACCCAAGGAAAACTTTTTAGGATGATTACTTCTGTCCGGGCAGGGATTTAAAAAAAAAAAAACATCCCTTTGTGTGTTCTAAGCCAGAGTAAATTTTATGATCTGAATGCATAAAAGTCACGAGTGTAACTTGTAAAATTATCAAAATCGGCTATCATGATCGAGATGGGTTGATCTCGATTTTAAGTTTAAACCCGGAATTCGACAGAAACATGTATAACAGAGCTGGAATCAATTCTTATCTCTCTTTATTGCCATGTAGTTTAAATGGTCAACTGTTACCTTTAATCAGATCCTTCGATAAATATTCTAATCCTTGTCCAGGCAGAAATACTTATCACTTACCATAAACAGAATTTCCCCTTGTATCTATGATCTGAAGGCAGAGTGAATTCGATATAAAAAGGGTATTTGAAGTTTGATATTTAGTTATGTGAAAATCCCGAATATTAGTGATATATATATATATATATATATATATATATATATATATATATATAAATATACATATATATATACACATATATGTATACACATATATAGATGTATATAAATATAAATATATGTGTACATATATGTATATATATATATATATATATATGTATATATATGCATAAATATTTATATATATGCATATATATATGTATCTATGTTTATATATTTATGTATATATATATATATATATATATATATATATATATACATACATACATATATATATATCTATATAGATATGTGTATAAATATAAATATGTGTATATATGTATATGTATATATATATATATATATATATATATATATATATATATATATATATATATATATATATATATATAGTGTACACTGGTCTTTGATTCAAAAGAAATTCCCAGTAAGTTCATTATGTTGACTTAAGACTATTGAAAACAGGCCATATGTCCTCAGAGATTAAGGAAAACTTCCATTTAAACACCAAGTAGCAGCCTAGTTATTAACCTTAAAAGAACTAACTAAAATTTTATCGAACTTTGTCACGTTAATCGCAAAGTAGTTGAGTAATCGGAGAAAAAAGTTTGAAATCAAAGTAGGCATTCAGTCTTCGTCCAAATGTGAGAGAGAGAGAGAGAGAGAGAGAGAGAGAGAGAGAGAGAGAGAGAGAGAGAGAGAGAGAGAGAGAGAGAGAGAGAGAGAGCTAATATAAAATAAATATTCAAATATTGAAGTTAAAGGGTTTATAGATTGAGTAACTGAAATGCACCAAAAAGGGGAGAAAATAGATGTAAATAAAACTATTCAAACTAAAAGGGATCTTGTACACATATTTCAGGGTGAACTCTGTTCAGTAAGAATATTTTACTAAAAAGATTAAATGAGTGGAAGTATATCAGATGTTTAGGAGGTATCAGGAAATGTTGAAATAACAAAATGAGATATTCCAGATTTAGATTAGAACGTAACTTATTTCACTCTAATTAATATTCAGATCATTCAAATGAAAAATAAATATGATTGAAATCACTCAGATCAAATGAAAGCGTAATAGAAATCATTCAACTTGAATGAACGTGTTTAAAGGCAAAATGTTGAAATAAAATTCAGATTAAAGGCAAATATAATACTGTATAGTTAAGGACACCTGCCTTTAAAATTTGAATTAAGGAACAAGGTAATTGTAATAAAAGGTAAATTATTTAAAATTTTGTAGTTTAATCTGAAATATAGTTGTATTAATCGAAAATTTAAGGTAATTGTACCTAAAAAAAGTTTGAAGTTCAAATAAGATTTGCTAAACTAACTTAGTAGAAGTTATTCAGAATTGAAGGAATTTAATAGATATCCTTCGGGTTTAATGTAAACAAACTTAAAATTATTTTTATAGAAACCATTTTCTTTGAGATTAAATGAAGGTCGAATTAAAAGGGGCACTTGGTAGAAATTATTCAAATTAAATAGTAATTTAGAAGAAGAATTTGAAATTAAAGAAATAATTTTTTGGGAATAGTTAAAATATAGGATTTTGAGAGGGAAAGAACTAGAGTGTAGGACGAGGCCTTCAAAACTTCTCAGATGATAGAATAAGAAGCCACACTAATAAATTTCCTAGAAATCTTGCTAATGAAGAGACTAGAAACAAGTAAAACTTAAACGAGCAAAGTATAATGGGTCACCTTAACACTGATCATTTGAGACTAATGACTCAGATTGAAAATTATAAATACTAGCTTCCGAATTTTCAACAAAAGGAAATGTCAAATGCGTTTCCTCAGCTATAAAAAAAAATTAAGGTAGTGTTTTTAAATCAAATTCACATGGAAGTCTTACTAAATCCTTTCTGGACAGGATATTAACCAACGAATGTGAAATTTATTAATATTTATTATTATCATTATTACTAGCTAAGCTACAACCCTAGCTGGAAAAGCAGGATACTATGAACCAAATGGTTCCAACAGGGAAAATAGCCAAGTGAATAAAGGAAATAAGGAAATAAATAAACTATAAGAAAAGTAATAAGCAATTGAAATAAAATATTTATTATCATTATTGCTAGCTAAGCTACAACCCTAGTTGGAAAAGCAGGATACTATGAGCCAAATGGTTCCAACAGGGAAAATAGCCAAGTGAATAAATGAAATAAGGAAATAATTAAACTATATGAAAAGTAATAAGGAATTGAAATAAAATACTTCAAGAACAATAACATTAAAACAGATATTTCATATATAAACTATAAAGAAACATGTCAACATGTTCAACATAAAATAATTTGTTGCAATCTCATTGCAATTTATGTTCTTGAGGTAAAGATATGAAAAGACGATGAGTATTTTAGATCTAATTTGATAGATTAAATCAAGCGAACCTCATTTGGCGTTTGTAAATATTTAGACCTTACCAAATATTTACACCTCGTGAAATTAATCCCCCAGATTAATTTTATTTATATTTCTTGTTTATTGAATTAATAAATGCACCGTAAATGTATAGATATATATATATATATATATATATATATATATATATATATATATATATATATATATATTGTAGAAAAGGGATAGGCATAGCTATCATCCACTATCAAAGTGTGATTTGATCAGAGAAATAAAAATGAGTCCGCGTTGTCAATATCATATTCTGATGATCTAAAATGATCTAAAACGATCTTAATACGTTAGTTATCTTTAAGTATGTTAGTAGCTACCATATTCGTGTAGTTAATTAGTATTCGCTAAGGAAATAGTGTTGACTAAATCGGGGCATTTGCGGTCAATGTGTTGAGAATTAATTGATTGAATTCGAGTTTTCTGGCATCCTGTGTTGAGATAAAAAAGTTACAATTATCTAATAGTTTTATATATTTCACAAATTTCAATATATAGGGGAAATCTTTAAATTTTAATTTCTCTCTCTCTCTCTCTCTCTCTCTCTCTCTCTCTCTCTCTCTCTCTCTCTCTCTCTCTCTCTCTCTCTCTCTCTCTCTCTCGATGTTTTGTTGTTTGAAGGAATTAACAACTGGTAGCTTGGTAAGCTTCATAAACTATTGTTTAAGACACAGAAACTTAATCCATAAGATAATAATTATTTGGAAAGCAAAACGTAAAATATCACTGATATATATTTAGGATAAATGGCATAAGAAGTATTGTCATGTCCATGAAATTGACTTTGTCAAGACAGTGCATTTTCTCCATAGTTTTATAGTTTTAACAATTAAGAATAAACGGCATTTGCATATCTTTTAATCAGCATAAGACTTCAAACTTCATAATAGCATGGCCAGTTTTAAATTACGAGTATTTCTTGAGCACTAGTTAAAAGAAGGTTTAGAGGTTTCATCAGGTTACTGTCTTAATTTTTTTCCATGTATATCTCCCATATATGATAGAGAGCAGGTGGCTGGATATATAATTGTGTGTGTATATATAGATAGATATTTCTTTTTTGTCACGATTAGCGCTCCGTCACTCGGGTATGTGGATAGGTAGTAGTCATACCCAAGTGAGAGAAGCGTGCGTTGTATGTGTGTGTGTGTGTACATGTCTACATAAATATTTAGCCGTCATTTTTAAAAGCTGCATACGTTAGTGTATGATGTGTAAATGTGTATAATAAATGAACTTCGTTAAACCATTTCTCCTAATGAGTACCAGAAGAAAGCAGGGGATGTCTTCCACACACCAGCTTTTTAATACGCCTACACAAATGGAATATAGTTTAGCCCCTTCACGCACTTTACCTATCAGCTTTCTAAGCTGTAAATACCATATTTACAATACATTTTTCCCTTCTTCTGTCCAATGTTTTATGTGTCTTCCTCAGCTTTTATCCCATAACACTTCTTATTTATTTAAATTATTTCACATTTTCACGTCTTCTGTTTAGTATATGCCTCATGTATTAGGAAAAAAAGCCTGATCTCAAAGACTTCAACCTTTTTAAGTTCATTCACATTCATTCAGCATCAACAGGAGGTGCTGGCTATGTAATCATGTCATATATTCCCACTTTGTCTTTCATAGATAGTCCAAAGTCTCTTATTATTTCTTTTTACGTACCCTGCAACCTTTCTTATTCTCGTTATTTTTTTTTTTTTTATTTCATAACTACTCTTCTTTCATCCACCCCACCATTTGTTTTATTTACAACACAGAAGACTAAAGGGGTAAACTACATGCACATTTCCATTTACTTTATTAATTGTTACATTTGCTTACAGGAATTTATACTTTATTCTCTTCCGAAAACTTACATAATATTACCAATGACCAGTTTTTCTTCATCCACCCCAATCAATTCTTTATCAATTGCCAACTTCAACCTTTCTACATTCAATTCATGGCTCATTTACTTATCCCACAACTTTGGAACCCTATCTGCTATCATTGCTCAACTTTTTACATCACTTAATCCATCAAGATATGGAGTAACCATGGTGACATTCTGTTTCACCAAAAGCCTCCCTCTTCCTCTTACATATTGCAGTGAACGTTTCATAAAGATACAGTAGCTATCTTCAGCCCATCGTCTGCCTCACTCAAAATGACAACATCGATGCGATAAATCAAGTTATTTTAAGTAAATTTATATTACATACAGCGGTTTCCCTTTCAAACATTTTCATGAAACTTCATAACAAACGCGTTATCCATAGACTCTTCCTTATTTAGACCAACACTGCTCCTCCTTTTTAGCCCTTTTGACATCTGCTCTATCTTTACCAATCAAATTCCTACCACATTCCTTACATGATATATTTAGTACTGAAGTGTTGAATCTTATACAAATTTCTTTAAACTACGTATGGAAACACTACATGACAGATCATACTTTCTTGTTTTAAAGTGATGCATACCCTACTAACGATAGATTTCCTAATAATTAATTATTTATAATTTAGGTTAAAGTTATATGGTAAAATATTCCCCATGAAATAATAGAAAGAAAAAATTCATCACAAAGTTGGGTGCATTGACATGAAACTTCCGTTCAGTGTCCACTTGAAAAATAGATTTTGTTGTTGTTGTTGTTGTGGTGGTGAGCATGGAGATAAGAAAAGGCTCATTTCGTATATTATACGTTTCATTGATTTAATATCTTAAGGGTTATGCGTTACTGGATTTTAGTTTATATTAGCATCCATTAAAAGAAATGGTTTATGAAATCGTAATGTTTCATCGATCCACTGACTAATTTGATGTATGAAGATCCTACCAACAATTTTATATGAATGCATGCAGTCATCTCTCTCTCTCTCTCTCTCTCTCTCTCTCTCTCTCTCTCTCTCTCTCTCTCTCTCTCTCTCTCTCTCTCTCTCTCTCTCTCTATCTATCTTTTTATTCTAAACTCATATGATTTTACTAAGGCTTTGCAACAATCAAATGTAGGGGTTACATTTATGAAAAATATATGATTGTTGATAATAATAGGCATAAGATCCAAGTAGAAAATATGCGTAGGTAAGTAAAACTATTTAAGAGTGTTGATTAAGGTCTTTGAGGGATTAAATCTCATAACATCTTTGAAACGTTTTTATAAGAAAAATCGATTGTTACTATGACCATCAAAAGGGCTCGGAAGGACGATACTTATTCAAATCATTTGTAAAATACATTTGTAGCGTACGGACCAAATGAAAAGCAAAAATTATATCAAGTTAGATGTCTATTCCAATTGATCAGGTTGAGTAATATTTGGACTAACAGATCACAAATTTCGGAAAGGAAGAATCATCCATATCTTGAAAATAATGGATTTCAATATCATGTTCGTCGTCCATTCTGCTAAAATGGAGCCTAGGTTTTACTCAAGGCGTTAAAGAAAACCACCAGAAATATGAAGCTTCACTTTGAGAGGCCTTTTTAAAAGGGTATCCTAAATTTGACTTGATGATATAGTAAGAGGCTTATTCTTGATATATCCAATTTTTGCCAAAAAAAAAAAAAAAAAAATTAAGCTAAAACTTGGAGGACGGATATTATAAATTAAAGCATTTTTTATAGACCAAACTTTGATCGAATTCCCCTTATATGCTTCAATACCTTACAATATCAACTAGTCATCATCTTTTACTCAACAAGAAAACAACTAGTGTTTGTAAGTTTACTAGTATGTTCCGTAGTCTCTAGTTTAAAATCAACGAGATGGCTGCGAGCATCCCATTTGCAGACCTCAAGCAAGGGAGTCAGGTGGAAGACCAAAAAATGATGTATAAATTCGGAATTTTATCATTTAGGAAAATCGAAGATAAAAAATATCAGGGAGCAAAACAAAAACAGGTAAATCCTTATTGCTCTGATATTTTTGACAGTAAAGAGAGTAATGAAAAACTTGAACTTCCTTCCCCTGTTTTCCTGAGGGTAAACTAACTAGTTTACCTTTTCAATCTCGTGAAATTAAAGCCCTGTTGATGGACCTTGATGCTTATGGAGTTGTAGACCCAAATGGTATTTTTTCTTTGTTTTTATAAAGACAGCAGATTTCTTTGCTCCAAAGTTATCTGCTATTTTGCGCAAGTTAGCAAGAAGAGGAGCCTTTAGCACTTGTTGGAGAATTGGTAATGTTACTCCTCTATGTAAATGTGTTTGTGGTAGCTCAAGTCCCACTGATTACCGCCCAATTTCCATAACTCCCATATTATCTAAAGTTTTTGAACGTCTGCTGGAAAAACGTCTTAATAGGTTTGCTGAAGGTAATCATCTATTCCCTAGTTTGCAATTTGGTTTTCGTAAAGGCCTTGGAGCATGTGATGCCCTTCTTACAATCCCCAATGCTGTACAGAAATCCCTTGATTGTGGTGGGGAAGATCGTATGATTGGCCTTGATTTTAGTGCTGCCTTTGACCGTGTTAATCATGAGGCCCTTGTTTTCAAACTCAAACAGTTGGGAGTGGGTGGGTCGTTTCTTAGCATTATTATTGATTTTTTAAGTAATAGATCTCAAAGAGTTGTTGTTGATGAGCACCATAATGAGTAAAGGAATGTGATATCCGGTGTTCCACAGGGTAGTGTTCTTGGCCCATTACTTTTCATACTATATACACATGACATGTAGTTTGGCCTAGAAAACAAGCTTGTTGCATATGCAGATGATGATACTCTCTTTTCATCAATTCCATCCCCTGAATGTAGATCTGGGGCTGGTGAATCCCTTGATAGAGATTTAGCTAAAATTAGTGCATGGTGCAAATTATGGGGTATGAAGTTGAATCCTAACAAAACTCAAAGTATGATTGTAAGTAGGTCAAGGACGGTGGCTCCTCAACATCCGGATCTCAGTATTGATAATGTTTCTTTAAATTTGTATGACTTTTAAAATTTTAGGTGTGATTCTCGACAGCAAATTTACTTTTGAGACACACATTAGGTCTGTGTCTTCTTAAATTGCACAAAAAATTGTATTATTGAGAAAGTCTTTTAAGATTTTCGGTGATCAATCTGTTCTGAAGAAGTGTTTTAATTCTTTCATTCTACCTTGTTTTGATTATTGTTCTCCTGTCTAATTCTCATCTTAATTTGTTGGACAGAAACTTACGGTTTATTAAATTTCTTATTTCTGATCTAGATATTAATCTTTGGCACCGTCGTTCAATTAGTTCATTATGCATGTTGCATAAGATTTTTCATAACCTAACCATCCTTTACATTCAGATCTCCCTGGACAATACTATCCCGTTCGTAATACTAGGCAGTCAGTTAATTCTAATAGCCAGGCCTTCTCCATCATCAGACTCAATACTACACAGTATTCAAGAAGTTTTATTCCAGCTGTTACCAAGTTGTGGAATGATCTTCCTAATCGGGTAGTTGAATCGGTAGAACTTCAAAAGTTCAAAGTTGGATCAAATATTTTTGTTGACCAGGCTGACATGAGTCTTTTTATAGTTTATATATGACATATCTGTTTCTAACGTTGTTAATAGTTTATATATGACATCTATTTTGACGTTGTAAATTTTTTTGGAATTATTAATTGTAAATTTCTTCATCATTTGTTTATTTCCTTATTTCCTTTCCTCACTGGGCTATTTTTCCCTATTGGAGCCCTTGGGCTTATAGCATCTTGCTTTTCCAACTAGGGTTGTAGCTTGGCTAGTAATAATGATAATAATACTAAATTACGTGTGTTATTGAAAGATCGAAAATTTAAAGCCTAACCGAAAACTGGTATATAAATACCTTTATTTCTCACTAAATACCGTGTTACTGAAAGATCGAAGAAGAATTTCTTGCGTTGCAGTTTAGTCATCTTTGTTGGTATTTGGAGTGGCTAATATTGTGGAAGTTTTATGTTCTGGGGTTAATGTATGAATGTCGTAGTAACTGTTGTCCGGTTTTTTTTTTCTTTTATTTCTGGAGCCATTCTCTGTTAAGAGAAACGGCCTTTGTTGAATATTTTTTATTCAACATCAAGCCTTTTCCTATGAAAGGGGGCCAGGGTAGCCCCTAGTATCACAACATTCACTGCCCCCTTCAGTTTTTGACTTTGAATCGTGGAGCTTCTTTAACATTAGCAGCTTCGTGCACAACCACAAAACTCTCAGCAAATAGCAAAACTAGGCTATGTATCCGTATCATGTACCAACCCTCATACTTCTTGCTTGTTAAAGCCCTTCCTTTCCAGTACGTCTTTCACCAAAATATCCGTCTCGTCGTAGGCCTTAATCTCTTTTTAAATCTTGGCTCCCATGGATTAAATAGATTTCATTAACCTACTGTCGTCCTTTCTTTCCACATACCCAAATACAGCATAATAATCTGTTCCTTCTTTTCTTCACTCTTCCAATTAATCATACACCACAAATACTACACACACTTAATTTCAACGGTTCAATCCATTTGTTCTTCACCTGGCTCAACAATCATTATATATATATATATATATATATATATATATATATATATATATATATATATATATATATATATGTGTATATGTGTGTGGTTTTTTGGTAGTTATAATATATTTGTTTGTATGAATATGAATGAAGGTAATAGGAACTTGATACCCTTAAGACTAGCTTTTTTGACTTGGGAATTATACCGAAAGCCTATAGTTATATAAGTTTGCATGTGACTAATACAATCTTCATACAACTGTGTTTGCATGCCTGATTTATTGTGTGTGTGTGTGTGTGTGTGAGAAACTCCAGTGTAAGAACACCTATTAAACGTAACCAAGTCATCCCAATAATTGTGTCCTTCCGCATAATGCCGTAATTATTACGCTGATCATGTCCGTCTTCATTTCATCAGGCCGTCTGTCACGTTTTGCTCATGCCCAAAGAAAATGTGAAAGGTGTCGTCTTCATTAAACTTTACACTCAAGGACATCTTGGTGAAAGAATTTCCACCAGACGAAAATTGATGACCGTGACTTTACATTTAATTAGAATTTTATTTCATTTTCTTGAACACTGCAGGATTTTTTTATACTTAAAATGCGCTTGCCACTTTTCTAGGACACTTAGGATTTTCAGATATATTATTCATTCACACCATATATTGACATATATAACATTTCAGTTCCAAAGAAAATATAAATAGCCAACCTATTATGTGGTATTCATGTATGAACTTATTTATAGTTTTTCTGGTGGTTACCAACTGGTTTTTGAATTGATAAAAACCTCCATTTTTTTTTTCACCACAAATATGTAAGATAGAACAGGGTATTAGGGATCTCTGTTAGAAAATGTCCATTTGAAGCAAAATCTAAATGCTGGTTGGAAGG
>NC_090754.1:22608577-22671077 GCF_036898095.1 Palaemon carinicauda | reverse complement strand
ACGCATCGGCTTTAATCATTTTACTTGCACTCATATTCAGCATCTACATTTCACATACATAAGGAGGGTGGGCTCAAAAAATACCTTTCTGCATTCCTACCTTGTAATTATTAGAGTTGCCTTATCATCTTTACCTTTGCATATTCGAGGAATGATTTTTCTCGCCCATTTCTTCGGAACTTTTCTCACCTAGATACTTCTTATTGACTCCTTATTTGTTTTACTAGACCTTTTTTATTTCCTTCAATCACTTCCTTATTTTATAATCTCTTCCTACTATATATGTATATATATATGTATGTATATATGTATATATATATATATATATATATATATATATATATATACATACATACACACACACACACATATATATATATATATATATATATATATATATATATATATATATATAGGTGTGTGTTTGTGAATAGTTCGTCAATCCATCGTCTTCTCTTCCTTTCCCTGTGTCTTTTAGAATCTCTAGGGATTCAATATGTTATTTGTAATGTCCATCTATTGTCTGCTATTATCTTTATATGTCCTTCCCATGTCCATTTCTTTTCTTACACGTGTTTAGAATATCCTCTACTTTAGTTTGCTCTCATATCCATGTTGCTCCTTTGCGGTTTCTTAGTGTTATTCCCATTATTTTTCTTTCCAGTGCTCTTTGAGTTTTAACTAGCTTATGTCCTAAGGATTTAGTAAGCTCCAAGTTTCTGATGCATAAGTTAATACCGTTAGGGCTATCATTAAATACGTTTCTTTTTAGAGAAAGTAGCATTTTACTCTTATAATCTCATTTTCTTTACCAAATTCTCTCCATCCCATAATTATCTTTCCTTTAATTTCTGTCTCGTGTCCTGGAGAAACACTTACTGTCTGTCCTAGGTACTTATATTCTTAACAATCTCTAGAGGCCCATCCATAACTTATTTGTTGTATCTGCATTTTCATTGAAAATTATGTTAGTTTTACTCATATTCATTTTCAGTCCTACATTTCTGCTTTCCTATTTCAAATCTTCTATCATCTTCTGTAATTCCTCACAAGATTTGCTTAAGACAATTATGTCATCTGCAAATTTTAAATTAAGGTATTCCCCATGAAGATTAATTTCTACATTTTCTCATTCCAGATTCTTAAAAACTTCTTCAAGGCATGCTGTGAATAATTTAGGAGAGTTGGGATCTCCCTGTCTAACTTCTTTCTCGATCAGAATATTTTCACTATATTTAGTTTTAGGATTGCTGTACTTCCTGTATATATATCTTCAAATGTTTTAACATAGGATTCCTCTATTTCTTGTTTTTGAAGGGCTTTCATTACTGCTGAATCAGAATCAGAAGCTTTCGCATAGTGTATACATACCATTCATTGTGGTTTGCCATACTTTTAGATGTTTCCATTAGCTGGTTAATTAAATGGATACTGTCAGTTGTTGATTACCCACTTCTAAAGCCTGCTTGCTCTTTTGGTTAATTAAAGTCTTAGCTGTCTTTCTATTCGGCTAAATATGATCATTATAAATATTTTATATATTACGGAGATTAAACTTATTGGACGGTAATTTATCTGTGCTTTTGTGGCTCGCTTTTTGTGAAATAGTATAATGATAAAAGTTTTTCCAATCTGTAGGTATAGGCCTAGAACATTCTTGCAGACATTTAGAGTAGAGTTCAGCGAGTTTTACGACTATGAAATCTCCTCCATCTATTATTAAATCAATAATCAATGTATATATCATCATCATCAGCTATAGCTATTCCACTGCAGGACAAAGGCCTCAGACATGACGTTCTACTCGTGTCTATTTATGGTCTTTCTGTGCCACTCTATACCCGCAAATTTTCTTAGCTCGTCAATCCATCGTCTTCTCATCCTTCCCCTGCGGCGATTGCAGTCTCTAGAGACCATTCTGTTATTCTTAATGCCCATCTACTATCTGCCATTATTTTACACACACACACACACACACACACATATATATATATATATATATATATATATATATATATATATATATATATATTTATATACAGTATATATATACAGTATATATGATATATATATATAAATATATATATATATATATATATATATATATATATATATATATATATACACATACACACATACACATACACACATACATACATACATACATACATACATACATACATATATACGTGAAATCCTTACAGGCTTTCTTCTTCTGGGCAGTTAGCTCATGAAGACGTGAAACTTCTGAATGTCAAAATTTTTTTTTAGATTGGTTTCCAATTTCAGACGGACCTACCACACTTGATCTGTATATTTTATGAGAGGACCATTACTTTTATTTGAAGTCCCTTTTCGTGGTAGTGACAAGATGTGCATTATTTATATAGGATTTTTTCCCCTGTAACCTTGGGAGGGACAGAAACAAGCATGTACCGGAGTTTTCGGTTTGCAGGTAATGGCAGTTACAAGAATTCTGTAGTTGACAGGAACGGGCCTACACAGAGTGACTGATAACCCATCAGTGATAAGCACACCCACCTACTCTCACTTGAAGGTAATAAGTCTGTCTCAACTTGTAGAATGAGAGAGAGAAAGATAAGGGCAGTTTCAAATAGTGAATACCTGTGTTGCATAGGAAAATAATGAAGATAGATAAGGAAAATTCCTGATTGAATCGACGCCCTCCAGTTTTGATTTATTTTTTTTTGTTTTTACCGACTCAAAACTTTTAGTAAGAACAACCACATAACATTTGTTCTGCTGATAAATACGAACTTAAGAACAATTATTTTTATTCTCACAACGAAGCATTGATATACCACTTTCTTGGGGTTGTTTACAATGTCATTATGCAAAGAAAGCTGTGGTAAAAATAGATAATTCAAGGATTGCTAATATTATTTCCATAAGGGAACTCATGTTTTATAGAATTTTCTAATACCCCGAAATATATGACAACAAATCTAGTTTCAGTAGCGTAACGGCCAAATTTAAATGAATCCAAGGTAGATAAGATTCTAAAGAAGGAAAAAACTTTGATTCAGTTCTTTCAAGAACAAAAGCGAAAGGGATTACCCAGATGTGATAACCATACGCTAAGCAAATGTTTAGAATCCTAACATAAGGATCCCATAAGGGGTAGTGCACTGTAGATGCTATTTAAGGGTCTTTCGCCGTTACTTCTGGCCCTAACTGCAATTGCTTTATATATTACTACTATACCTTCGATCTTGCTTCCTTTCTTCTCAGTTGCTGTCCAACCTTTTTAATTTTTACCTCGTAGTGTAACTCGGAGGCTTTACCGTAGAGGCACTTAGGTGGTAAATGGCCTCTCAATGTTCCACTGTTTCCAAAGTATTATGAAAGTTGGCTTCCGGTTGTGAGCTGAGTGTGGAGTGATCCTCCTAATCAAATAGTAGAATCAGCTGTAATTCATCAATAAATTCCGATCCAATCCTTACATAGTTGAAGGATGTGCGATTTTTAATTATGTTATTGTGATCAAGTTTTTCATCACCATGTAGGATATACTAATTTTTTTTTCTTTTTTCTTTTTGAATCGAGCGTCTGGAATCAAACAAATTAGTTTTATATTGCGATTCCTCCGAATATATTACTAGTTATCTATATTGAAAAGATCCTAATAGTTCTTAGGGGTTTGAATCCAAAGTCTTAAACATTATTCTGAAGATGCAAGGAAATTGGTTTAGAAAATATTAAAACATACGAGTATCATTCATCTTATTTATTGATAGTGACCTTACTAGCATCACGAAAATTTGAAGAAATTAAGAAATATCATCTGGAGAGAAACTAGCGAGAAAGGGAAGACAATTTATATGAATAGAATCTTGGGCATTTGTATGAGTAGGATCACAGGGGACTTTAGGAGTTCATTTCAGAAAGAAAGGGGTTCTTATGATTCCAAGAAAGGGTCGTAAATGAAGCGTTTATTATTAGGTAGCATAGACATTAAAATTATATGACAAGGTTGTCTGCATATTCCTTACAGGAGGAAACTAAGGAAGAATGGCCTTTGTTCTATTGACATTTCCCGTCCTCTGGGACTTTTCAACACTTCTGACCTACAGATTGATCGTGTGATTTGAATTTAAAGAAAACGACATGATTATTATTTAGCTTAGTGAAAGTGTTAGTAGTAGTTGAATCATCTGATGAGTTAAATATTTACAGTAAAACAAGAGAGCAAATTCATCACTAGAGATAGCAATAGCATCATTTGGTTGAAAGATACTGAAGGCCTAATTTGCAGATATTAATAAGGGCTGTTAGGTTAGCTCCGAAAGCAATCATAATAGATCCAAGACTTGAATAGAGAGAATATGCAGGTTAGAAAAAGAGTAAATATACCGTATATCCATCCCTTCAGAAATCACCTCAGTAATCACAATGAACTATGCCTTTATTCTAAAATAAATGTGGTTTGTTTCCGAAGTATGGAAGTGAGTATATATTTATAGAAGTGTGTAAATATTATACGGAAATGTTAAAGAATAAGCTTTTCTAAAGAAGTTTAAAGGATTGAGTTTATGAATGTGGAAAATTTATGAATCAAGATATGTGTTACCAAGGAACCCTTTTATGTATAAGGACATAGGAAGGACACGTATAAGGATATAGAGGGATGAATAAAAGAAGATAAATGCTAGACTGAAATTCAACGTATATGAAATAGAAGGAAAGGTACAGTATATTGCGTCAAAGTGCCATAGGTAAAGAGAAGTGAAGATTACATAACCGGGGCTTGGAAATATGTCGTGTTCATTGTGTGACACTGACGTGCCACAAACAGTTGAGCTACATTCATTAACACATCTTCCAGGGTACCACTTCCATAACATTATTCTTAACAACATTTACTTGAAATTAACTGTTGATACACATTTTAACTTTTTCATCAGTCTCAGCAACATCTATTCACTATCACCAATGAACAATATACCCTCTTCAGATATCAGCATTTCCCTCTATTCATTACTTCTTTCCTTATCCAACAAGCTAGCACCGAAATATCTTTTCTAATTTCTCTCTTCACTTCATTCGTAATAATATTAGTCAAATGTAAAAGCACAACATATTTTTTCTGAAATTTACATATTACAAAAGTATCCACATATCCCATCTACACATCCTGACACAGACATAACCCCAATAACTTACTACAAATAACCTTCTATGGTCTTCATTTGCTACCTTTTCATTAGGACTGTATCAGGTTTAACACAACTTTTCTCTTTGTCCATGACAAACACAATTTTATCCTATTACTGTTGAACTTTCCAAACAATTGTGTAATAACACGAAGTTGATCATTATTCCTTTTTTTTCATGCATATTAGCCAATAATTCAGATTATCACCACCATACTGCATCATCTATCTTCAAAATTCTTTCACCAAGTGCCTTTCCACCCTTAATAAACAACAATATCCACATCAAAAATTAATTCAAATTATATTTATCCTTTTCATTTTGTAATCATTAACATATACTTATCGATTCACTATATTAAAGTAATGTTAGGCATACTTGCTTTGTTGACACGTTCTATTCAGGCGCCATTTGCTGGTCAACCTTTATGCCTGCATTTTGCCTCATTTTATAGTATAATTTTGTCTCCCCCACGTACTTGTAAAATTTCCCCACTTCGTCTACACTTATTCCTGATAGTGTTCTTATTTTTCGACTGCCTTACTCTTTCTCTTGTATACCTGTGCACCAGGTTTGGGCAACCTTTTGCATCCAGTGTGCCAATACAGAGTTGGCTGTTTTGTGTACCTGTTATAAATTTGATTGAACATGTTGTACTCAGGAGATAGATGATATTAAGTAATTATTTCCTGTACATTTGAATTTTTTAATTGTTAATGGTTTTAGAATGCTAAGATGTACATCAGTGGGATCCTTGACCTTATTTCCTTTGAACTTGGAGACACAGAAAGAATCTGTTGTTACCTTGCTAGGGAGGGGACTGAGGTAAATTAATTGAGAATGTATCCAGCTTGATATGTTTAAATACTACATGGTTGTAATTAACTGTCAAAGAGTAGAAGGGCACAGATCAATGAATAGTCTATTATGGTTTTATTGAATAGTTATGAATTCATATTACATATCTATTCAAATCTAAGTTATGGTAAGCAGCTCTTATAGGAGGACACTCCAAAATCAAACCATTGTTTTCTTGTTTTGGGTAGCGCTGCTCTAGTTAAAGGTAGTACCTTGCTCTTCCACTGTCTTGGGGTAGAGTTCTCTTGCTTGAGGGTACACTTGGGCACGCTATTCTATCTTATTTATCTTTCTCTTGTTTATTTTTTAAGCTTTTATAGTTTATATAAGAAAGATTTAATTTATTGTTGTTACTGTTCATTACTTCTCTCGTAGTTTATTTACGAGTATTTCCTTTTTTCCTTTCCTCACTGAACTATTTTTGCCATTTTGGAGACCTTGGAATCATAACATCCTGCTTTTCCAACTAGGGTTATATAGCTTAGATAGCAATAATGATAATAGTAGAGTTTCCACAATATGGTCCCATGACCGTTTTCCAGGACCAAGGTTTGAAGGTAGATTAAAATGAGCTGGAGTGACCCCATTGAAAATGTTGGCTAACTAGACCAGAGGCGAAAATTCAAAATGGCCGCCACACGACTAACGGTATATCAGAAAAATAGCATATCTGCTTTTGTATATCAGATTTTTTATGATTATTGTTTCTAAACATATGTTTTGAAGGTCACAGAATCCATTTATTAGCATAATATCTTAATAAGTGTATGAATTAGAACTGATAAATGCTTTATTAATTAATTTTGCTGCAAAATCTGAGACAGTCGCCTGCTGACTGCAAAGAAGACTTGGAAGATACCTGTTATGATTAAGTTACGTAGGTTTTAAGTAAACTGAAGTGTTGCTATGTTTTAATTCACTTTTCATTTATTACTGAGATCCTTGTCCTTAAATAAGTAATTGCCCTGTCTTCCATGGTAAAGGTAAGAAGAGGAGACGTGAGGAAAGTGAAGAAATCCATAAGTGCATCCTCTTTGGTGACCATTGCAATGAAAACAGATCCAACACTACCCCTGAATCATGGGACAATCTGAAGACCTTAGCACAGCATTGGCATCACCTGGATAGGTTTAGAACAGTGAATTGGGATGCTGGCCCACAAAATACGTTCTTTCACAAATTTTGCAAGCTCCCATTTTCTAGTAAACTTAATGTATAGCTGGCAATAAACAGACGAGACAAAAGTTAGGCAGCTGAGGAGATACTCCGAGACGTAAGTAACTCTTCTGCTAGTTGTTCTGTGGAACAGCTCCAGAGACTATCCCGAGCAGCAAGTGGCCTGACCCATGACAAAAATTGTGTGTTTGGTGGATGAACTCGGAAGATGAAAAACCCCACCAGGAACAAATGGCCTATTATGCAAAAATTAATGCCTGGTATTCATTCAAAGCACATACAATGTACTTCCAGGGCAGTTAGATGCGAAATTGCATCTTAATGTGTATAGATGCAATACCAGATCCCTCTGCAACAGAAATCCGCTATCAAGTCTCCTGTTGGAAGAATATGTTTTGCCATAAAGAAAACAGTGAAGATGGCCAGCTACATGTATAAGATATTCGTCTCTGAAGTTCAAGTAATGTATGCATGGTGGTGTGTGAAGAGCATGAGTTGCGAAGTGTACAGAACCTGCTGTCTGAGTATTTAAAGCCCTACTGAAAAGAAATCAAGATATCAAGCAACATCAATGGCATGATTCAGTAAGAATTTGGTGAAAAGATTGGCTTTTATGACTGCCATAAAAAAATAAAAGCATACTAATTAGTATATGGCACGCCAGCTAGTGGCAACTACATATCACGTTGAAAATACCCGGAGTCGTCTTAAGATTGACGAACATGTTGTCCAAGACCTAGACAGTTGCATCACTGAATGACTCTGATCCATTTGTCCTGGATAAACCCCAACTGAGATCTCTGGTATCTGATGTTGTTATCTCAAATGATCTTATACATGATATGGAAAGTGCCTATGAAGATGGTGAAACAAGAGTTACTCAATTCTTCATAGGAAGCGTGTTTTCACACAACACACTATTAGATGCTCCTTTTCACAGATGTTCAAGATACACTTTCAGGAAATCTTCTGTGACTAAGGATTCAAACCCAGGTAAAGTTACAGACAGATGCAATGGAGAACAGAGTGATGGCATTAGTAATTTGACTGGCAGAATCTGCTGAAGAGAAGTTTACTCTCGCGCAGGTGATGGAATTTCGTGTGACAGAGGAGTGTTTACCCATGTTTAATATCTACGGTTCCATGAAGAAAGTGCAAGAATCCAAGTTAATTGAGAAGCTAAACATACAGCCTGTCGATCCTTTTCCAAATCAGTACATTGCTCTAGTTGATATGGGTTTCCTGTGAGATTAGCAACCCCAACTATCAAAGATTGTGAGAAACCCGATGGTTCTGCCCTCATGGGGGTATTATGCAGAAAAACTTATTTTCTCTTATAAAGAGAAGACATCCAAATGAAAGTCAGATTTTATTTGTAACTGATGCCAATGGTGTGAAAAATTCCATCATAGAGAGACAGATAAGCTATGTAAATCCACGTCAGCATAATAGAGACTGGTCCAGGAATGTCGGCATGAAAATCCGATAGATTTCCTATCAGAAAGAACTTTTAGGTAATATTCACCAATCCTTTAATTTAACAATCTGAAATTGTAATATATGGCATCCTTGACCTGAAAAAACATATGTGAGATCCGAAAATCATAAAGATCGGATATTTAGAAGCAAAGATATGCAATTTTTGATATTCAGGAAGTTGTGTGGCGGCCATTTTGAATTTTCGGCTCTAGACGAGTTAGCCCATATTTTCACTAGGTTCACTGCAGTTCATTTTAATCAGCACCGTCAAACTTAAATCAACCTTCAAACCTTAGCCCCGGAAAATTGGTTACGGGACCATATTGTGGGAACGCTATAATAATAATAATAATAATAATAATAATAATAATAATAATAATAATAATAATGATGACCATGTGGTTTTCATAGTGTATATCATGTTACTTTTTGATTTGTTAAATAATTTTGTAGGAAATGAAAAACTATGGTATTAAGATTAGAGAAGAGATAAATCACAAAACACGTCATGCATGGAAAGTAGATGTATCTTTGCAGAATGTTTGAAAAGAAAGTGCTTATTAGAAACAATTATACGAGGGAAGAGTTCATAAGAAAAATTATATAACCCGAAATTTATTGTTAAATATAATTTAAGATCTTAATTTAAAGATCTTTTTAACATAATTGCTGCCACGAGATTCAGTTAGCACCTTCGCAATTGCCTTTGTCTCCCCGGCGTTTCTTTCGTCTCTCTTCCCCTCGACCTTGCATCGCTTCAGTGTCTTTTTCACCGATATTCCTTTGTTTCCCTCTGTAAGCTAAACACTCGGCAACACCAAAAGACGAGTTCGAGAATAGGATCACTGAGTCTCTAGCAGATTGTTTATGACTTGCCGCATTGTTTACCTCATTGCGTCGTGTACAATGCAAGAGAGGGGATCGAGAAGTTCCGCTTTTGTCGTTGTTTTTTTCGCATTCTTTTTCTTAATGATTTCTTCCCCGTCTATATTTTTTTTTTTTCAGTGGTTCATATTGTCTCAGATTGTGGGAGGTTTTTTTTTTCCTTTGCATTCATTCTTTTGATTCATTGTGAATTGTGGTGGTTTTGTCATCCTGTTTGCTCCCTTTTTCGAGGTCGGATGTCCTTAACGCCTGTTCCCTTCCTCATTCCTTCCGGCCTTTCTTCCTCCAGGTGCTTTTGTTTTCGACTGAAACGCTTTTCCCTCATTATTTGCTCTTTTAGTTCATTCATCATTTCCCACTTGAGACTACAGCTAAACTTTTTTTTTTTTTTTTTTTTTTTTTTTTTTTTTTTTTTTGTGGAGGTTGAGAGGGAGATGGAGGCATTTCATCATATATTAAACTACCGCCACTTAAATGGGTCCGTTTGGCTTCTATTGTTTGGGCTTTTTGTATCTTTCTTGATTTTTTTCTACTTAGAGGATCTACTTTTGTTGGATAATATCTTTTACCAAGGAGTGTACAGTATACTATTAATTGCCAGGAAAGGATTTTATGAATCTCTCTCTCTCTCTCTCTCTCTCTCTCTCTCTCTCTCTCTCTCTCTCTCTCTCTCTGCCTGTGATGTAGGCATATAAAAGCATTCATGTAAATTTGTAAAGCGAGTGTAATTGATTTTTTTTCTTTTTTTCATTGTTACATCAAATGTCAGAATCTCACGTTTATGCTTTCATAATCTTAGAATTTTCATTTGTTTATACGATGAATATTCTGTCTATAATATTTAATCATAACATACCTAATAATATCAATTAATCACAAATGTAATAAAAACTTTCTGAGGTTTTCTTTTACAAGACATTTCAGATTATTCATGAAGAGTCAACTTGAGTATGAGCAAAAGATATTTCATGGTAGTAGGTTGGCCAGGGCACCAGCCACCCTTTGGAATACTACCGCTAGAGATTTATGGAGTCTTTTGACTGGCCAGACAGTAGTACATAGGATCCTTCTATCTGGTTACGGTTCATTTTCCTCTTCCCTACACACACACACCGAATAGTCTGGCCTATTCTTTACATATTCTCCTCTGTCCTCATACACCTGACAACACTGAGATTACCAAACAATTCTTCTTACTACACTGTAATTGTTCAGTGGCCACTTTCCTCTTGGTAAGGATAGAAGAGACTCTCTAGCTATGGTAAGCAGCTCTTCTAGGAGAAGGACTCTCCAAAATCAAACTTTTGTTCTCTAATCTTGGGTCGTGCCACGGCCTCTTTACCATGGTCTTTGGGTTAGAGTTCTCTTGTTTGAGGTTACACTCGGGCACACTATTTTATCTTATTTCTCTTCCTCTTGTTTTGTTAAAGTTTTTATAGTTTATATAGGAGATATTTATTTTAATGTTGTTGCTCTTAAAATATTTTGTTTTTCGTTGTTTCATTTCCTCACTGAGCTATTTTCCCTGTTGGAGGCCCTGGGCTTATAGCGTCCTGCTTTTCCAACTAGGATTGTAACTTTGCAACTAATAATAATCATAATAAAGGGAAACTGTAAAGTGATGACGGTAACCTGCTACATGCAATCAAATTTAGATGAATATTTTTTTAAACTTTCGTGAAGGAAATGGGTTGATTTGGATAAGGTGAGATATTTATTTAATTTTAGAAGAAAATATTGTGATGAAGAGAGCTGCACCAAATTAACTTACATGAATATTTTGAGAAATTTATGTGATGGAGATGGGTCAGTTCAGTCGATCCAAAATTCTAAAGTGATGTAGGTAATTCATCTCGAATATTGATTGAAATTGGTGATTTTCATGACACGTTGTTGTGGTAGTAATGATTCAATTGAGTCAGTTTGAGAAAGATGTTATGTGCGAGTTTAATGGGATTTGGACGAGTCATTTTGAGTGAAATCAGCACGACATTCATGATAGTTTATATTGAGTCAGGTTCAACAACATTTAAATTTGACTAAAGTAGTGGAGATGAACTATTGAGTCGAGGATAAGGAATTTTTTATGTGAAATTCAAGTGATATCGATATATCTATCAAGTCACTTCCAAGAAAATTTTGAAAGATGTCAAGTGCCAGAATTAAACCTTACTGTCAATTTAGTCAGGCTAAAATGATTGCCTTGAGAAACATTACTGATAGAGTTTAGTCAATGAAGTCACGAAAGGATATATGTTAGGGATCTTGCGAGAGACTGACATGGGATAGATGAGTCACGATAGGATTAATTTTACTAGAAATATTTGTGATAGAATGAGTCAATGATTTAAACCATGTCAGACTTTATGAAACTATAGTTTTTGCAGAATGAATAAACTTTACCGAAACGCTAGTTAATAGAGTTGACGTAGGTCGGGATGGCTTTTGAAAGAAACAAAAAAATGACGAAAGCATAATTTTCTAAGTAAAGATGAATAGGATGAGTAAACCAAGAAAGAAACTATCAAAGGATAGAGTCAAAATAGAAGCTTGTTGTGCTTGAATTAATTTTATGAGAAAAAAATTTCATGGATGTGAGTCAGTTTAATTCAGCTGAGGCAGGTTATAGTGGATGAAGATGAGTTTTATTGAGATGTACTTGTGTGAAATTTATGAGAAACCTTTGTTAGTCAGGTTGCGATAGAACATTGAGTCAGGCTTAATTGGATTATAAGAGAAACGGTAAAGTTATGCAGGTGAGTTGCATCGAGTCAAGCTGAGCTGAAGTATATAAGAACGTTTTGTGTTTGAAACAGATTATTGAGAAAATTACAATTAATGGACATGTTCCATAGTCAGGCATTCATTAATTTGTTAATCCGAGACACATTTTAAATCAAGTATTGAAGGATATTTGTTTGTTTTAGGCGGAAGAATTTTACGAGAAACTTGAAGATTAATGAAAATTAGTCACCTTTAGTCAACCCGAGCCCTATTTTATCAGAAACTGTTCTTACGGGATGATCGTAACGAGTTATATGACGATAAATTTTAAGGTATACTTTAATGATGAAAATTTTCAACTTGACTCAAATCAAGACAGTTTTGAAGAGAAGCTGGCTAGAGATGGAAATAACCTCTTATTAAGTCAAGCTGGGATTATTTTTTATGAGGTAGTAGGTTGGCCAAGGCACCAGCCGCCCGTTGAAATACTACCGCCAGAGAGTTATGGGGTCCTTTGACTGGCCAGACAGTACTACGTTGGATCCTTCTCTTTGGTTACGGTTCTTTCTCTTTGCCTACACATACGCCGAATAGTCTGGCCTATTCTTAACAGATTCTCCTCTGTCCTCACACACCTGACAACACTGAGGTTACTAAACAATTCTTCTTCGCTCAAGGGGTTAACTACTGCACTGTATTTGTTCTGTGGCTACTTTCCTCTTAGTAAGGGTAGAAGAGACTCTTTAGCTATGGTAAGCAGCTCTTCTAGGAGAAGGACACTCCAAAATCAAACCATTGTTCTCTAGTCTTGGGTAGTGCCATAGCCTCTGTACCATGGTCTTCCACTGTCTTGGGTTAGAGTTCTCTTGCTTGAGGGTACAATCAGGCACACTATTTTATTTAATTTCTCTTCCTCTTGTTTTGTTAAAGTTTTCATAGTTTATATAGGAAATATTTATTTTAATGTTACTCTTCTTAAAATATTTTATTTTTCCTTCTTTCCTTTCCTTACTGGGCTATTTTCCCTGTTGGGGCCCCTGGGCTTATAGCATTTTGCTTTTCCAGCTAGGGTTGTAGCTTAGCAAATAATAATAATAATAATAACTTGCGTCTGGGATGAGTCATATGAAGACAGATGTCAATACAAATACTATGTGTACTTATTATTATTATAAATAGCCAAGCTACAGCCATAGGTTTAATAGCAGAATGCTGCAAATCCAAGGACACCAACAGAAAAGCAGCCCAGTAAGTAAAGCAAATAACAAAAACATTATAGGAAAAGTAATGAATAAAAAATAAAAACAAAATATTTTAAGACCAGTAACCACGTTAGAATATATCTGTGTTGTATAAGCTATTAAAAATGACATATCAACCTGTTCAACAGAAAGATTATTCCACAATCTGGTCACAACTGGAATAAAACTAATCGAATGCTGTGCATGCAATATTGAGCCTTATGAGGAAGAAAACAAATTTTTTTTAGAATTAACTGCGTACCTAATATTACCTGCTAGATGGTTGCCTACAAAGATTGTCAGAATTATGAAAAATCCTCTGCATCAAGCACAAAGAACTAACTGAATAACGGTGCCAAAGATTAATACTCAGGTCAGTAATAACGAATATGATAGACCGCAAGTTTTTGTCCAAGAATTTAAGGTGTGTCAGCAGCAGGAGACGAAACGAGTACAATACTCGAAACTTGGTAGGATGAAAGAATTAAATAATTTGAACTGGATTGATTGATCGTAACTTGTTGAATTTGGGGAGAAAGAAACGGTTGTTCTCAAAATTAATCTAGAATCAAGAATTGCATCTAGAATAAGTTGTATATAGTTAAAGAGAAATCTTAACCCTTTTATATAGAAAAGGGTGTAGCATTTTGTTTACAATCAATTATTATTTTAACTACAACGCAGAAGTTTGAAGGTCATTTTGATGCATAACAAACGTAAAATGATGTTAGAGGAAATGTCTGATTTGTATTTTGGAGTGATAGGACGAATGATACACGAGTAAATGTAATCAGGTCTGGCTTAACAATGTAAAGTGTCTTTATTACCCTACATAATTATGCAAAAAGTGCGTACATACAAGTTTGTGGGCATTCATAAGTACACATACAGTATGTTCATGTTTGCAGTCAAGGTTATATTTAGAGGCATTACTGGAGATTATAATAACCACTGTAGGAAAAATGCTGTAATTCTCCTAAAATCTTTGAGGCGATGCGGGTGTTCCTTGCTGCTTGTCAAGGAACGTAAATGGTCGAAATGACTTCAAATGGATGTGGTATCACGACAAATGGGCCACAGTAATTCTGCTGGTACTTAACTTAGGTGCTCTCTCTCTCTCTCTCTCTCTCTCTCTCTCTCTCTCTCTCTCTCTCTCTCTCTCTCTCTCTCTCTCTCTCTCTCTCTCGGGGTATATATTACTATATATGTAGTATATATATAATAGTTGATGAATATTGTACGATTATGTAGAAGCAACATTATATGAACCATTCGAAGACGTTATAAATTTGGATTATATATATATATATATATATATATATATATATATATATATATATATATATACATATATATATATATTTATATATATATATATATATATATATATATATATATATATATATATATATATATATATATATATAATCCAAATTTATAACGTCTTCGAATGGTTCATATAATGTTGCTTCTACATAATCGTACAATATTCATCAACTGAAACTGACATACATAAAGAGATATTTTTGCTACAAGAATTGGGCGTACAGGGCATACATTTTTTTCTACATGATTTGTTTGTCTGTGAGAGAGAGAGAGAGAGAGAGAGAGAGAGAGAGAGAGAGAGAGAGAGAGAGAGAGAGAGAGAGAGAGAGAGAGAGAGAGACAAGCAAGCAAGCTAGCATGCAAGCATGACCTAGCAACATCAAATGACATCCAGTATTTGACGGTTGTGGTAATATACGTTGGAGGACGATAGTCTGCGTTTTCAGCTGTTTTAGTGTTTTCTAAATAAAGTTTTGTCCACTCACAGTTGCACATTTGTCACACACATGCACGCACACTGCTGAGCGACCCACACATGTCATTTCAAAGTCCTTGTCTTCTCTGCACAATAAGATCTCTGTTTGTCTTCTATCCGTAGACTTCATATATTTTTTTTTTCTTTAATAGCCATTCATCCGGAAGCGATTAGTTGTTTTTATATTACCTCCCATTAACTTGTACCCACACAAACACACACGGATATATATATATATATATATATATATATATATATATATATATATATATATATATATATATATATATATATATATATATATACACACAGTGTGTTTAACTCAATTTTAATCATATTATTACTAATAGCTAAACAGTGTGTTTAACTCAATTTTAATCATATTATTACTAATAGCTAAGCTACAATCCTTCTTGGAAAAGTAGGATGCTATAAGCCCAAGGGCTCAAACAGGAAAAATTAGCCCAGTGAGGAAAGGAAATAAAAAAACTTCAAGAGAAGTAATAAACATTTAATATAAAACATTTTAAGAACAGTAACAACATTAAATTAGATACCTCATAAACTATAAAAAGAGGCATGTCACCCTGTTCAACATTATTCGCTTCAAGTTTGAACTTATGAAGTTCCACTGATTCAACTACTTGATTACGAAGATCATTCCACATATAAGTCATAGCAGGAATAAAAATTCTAGAATACTGTTTGGAATAAAACTTCTAGAATACTGTTTAGTACTGAGCCCCATGATGAAGAAGGCATGACTAGTACAGTAGAATTAGCTGCATACCTATATTACAAACAGGAATGTACTTACCGGGAAGATTTGAATGCAAAGGATGATCAGAATTTTGAAAAATCTTATGCAACATGCATAACGAACTACTGAACGACGATGCCAGAGGTTAATATGTACATCATGAATAATAGATTCAATAAACTGTTAGCTCCTGTCCAATAAATTAAGATGAGATTTAGCATCTGAAGACCAGACAGGAGAACAATACTCGAAACAAGGTAGAATGAAAGAATTAAAACACTTCAGAATAGATTGGTCATCGAAAACCCTAAAAGACTCTCTTACTCTTAGTCAGCCAAATTTTTGTGCAATTGATGAAGAGACAGACCACGTGTGTTTCTCAAAAGTAAATTGGCTATCAAGAATCACAACTAAAATTTTAAAAGTCATACAAAATTAAAATATACCTACTATCAGTGCTATCCCTGTTAAATTAGGTGGAACCAGATAACCACCTCTATTGGAAAACGCATGTATCCAACATCAAACTTGAATGTGATAATGATCTTAACCTAATGATGAAATTATCTAATACAATATTAGATGCAATGAGGTCAACTTTGCTGATGATCTATCAAGCATTAGTCTTGTCCTAGATAGATTATGGTAGTCCACTGTATAAATCACGTTCTGAAGCTACTTTGAAATGTTTATATCAGATACGCACTCGAGATCTGAGACTTTAATATAGTCTTTAGATCCTGCCGAAATTAATCAGATTTATGTGAAAATGATGAGTTACCTGTGTCCTTACATCGAGATTTTATAACATTGTGAAGTACTTTGAAAGAACCTATCCACCAATTCTCTAATATAGAATCTGTTCACCTAAAGTGATGTTTTTATAAACAATCAAGATCTTCCATACCCAACCAAAGCGAATAGGCTATTATAATCTACAATCATAAGGGTGAGCTTTATTCAACCTTCTTTTTTTTTCCTCCTTGGACCATATAGGAAACAAGAATATGCCTGATTGGTAAAGTCTCTGCCTGGTGCTTGCCAGTCGCTGGTTCAAGTCCCGCTCAGACTCGTTAGTGCCATTAGTGTCTGCAACCTTGCCTTCCTTGCGGGCTTAGGTTGGGCAGTTTGGGGGAGCCTATACGTCTATCTGCTGAGTCATCATCATCTATTGCCTGGCCCTCCTTGGGGTGGTGAGAGGCCTTGGGCGCTGATCATATAATATATGGTCAGTTTCTAGGGAATTGTCCTGCTTGCTAGGTCAGTGTCACTGTCCCTTACCTCTGCCATTAATAGGCGGTCTTTAAATAGATGCAATTATACTCCTAGTCACCATAAATAATATGCAATGGAACATATTTAAAGGGAAGGACGACCTTACTATGTTATATTTACTGATAGCTTGAAATCTTTATTAGGTGCGGGTTGTGCTGCAGTCTCCTTAAACAAAAGCCAGCTCTCATTACCTGCTGGAGTATCAGTATTTGTTTCTGAACTTTCAGCCATTTCGATACCTATTAACATTATTAAAACAATTGAAAGTGGAGAAAATCTTAAATTTGTCATTTATTCCGATTCGATAAATGCCATAGAATCCCTCAAAGGTTATAAACATAACAACCAGCTTCTATGACAAATTGGAGAGCTTCCTAACAAATTCTTTTCTCAACTGGTAGATATTGAAATCATCTGGATTCATGCCTATGTTAGAGTTTAAAGGCCACCATGAATGGCAGATGAAAGGGTGTGTGACAATGCTCTCTAGACTGACCAAATGCACTTATGATCAAATCCTCTCTCCACCTTAGCTTGGACCAGGGAGTGCCAGGCAATGGTTGTTGATGATTCAACAGGTAGACCTATAGGCTCACCCAAACCCCCATCCTTAGGTCACAAGGATGGGAAGGTAGAAGACACTAAAAGAAACTATCAAGTTTGAGGAGGACTCGAACTCAGACTGGCCATCACCAGGCAAGGACGTTTCCAATAGGCTACCGTGTTATTAATGAAAAAAAAAAAAAAAACAGATGCTGATCTTAAATCAGAAATAAATTTACCACAACTTGGCATTAAACTCCCCTTTAATGATTGTGTAACCTTCATAGGGAAAGTAACAAAATTACAAACTATGTGGGAACATTACCCGGAAAGTAATAAATTGAAGCAAAGCAAATCAATTATTTCTCCTTGGGAATCATCAGACCAGAAAGACAAAGTTAGGGAGTCATTTTAGCTAGATTTGGTATTAGACATGCAAGATTGACCCAGGGTTTTTAATGTCCACGCCTTATAAGACAGTTCCCAAGTGCAGTGAGTTTGATACTATCTTAAACATTCAACTTATTATTTAATGTAGTTTCTAGTACATATAAGAGGGTTGTATTTTGGTCAGAAAACTGTTCGGAGTTTTAGCGGATTCTAACAGGTTCTCTGTTTCAAGGGTTTTCTGTTTTCAGAAAACATTAGGTTTAATAGATAAAAGTTCAATATCTATTTAACATAGATTTAATCTCATATGTATAATTTTTTACTTAGATTTAATATACATTATATTTTGCCTTCTCGAATTTACTTTTGGCCCGCTCTGTAAGAGTCAATTTTGATTAATTGGGCTTGTTATTTTGTTCCCTTTCAATAATAATAATAATAATAATAATAATAATAATAATAATAATAATAATAATAGATACTAGTGTACATCAACCTCTCGATTCTCGGCAAACAATTTTGAATAAAACTGCTAGACCTTTTCAAGCGATCATAGAATGGTGAGAAGTAAAATTTGTTTAGATCTAAAGAGACAGAGGATAGAAAATAATTTCAAGAAAGAATAATCACTCGTGTAATAAGAGAAAAATCTGAGGAGGTTAGTTTAGCAATACAAAATGGGTACTCCCAGCTATATGATCAAATGGAAGTGAGAAAAGAAGAAACGAATAGTAATTTAACAAAATGCCTATTGGAATCAGTGCAAGGGATGGGTGGAAAAGTTCCTAACGAAGATCAAGGAAAACTATCGGAAGAAACCAAAAATGTAATAAAGAAAAAATTGGAATTGGGTAAAATCTAAGAAAGATGAAATAGAATAAACAATAAATAAAGTAAAAACCAAAGATATTCGTAAATACCATCAGACCAAAATTAAGGAAAGAGTAAAAAAAGGAAGAAGCATCAAGTTAATGAAAAGAAGACTTGGAACAAGGCGCAACAAATGTTTCCTTTTAAAGATGAAAATGGAAATAACAATAGGGTGATAAAAAAGGCAGAGTATTTTTTACAATTCTATACAATAGGGATATAAGAAATTACTTTGTCAGTAGAAATAATGAAACACCTGAGGTGGTACCAAACGTAAAATTAAGAGGAGTAAAGAAAGCCTTAAAAAGCATGAAAAGAGGCAAAGCAGCAGGAGAAGGTTGCCCAACAATTGATTTGATAATAGATGAATATTTCATAGTAATAAAACTCGCAAGAATGCTCTATACCTTCATATTGGAAAAACTTTTTCAACATATTAATTTTTAAAAATGGAGACACAAAAGGTCTGAAAAATTACCGCCAAGTAAGTTTGCTCTCCGTAATATATGAATTATTTTCAAAGGTCATAAGCCGAATAGAAAGACAGCCAGACTTATATAAACCAAGAGAGCAGGCAGGCTTTAGAAGCAGGTATTCAACAACTGACTATATAAAAATTTTAAAAATCAGCATTGTATGACAAACAACGATGTATGGCATTTATAGACTAGGAGAAAGCTTTTGATTCCTTCAAAACCTCAGCAATAATGACAGTCCATCAAAGACAAGGAATACGTAAGTGTTACGTTTGAACACTTGAGGATATCTATACTGGAAGTACAGCAATCCTAAGACTACGTAATGATCGTGAGAAAATTCCGATTGAGAAAGAAGTTAGACAGGGAGACCTCGTCTCTCCTTAATTACTCAAAACATGCTTAGATGAATTTGCTAAGAATTTAATTGGGTGAAGAAGAATTGTTTAATAATCTCAGTGTTGTCAGGTGTATGAGGACAGAGGAGAATCTGTAAATAGGCCAGACTATTCGGTGTATATGTACGCAAAGAGAAAGTGAACCGTAACCAGAGAGAAGGATCCAATGTGGTATTGTCCGGCCAGTCAAAGGAACCCATGTCTCAAGTGGTAGTATCTCTCTCTCTCTCTCTCTCTCTCTCTCTCTCTCTCTCTCTCTCTCTCTCTCTCTCTCTCTCTCTATATATATATATATATATATATATATATATATATATGTGTGTGTGTGTATGTATGTATGTAAGTATATACGACAACCAACATAATGCTGCCGTTTCTAATCCACTTCAGGATAAAGGCATCAGAAATGTCCTTATTAATACCTGGAGTTAGGTCAGTTTTCATCACCACGCTGGCCAACTGCGATTTGGTGATGATGAGGGACTTTTGTCTGATAGCTTACAGCATACCAACCTAGAATTGGTGGCCCTGACTAGTACAGCTAAGGGATCACCACTCAGAAAGGTGGATGGATATATATATATATATATATATATATATATATATATATATATATATATATATATATGTGTGTGTGTGTGTGTGTGTGTGTGTGTGTGTAAAATATATAAATCTTCAGATTCTACTCGTAATCTGATTAAACAGTCGGCACAATATCTGGGGAGTCTTATCTGTTTCTGACACAATTTCACTGACTCACATTTTAGCTCCCTCTCTTACGACCTCCAGTGGCAATTCCATTTCCGTTACCATATTAAGATGGCCCGTTATTTTCTCATTATTTAATTTTTCCACCCTATCAAGAGTCGTAAAAAATTCTCTCTCTCTCTCTCTCTCTCTCTCTCTCTCTCTCTCTCTCTCTCTCTCTCTCTCTCTCTCTCTCTCTCTCTCATTTTATTGTTACATATGATCCCAGCGCGTTTTGTGTGTTTGGTAATGATATATTACAGGCTAATATTAATACTTTTTGATTATCCTGTTAACACCAGAATTCAAATTCATGATTTATTTCTTCAGATTTCATTTGATGTGGGTGAAAGTAACTAAATAGCATAACTGGATTATGCGTTTTATGATATTATTATTATTATTATTATTATTATTATTATTATTATTATTATTATTATTAGCTAACCTACAACCCTAGCTGGAAAAGCAGGATGCCATAAGCCCTGAGGCTCCAACGGGGAAAATAGCCCAGTGAGGAAGGGAAAAAATTAAAATATAATATTTTGAGAAGAGTAACAACATTAAAATAAATATCTACTATATAAACCATAAAAACTTTAACAAAACAAGAGGAAGAGAAATGAGATAGAATAGTGTTCTCGAGTGTACCCTCAAGCAAGAGAACTCTAACCCAAGACAGTGGATGACCATGGTACAGAGGCTATGGCACTACCCAAGACTAGAGAACAATGGTTTGATTTTGGAGTGTCTTCTTCTAGAAGAGCTACTTAACAAAGCTGAAGAGTCTCTTCTACCCTTACCAAGAGGAAAGTGGCCACTGAACAATTAGTGAAGTAACCCCTTAGGTGAAGAAGAATTGTTTGGTAATCTGTGTTGTCAGGTGTATGAGGAAAGAGGAGAATATGTAAAGAATAGGCCAGACTATTCAGTGCGGATGTGTGTATGCAAAGGAAAAATAAGCCGTAACGAGAGAGAAGGATCCATTGTAGTACCATCTGGCCAGTCAAAAGACCCCATAACTCTCTAGCGGTAGTATCTCAACGGGTGGCTGGTGCCCTGGCCAACGACTTTCTGAGATATTGTCTGGTGTATACATCTCACCGGATTGTTATATATTTTTATCCAAACGTTTTTCAGTCAACGTCGTGTAATTTGGAAAGGGCTTTTTACATTCTTTATTGAGGACATATTGTTATTCAGATGTTTTCCTGTCAACCTCATATAATTTAGAGAGGGCATTTTATATTTTTTATTGAGGACATGTTGTTATCCAGATGGTTTTCAGTCGACGTTATGTAATTTAGAGAGGAATTTTTACATTTTTTTTTCCACTGAGGACATGTTGTAACCAGACGTTTGTCAGTCAATGGTCGTATAATCTGGAAAGGGCTTTTTACATTCTTTATTGAGGATTTGTTGTTATCCAGATGTTTTTCAGTCAACGTCGTGAAAATTATAAAGGGAGTTTTACATGCCTTATTGTGGACATATTGTTATCCAGATTTTTTCAGTCAATGTCGTGTAATTTGGAAAGGGCTTTTTACAATCTTTATTGAGGACTTGTTGCTATTCAGATGTTTTTCTGTAAACGTCTTTTAGTTTGGAAAGGGCTTTTTACATTTTTTATTTAGGGCATGTGATCCAGATGTTTTTTAGTCAGCGTCATGTAATTGGGAAAGGTCTTTTTATTTTTTTATTATCTTTATTGAGGACATATTGTTATCCAAGATATTTTTCAGTCAATGTCGTCGTGTAATTTGAAAAGACTTTCTATATTCTTTATTGAGGTCCCTTTATCCAGATGTTTTCAAGTCAACGTCGTGTAATTTGGAAAGGGCTTTCTACATTTTTTATTGAGGACATGTTATCCAAATGTTTTTAAGTCAACGTCGTGTAATTTGGAAAGGGCTTTTTACATTCTTTATTGAGGACATATTGTTATCCAGAGTTTTTTTTTTCAGTCAACGTCTTGCATTTTGGAAAGTTTTTTTTTTACATTATGAAGGACATATTGTTATCCAGATATTTTTTTTTCAGTCAACGTCGTGTATTTGGTAAGGTACCTACTTAATCTTATGGTAAATCTAAGTAAAATATTTTCAAAAGATTTAAGAACAAGGCACGAAAAAGATTCATATAGATTAACCCATTTCCAAACAAAGAAAATGGACTCGCTGTAATTCACAAGATGGAATTAATGAAGAGGGGTCTCTCTCGCAAACCTCCACCTCGAACAACAAATAGAAATAACTGACTACAAGTTAAACCCTGGAAAATTTTGGAAAACGTACCAAATATGTCAATAGATACGAGGAAAAGCCCTAACAAGCGAACATTTCAGAATATGAGAACATTTTGATAAAGGACCTTATTATGCCGTCTTAAATAAGAGCCCAAATTATTTTTCTTTCCCAACAGCAAAGCGATGAAAATTTCCAGAGTTTCCAGGTAATTTGTCCTTGAATAATGCATTTTCTTAATGAAAATGGGATAGTCTTCATATCAGTTGAAAATAAACAGTTATGACTAGTTAGTCGAACGTATATCTGATTGGATGATTACATTTACTCTTGGAACGTGATTTACTTTTTAATAGCTTTTCCTTTACAACACACTTTAACCTTCATTGATTCCAGGAACATATTTCTATAATTTGTTGCCCGTTACCGCCCCACTCTTTTCTTCTTGACCTAGGAATCATGACGATTTTGAGTTGTCAGATTTAATGGTCGTATCTTTTTGGGAAAATAATCTCTGAATTAGAGTTGAAGGACCTCTGTAGAATAAAACTCAAGTTGATATTATGGTTTCAAAACGTCATTCAAAAGCGGTTTCCTTGTGAATGTGAGTTATATGGTGTGTCAACAGTCTCTTCTACCCCCCTCCTAGTCTGGCCCATTTTAAAAGAAAAGCTGAATAATCTATAATTAAGATTATGTTTTTATAAGATTAACACCCATTGATACCTACAGTATGTTTAGTTAATATAAAAAGATTCATGAATGCGTTCGATGAAAACTCACTCGCAAACCACTTAGTCAAGTAACAGCACACAAGAGTCAGCTCTTTTTGAAAGTGCATCATGTAACATCATACAGGAAGGATAATTTTACTCGTGGCTTTTTTCAAAGACATCCAAGAGGTGAGATCATCTTTAAGAATGCGCAATTACCATGCCAAATATTAGAATAATCGACCAAGCGATTCCTGACCATTCATGCAGAACTGACGGATATGCTAAATTTTTACGGTCCATGTATGGAGATCTCAACTGGACTGGTTTATGAATATCAAAACAACAATTATTCTCTTATTTTGAATTGAATTATACATATTTAGACAATTCATGCATTAAAAATTCTTTTGTATATTGATAAATATTTATTACAAGTGCGTTATTATAACACTAGAATTTCCGTTCGATCGTCGCGTGGAATGTTCAAAGGAAAATTATGTATCATAAACTCGAAATTCCATTTGCAATAATTCAGTGATTTTTTTTTTCTAATCTTATACGAGTATTAGACAACAAAAGTGACGTTCGAGATTTTTTCCAAGAAGTCTGTAGACATTGTTCTATTTTGGTACCCAGACAGAACCTTTTATGCGTGTGTTTTTATTAATCTTCATCTTGGGAAAATTGATTCATTCTTGACATTCTTTTGCCATTAGAGATATTCTTACCAAAAAAAAAAAAAAAATCTCTGGTTATTTTCTTTCATTTAACTATAATGAATCGTCATAATATTTCAAAATTTGCACTGTTATTTTATTACCATAAGCCCCTTATCCTTGATGCATTCTTTATTTTGAACAATGCCATCACTGGTACATGTCTTTTTCGCCTATGATTCTTCTACAGAATTTAAGAACTACAATCCCAGAAAACGTGGAATTTTCTTATGATGGGGTTCAAAGCCACCCAGTTATATTAGTATTGTCGTTATCTCAAATTTGAATTTGCATGTTGTTAAGTTCCATGCAAGAGATTAAAAGCCCCATTCCATAGTTTTGCCAAATGTATTTGGGATTGTATATTTGGATATAACTTTGGTATTGTTTTGTTAGTAGATCGTGATTTGTTTACTGTTTATGAAGTAAAATAACGATTAATGAACGATTAATGCAGTACTAATGAACTCCAAGGTTAAAAAAGAATGACTGTAAGCCATTTTGCCCTACAATTTGATTTTGCAGTTATGCTATCACTGCCTCACAAGTTCAATGCCTTGAGATTGTTGCAAAAGGTCTTAAATTGTTTTGACAATCTACCTATTCCACAAGGATAAATCCTTTGGATTTTAAAACCTTGAAGACTGATTCAATTGGCTATTATTATGATGATGATGATGATGATGATGATGATGATGATGAGGATGATGATGATGATTATTATTATTATTATTACAAGCTGAGCTGCAACCCTAATTGGAAAAGCAAGATGTTATAAGCACAAGGGCTCCAACAGGGAAAAATAGCCCAGTGAGGAAAGGAAACAAGAAAATAAAATAAACTATAACAAAATTAATGTACAATCGAAATTAAATAATATTAGATTATATCTTCCATATATAAGCTATAAAATCATTTAAAAAAAAATAAGAGGTAGAGAAATAAGATAGAAGTGTGCCCGAGTGTACCCTCAAGCAAGAAAATTCTAACCCAAGACAGTGGAAGACCATGGTACTAAACCTTTGGCACTGCCCAAGACTAGAAAACATTGGTTTGGTTTTGGAGTGTCCTAATCCTGGAAGAGCTGCTTATCATAACTAAAGAGTCTTTTGTAGCCTTACTAAGAGGAGAGTAGCCACTGAACAATTACAGTGCTGTAGTTAACCCCTTGAGCGAAGAAGTATTGTTTTGTAATCTCAGAGTTGTCAAGTGTATGTGGACAGAGGAGAATGTGGAAAGAAAAGGCCACACTATTCAGTGTATATGTAGGCAAAAGAAAAATGATCCGTCACCAGAGAAAAGGATCCGAAGTAATACTCTGGCCAGTCAAAGGACCCAAAAACTTTAAAGCGGCAGTATTTCGACGGGTGACTGGTGCCCTACTCACTATATTTTCTATCATCACTATTCTTATAAATCAAAATCTGAAGATTATCGCTTCACTGTTATAATTCCCTAAATGTAGACTTGATATCTTTATGGCTCAGTTCCTGTAGTTTCCAGAAATATTCTTGGTTTCACATCATAAAGTGCTAACCTGATATATGAGAACTAATCTGAATGTAACTGAAATTATTGTTATGTCTGAAACTGGTTGAATTTAATCTCAAACTGTCTTTTTAACTAAGCTCTTGTTTTAGCGTCATATCATTTGTGTTTCTATGAACGTGACTTTAATACACGTTGGAGAACTTGCTTATATAATCTAGACATTCTAGAGCAACAATGCGGGTACTAATTACTTGGGACCTTCAATTATTAACGCATTATTTAAATATTCGGCACAAGTGCTACTTTTGTTCAATAGCTTAATGATTTAAGAAGAATCGTATTATGTACAGTTCAATTCCTATTGGGGTAATTTATAATGAGCCAAGTTCTTATGCACCATTACTTGGGGGAATTCCAATTCAGTTGTGGACGTTTCACTTCGACGATTTGATTTAGATAAGAAAAACATTTTCCATCTACAGTAAATGTTTTTCACTAGTGTGTTTATAGTCTTCTATACATTCATAAATTATTTGATAATAGAAATGAATCAGACAATCCTAATGCTAGTATCTACCCCTAGTGTAAAGAAAGGAAGAAGAGGAATGAAAAGGAAAAAGAGGGGATGTTAGATTCGAAGGGAACAACAGAACTGTCTCTAGAAGGGAGAAATGTTATGAAAGTCAACAGAACCAAAAATAGAATTCCAAAGTGAGTAGAAAAAAAAGTATCACTAAAACGTAAAATCTGAGGGCTGGCGATTGTTAAAAAAAGTAAATGTTTAGGCGCAATGGATTTCCAAGGAAAGGGGGTAAGTCAAACTTAGAAGTCTCTCTCTCTCTCTCTCTCTCTCTCTCTCTCTCTCTCTCTCTCTCTCTCTCTCTCTCTCTCTCTCTCTCTCACATGTAAGTTATTCGTGCTTTGTCTGAAACCTCTTATTCAAGATATTTGTGATGTGAATTTTGCTCATCTAGATTGTTATGTCTTTCATCTTGGTCAACGGTGTTTTCTTCCAGGTCTATACAGTTGTACTTTTATGATTTCGGGCTATTCATGAACTGTAATATTAAATTAGATTATATATCTCGCTTTTTGAAACAGGGTATGAATGGTTGAATTAAGTTGTGAGGTTATAATTGTTAATCTTTTATTTTATGTTATTTTATTTTAATCCTTATCATGGTTTATTAAGAATATCCAGTATATTATCCAGATGTGTAAGAGATTTGTTTTTCTTAAGAAGAGATTGTCGATGTCTGTTAAAAAGATCATGTGGGAATGATCTCTTTTCTATTATGTTTGTACTTTTCTCTTCCATCACCATTGTTTTACTCTGTAATTTTCTCTATTCTTTGCCTTTCGTTCAAATAAGAAGAAATTTTAAAGGGTTTAAAAACTAGTGTTCGTATTCACCGGTATAAAGGCATTATTATAGACAATTTCCACATAGTAATGAAAATAAGTTAAGTACTGAGTTGGAGTGGCACAGTATAGTAAGGGAGAGATTTTCAGTGGCAACCGCAGGGGTCACAGTTTATCCTGGAGATCATCCGAGTAAGTGATGTAAATGTAGTCTTTTCAATAGAGGTTATTATTGAGAGATACAACTGAGAATACAGGAGTTTCTCAAGCCAAAGCTAGGTCTTTCATACGCGAAAAGTGCTTAAAAATTTGACTTTATTCAGAAGCAATTTCTTGCATTTGAGATCATTTGGGGGGAAACGAAGGATAATGCCAAAGATATTTATTAAAATGAAATATTGACAACTTCGTAGCATTTACAAAATATATTTAAAAAGTCAGAATTTGGGATACCTGTTGAATACATGTTTACTCTTTATGGAATCTGAATTAGAATTTTAAAACCTTTAAAATATATATGTTGATAAAAATATATATATTATTAAATTACATGTCTGTAAAGTAGACTAGTTTATGGAAAAAAATATTTTCAAAGGGACCGCACCCTTACTGTTATGCTTTATGGTTTGTGTGAAAAATCTATTCATTTTATACTGAAATCGAAATGATTTTTTTTTTGTTTGAAGCCCCTTGTTGTCAGAGATCCCACCAATTGCCTCCTTTCCTCTTATATATATATATATATATATATATATATATATATATATATATATATATATACATATATATATATATATATATATATATATATATGTGTGTGTGTGTATATATATATATATATATATATATATATATATATATATATATATATATATATATATTCATTCACATTTCCTTTTGCAAGTTCCCCTCCCCTCTTCCTTTGCTTTTACCCTTCACTTCCCCCCCCCCCCCCTCTCTCTCTCTCTCTCTCTCTCTCTCTCTCTCTCTCTCTCTCATTTTCTTATGTTAACGTTTCGTGTAGGTCTCCTCTTACTTTATAGCATGTCATTCTTTCATTCTTTCATATCTTTCTCTGGCATCCGTTAGGTGTTAGGCTCTCCCTGTCCCGTTTTCTGTGATTTCTCTATCTCATCATCTCTTCTTGTCTCTTGGTTATCTTCTCCCCCTCTTTCTCTCTTCTCATTCCTTCTCTCTCTTCGTGTGCTCTTCCTTGACTCACGGTCCCCTCTCTAGTTCTATTGATGGAGAGCTGTTGCTACTACCCGCAGCCAATAGAAGTCCAGTGGAATTTTGCTAAAGCCAATGGGAAGGACGAATAATTTTTTGTATCCTCCAATAGGAATACGAGATGATGGGAGACCTTCCAATAGGAACTTCCCTCCGCTTCTAAAAGCCAATTTGAGAAAGGTCGTCCAGGAATAGATGATCAAGGCATACGTATATACAATTTTGATGGCCAATCCGACGCGTTAGTCCCGTCAAAATCTAGGACAAAAGAAAAGTTTAAAGAAAAAAAAAGCTGTTTATGACCTCATGATGAATCTACAGGTTTGGCTACCCCCAGAACAGCTCTCACGAAAAAAGGGTGATGGTGGTGACAATGATAATGATAATGCGGGGGAGGAGCGGTATGAATCATGATGAATATGATGATGTCACTCCAACTGTCACCACCTTTCTCTCCCTTCTGTCTCGTTGTCTGACCACCTAAGAATCTATTTTTTTTTTATGTTTTCCTATTCAATGAATGTCTGACGAGCGATAAGACTCGAGGCATTTATTGTTATAACGAATGGAAATTAAAGGAAATCTAATGACAGTTTAGTTAGAACCTTTTCATCTGCGTCAGTAACTGTATACTTAACGTATACTTAACATTTAAAGCAGTAACCGAATATATCAAAATCGTAGGACTGTTGTGGAAAATGTCTTTCCTTTCTTTTTGCCTAACCCCCGCCCTTCTCTCTCCCTCTTTCTCTCCCCGTAGTCAATAATACATAACCCGGTTCTTCTTTTGTTCCCACCTGCTGCTGTTGCATCTAACTTTACAACTCACCCTCACTCTCCCAATGCCTGACTAAGCTCATGGCGCAACGGACCTTTTTTTTCATTCCATATAAACTTACTAACTTATAACCTTAATGTGACCTTTAAGGTTGTAGGGGGGAAGGGGGCGTTGGCCTCGCTTTTGTCTCATAGTGGAGAAGCGTTACAGTTTCTCTATCCAGTTTTTTTTTTCTTTTCCTTTTCTTTTTAATCACCGATTTGGCCACAAACGAACGCATTTTCATACGGAGTGTGAGTAATCCCCAGAAGGCTGGGAGGGGAAACCCCCTTTTGTTGTTGACCAGATAACCGTGTAACGCCTTGTTGGTCTGTCTTTTTGTCTTTTTCTCCGTCTCGCTTCTTTCAAAGATTAGGATAAAATTTTGAAGGGATGTTTTAGGCTCACACACAAGCACACACGGTCTGTATGTAATGTATGTGCCTTTGAATATATATTTCACACTCGAGAAAACCTGGCAGATGTATATATTTACCTCTTCATATTCAAGTATAAATAAAAGTAAGTGACAATAGGGTGTCTTTGTTTACTAATGCAACCACATACAAACACTCGCGTATTACTTGTTTATCCAATGTTTGCCGCAGGTATCCTTTAAACGGTGTCCATAAGTTCAGTCTGCCTCAGAACGCAATGAAATGATGTCCTCTTAATTTGTTACCTGGATCTGGAAGTCGTAAATAGACCATTACCTTTTGTATCCTTGAGAATATTATACTGATTTCAATGTGAGTTTCCAGGCGGTTGCATCTTTTCCCCAAGTCCAGAAGAGCTATAGAGAGGCGGTTCACAATAAGTTAGACGGATTCCAATGTCATTTTTCAGGCTGATGTACTTTCCCTTACATCATTCCAGGTTAAACCCAATAATAGAAGTAAATATTATGGGAATTTTTAGACTAGGAATTGGAAAGAGTGGGAAAACTTTTAGGTTTAGCTAAGCTGGTGTTATTTTAAAGAAAATTATTCTTAGTTTCAAGTACCCTTGACCAAATTTTGTGAAAAGGCCATTTTTAATGCGAGTATAGTTCAGTTAAGACTCTTCAGTATGCATAAAAGAATGTCCAATTAGCTTTCCGTATCGTGACCCATTACCCCTCTCACCAAACTCCTGTGCAATGGTGTTTGGTATGATGTCATCCATCCCCATGCATAAAGACAGTTTATTTATTTATTCATTGCAATATCCCAGTGAAAAGCAGTTTAAAAAAAATCCTTAACCCAGTTTGTGTTTAGGAAAAATAGGAAATGTTTGATGTAGACAAAATTCTTTATATTCTTAATAATAAGACGCTTTGAAGGTGTAGGAAATGTTCAGATATCCTATATAACGCATTTAAGTGTACACATACACACACACACATATATATATATATATATATATATATATATATATATATATATATATATATATATATATTATATATGTGTATATATATATATATATATATATATATATATATATATATATATATATATATATATATATATATATATATCATCAGCCATTGATAGTCCACTACAGTACAAAGGCCTTCCACTCCCGATTTTCTATGGTTTTTCTACGCGTGTCTATGCCGGTAAATTTGCTTGCTCGACAAACCATCGCCATCTCTTCAATACCCTTCTTTGTTTGTAATATCTAGAGACTCATTCTGTTATTCTTCTTGTCCATCTATTATCTGTCATTCTCCTTATATGTCCTACCCACGCCTATTTCTTTTACTTACATGGTGTTAGAATATTCCCTATTTTTTTTTTTTTTTTTTTTTTTGTTATAATTATCCTCTCCATAGCTCTATGAGTTGTATTTAGTTTATGTTTTAGGGATTTAGTAAGGCTACAATTTTCGAATGCTTAAGTTATTAATACTGGTAGGACATCGGATTATATACCTTTCTTTTTAGAGAAAGTGGTCTTTTACTTTTCTTAATTTCATTTTGTTTTCCAAGCGTTCTCCATCCCATGCTTATCGTTGTTTTAATTCCGGTTTCATGTCCAAGAGAAACAAATACACTCTCCTAATTACGCATGTCTATTTACAATCTTTAAAAGGTTCTTCCATAACCCTTATTTATTATCTCTCTATGTTCATTAAACATTATCTTATTTTTACTCATATTTATGTTCAGTCCTATATTTTTTTTTCGACATTGAAATCTTTTATCATATTTTTTAATTCCTCTCATTATTCACTAAAAAGACCTATGTCATCTGCAAATCTTAAGTTGTTAAGGTATTCCCGATTAATCTTAATTCCTACATTTTCCCAATCTATATTCTTGAAAACGTCTTCTGGGACGTTGTGAATAGTTTAGAGGAGATGGGGTCTCCTTTGTTTAATTATTTTCCACCAAATTTATTTTTTGTCTCTTTGAAGGAAGTGGTACCAGAACGGCACAGACATCGGGTTTTCAAGGGTATGATTGCTATCCTTACGTCCTTTTCATTGGATCTAGCAGACGCTAGTAGCCCTTTACAGCTGGGTGTATTGGTGGGTGGCAAGTCGGGATTGAATCTTGGACTTAGCAAACGTAAGAGGAATGTTTCACGACCCAGCTACGGAACCCACTTAGGCCTAAATACTATGATTAAATTAGTTTCCGCTGGATTGTATTCCTGCTCAGATTTAATTAAATCCTCCGAAACATGAACGTGCCAACCCTGTGAGACAAGGCATGCGACGATGGGCACTATGATTTCTAGGTTAGCACTCTATTCCACAATATTGTAGGCTAAATGGGTATCAGTACCTACTGGGGTCAAGGAATAGTGCTCGGTGCTAGAAATCTCATCCCAAAAGAATTTGCTTAGAAATCAGAAGGTAGAACTCTTCAGGCTTCACCCCATCAAATCGAAAGGAGCGTACACACACACACACACACACGCACACACACACGCACATATATATATATATATATATATATATATATATATATATATATATATATATATGTGTGTGTGTGTGTGTATGTGTGTATATATATATATATATATATATATATATATATATATATATATATATATATATATATATATATATATAAGGCGAACTAGCAGGAAATACCAAAAAACATAATAAAGAAACGATTGGAAATGAGGGTAAAATCTGCGAGAGATGAAATAGAACTATCTAGAACAATAAACAAATTAAAAACCCAAGGCATTCGTAAACACAATCAGACTACAATTGAGAAACCATTAAAGAAAGGTGTAAAGTATCAAGTTGATGAAAAGAAGACTTTGATTTAAAGCATGACAGTTGAAATATCAACAAAAGAGATGGAGCGAGGAAAATTTCAGCGGATTTCTGTAGTTTGGCCCTTAGAAAAAGTGAAACACCTGAGCCGGTACCGAAAGTAACAGTAAGAAAAGAAAGAAAGCCCCAAAAGGCATGAAAAGAATCAAAGCAGCAGAATGATATGGTCTAAAAATTGATTTAATGATATATGGAGGAGACTTCGTAGCGTATATATATATATATATATATATATATATATATATATATATATATATATATATATATATATATATATATATATATATATTGCTTTTCTATTATTTATGGAAGTGTATGTTGATTAGTTATCTTTGTGAATATGGAAGGTGTTCCAGGTGGCCAACCTTTCATTTCCACAGTAGATCAAGTTTAATCAGAATTTCTCATCAGAGAAAAACGTACAGTCAAAATGCAACATCTAGAATGAAATTAGGGATTTTTGCATTTTTATGTAAGTTTGCTTAACATTGTTATGTTTAAAAATCTTAACAGCCTTTTTCATTATTATCATACTCATGGTTTGTTTACTCAGTATTTGTTAGTATTGATTCATTATTTACTATTAATTACTTAGTATTGGTACTCGTATTCTTCCAGATTACTTATCATTGCTAGGTAGTCATTACTTATTTGTAATTGCCCAGCATTGAATTTTAATTTCTAATTTCTCAATATTGATTTGTATGATCAAGTTCTTGATTTATATATATTTTTTTTCATTGTGAAATGTATTTACTCATTATTGGTCTGCATATGCTCATTGAAGTTTTGTGTACAATCATCATTGGGTTACAGGCACATCTTATGTTTTATGATTATCTTCTGTATTTGAATCTTGGCTTATATTCGTCTCTTATCTTCTCCCATATGTCTTATTTTACCAATTAGATTTTTTTTAAAGAACATGTAATGCAATATTTATAACAAGCATTTATCACATTTCTGTTATAATTTCTTTTTTTGATAAAAAAGGAACTATATTAGGGCCCTAAAGATGCAAATGTTCAATGAAGTCCCTTTTCAATATACAATTACCATTTACCACTTCTAATCCATTTTTTAGCAGAACAGCTTTCTTTGGCTCCGCCATCTCTCCGTTTGAAGTTTACAAACCTGCGATCCCCCAAGTGGGTTGTAGGTAGTAGGTTAGCCAGGACACCAGCCACCCGTTGATATGTTAACATTAGAGAGTTATTGGATCGTTTGACTAGCAAGATAGTATTGCATTCTTCTGGTTAAGGCTCATTTTTCCTTTGTCTACACATTCACCGAATAGTGTGGCCTATTCTTTACACATTCTCTTATGTCCATGTACACCCGAAAACACTTAGATTACCAAACGATGCCTTTTCGCTCAAGGAATTAACTACGGCAATGTAATTGTTCAGTGGCAACTTTCCTGTTTGTAAAGGTAGAAGAGACATTAGCTATGGTAAGCAGCTCCTCTAGGAGAAGGACAATCCCAAATCAAACCATTGTTCCCTAGTCTTAGGTAGTGCCATAGCCTCTATCTTATGGTCTTCCTGTGTCTTGGGTTAGAGTTCTCTTGTTTGAGGGTACACTCGGGCACGCTATTCTATCTCGTTTCTCTTCCTCGGTTTTTTTGGACGTTTTTTTTTATAATTTATCTAATTTAATGTTGTTACTGTTCTTGGAATATTCTTTTTTTGATTGTTTATGACTTGTCTTCTAATTTATTTTTGTCCTTATATCCTTTCCTCACTAGGCTATTTTTCCCTTTTTGTAGCCCTTGGGCTTATAGCATCCTGCTTTTCCAACTAGGGTTATAGCTTAGCTTGTAATTATATATATATATATATATATATATATATATATATATATATATATATATATATATATATATTTATATATATATATATATATATATATATATATATATATATATATATATATATACATACTGTATATATATTATATATATATATACAGTATATATATATATATATATATATATATATATATATATTTATATATATTATATATATATATATATATATATATATATATATATATATGAGAGAGAGAGAGAGAGAGAGAGAGAGAGAGAGAGAGAGAGAGAGAGAGAGAGAGAGAGAGAGAGAGAGAGAGAGAGAGAGAGAGAGAGAGAGAGAATCATTACATATTAGAAAATCGATGAAATGACCGAAGACAGGATGAGATGCCCCATGCCTGATGCAGGCATGCACTTTTGATTTGTGTAAGTACCATGGGATCATCGAGAAACAGACGTATATTCTGATTCAAGAGGTGCCATATACACCCACAAAGATAACACACACTGGTTTGACTAATTCAAGAGCTCCTTAACATAATTTAATATCAAGTGGTAAATATTAAAATATGCTGGATTCCGGTCCATGTTGGGGTTGTTGGTTATGAAAAGCAGATGTCAATACTAAATCAGCAATACACTCACTACACCTTGGTATTTAACTCCCTGTTAAGGATTATGGTACCATCTTAAATAACTTTATAATAAGAAAATGCTAAACTATGTTGAATAAATAACCTGAAAATAATAGATTACATGAAAGTAACTTTTTCTCCTTGGGAATCATCAGACCAGAAAGAAAGAAAAAAAAAAGTAATTTTAGCAAGATTGTGTATTGGTCACACAAGATTGGCCCAGGGTTTTTAATATCTACATCCTATGAGATAATTCTCAAATGTAGGGAGTGTGATACGATTGTCAGCATAAGACGCATACTTTCCGTATGCAGTTTTTACAAAACAGATATTTATATTTTGGTCAAATAACCTTGTCGGGCATTTTATCGAATTCTGAAAAGTTTTCTGGTTTTGAGATTGTAATGTTTTTAAGAAGCATAGATGTAATAGATAAAATGGATATGTTTATTTTTCTTAGATTTTTATTTATCTTTTTATCAATCAGATTTATTACATATTGTAATTTCTCTCCCGAATATTTTTGGCAGCTCTTTAGGAGTGAAGTTTGACTCGTTGATGAGTTTCCTCCCTTGATAATAAAATTAAGAAACAGATAGACAGGCAGACTAAAGAAATAAACCGACGTGTAAGTAGTTTGGGGAGTCTTTGCTGATCCTTGTTTGCTTCTGACTTAAAGAATTAGGTGTTGGAAAAGTCACAAAAAAGTAGTCACGATCGATGTTATCACTTTTTTTTTTATGGAATGTTGTGGAATATTTGGACTGGAAGTACCTTTATAGGTACAAAATATGAAGTCCACGCGTGTGTGCATATATCTATATCTATCTATATCTATATATATATATATATATATATATATATATATATATATATATATATATATATATATATATATATATACACACACATACATACAGTATACTGTGTATATATATGTGTGCACGTGAGTGTGCTTTTTGTTTTTGTTTTTTATACCCACACATGGACATTAAGAAATAGTCCACAGGAAATCTACGGTTATAGGCACCCTAATTTAACTCTTCTTGTCAATTGAACTTACTTGTGCTTTATAGATTATTATCTGTTGGTATATCTTCCTTCGACAAAATATCTTTCGTAGACAAGCGTCTTATATTGATAAAAATGAGCTATGTCATTAACATTTTAAGTAACGTTTATTTTATGTACCCTTATACGGATAGAACCAAGTTTTGGGGCTTAAAATGGGCATATCATTTGTAAAGGGTGAATTTTGATTATCTAAAATTCTAAAGTAATTATATAAAATATATATTGTGCTTTGAAATGTTAATGTGAAAATTTATGGGAACAATTGATGCCATTTGTAAAGCGTGAATTTTGATTATCTAAAGTAATTATTGTATATCTATAGTGTAATTCAACATGATAATTTGAAAATTTATAGGAACAATTTCGCCATTTTTAAAGCGTGAATTTTGATTACCTAAAGTAAATAGTGATCATCTATATTGTACTTTAAAATGATTATTTAGAAATTTATAGGAATAAGTTTGCCATTTTTAAAGCGTGAATTTTGTTTATCTAAAGTAAATAGTGATCATCTGTATTTTACTTTAAAATGATAATTTGAATATTTATAGGAACAATTTTTGTCAAAGTATATGGAAGAATTGAAGGAAGTAGTCTGTGATAAATAAAAATAATTTCTCTCATATACAGATTATATATATATATATATATATATATATATATATATATATATATATATATATATATATATATATATATATATATCATGTGGTTGTGTATTATCTATATGTTATGAAGACGCATTTTTATTTAGAAGGTCCATAATTTATTCAGAATGACTTGGTATTCTCTTATCTCTTTATTCTTAATTTTGGTGAATTATGGCTTAGAGACATACAGGAATCGGAAGAATGTGGTATTGTACTATGGACTTTTTGGTGAAAAGAGATTTCGACATGTTTTTCTCAAGTTATATTTAATGTAAAAATTTGTTATATTGCAAAATTGATTTAATTTTGCAAAAGAATAAATTCAATTCCGACTATATAAATTTCCCAAAATCTTTGAAATTTATTGAGGTAAAAGGACAACACGTCAATAGCTATTGTGCGTTGTGCTTTTCTGTCAAAACGTGTGTATCCATTGTCGCTTCAGAGGACTAAGAATGACTGACCTCTTAGCTTTTTATGGGTTCCGGTGATATCAGTTACTCTTTACACCTGACCTCCAAGACGTGCCAGCACGAGTATGTGGCAGCAGTTTTTTAATCTTGGCCATAAAAAGCAGAGTCCAATGTAAATCACGGGTCTACAGTAGTCTCTTATTTGCAGATATCTTTGAATAGTATTGAGATTTCTACTTGATAATTTGAAGAGTTGCTTATTGTTGTTTATAATAAATCTTCAGTTATGATTTCACCAAGCAAATCCAATGTTTTCAGACGATTTTCAAAAATACTATTATTTGCAGAAATTTGTTCATAGATAAAATGATGTATGCAACAATCACTAAATGTCTGCGAATTTCTTGAGAGATGTAGTATTCTTGTTATCCCCAAGGAGGTAAAATGGTAGATTTTTATTTACTATGCCAGATCGTCCTAGGCCAGTATTTTCACTTGCAATATCAAGCATGCTTTCAACTTTTCAATTTAAAGAGGTTGATAAGTTGAGTCCGTCAAATTGAGAATAAAAGTAGTTTGACCAACAGCATATAACCGTAGTTTCTACTGGGAATTTTTATCATGTAAAAGGACTCGTGCACGGCAAGGTAACGATATTGTGAGTCATGTCCGTTAATAGAAAGCCAATGCGATTAGCACTCCATATACAAGTGATTCGAACTTTTATAGTTTGGTTTCAGTTGTATTACTTTCTAAAAATATTGATAGAACCATCATCCTGCAGACAGCCTTGATTGCTTTAAAGGTCACCAAGACGATCTTTCCTTGTGAATAGTTCTGTAATTTGCTTTTATTTCTGACATTTTAGCAGTCTGTTTGTTTGGTATTTATTGGTTTTGTCAGATTTTGTGTGGGACGTTGTCAATTAGTAAGGCTAATTTTGAAAATAATCGCATTAAAAGCTTAAGTATACCTCATTGGGCAATTGTAGAACTTATGTTTGTTATTTTTTCTCTATATGAGATATAGAATTTCATCCTCGTAAAATTTTTAAGTAGCCAGTGCAATATCCGGGTTTTGTATGTAGGTCTGGCCCTGGAAATTAAGTATGCCGTATAGTGACCGAGCAACGCTTGGGGGAGAATGGAGCACGCATGCGCACTGTTGTCTCGTTTGCTGGGGAGAGGGAAGAACATACTGTATCTCCTCACCTCCACCCATTCCTACCGGAGGGTGGGGGGTGGGGGTGGGGGGGGGGGGCGTTCTCTGGAGGGAAACGTCTGGCTGGAATTGGGCTGGACTGTCTGAAGGTCGCGCTTCTGAAAATCCCGAAAATGTCTCCCCGCTGGCTCTGGTGCTTAAAGTAACCTGCTTTCGCAAACCTCATTGTCTTTTTCTACTCGGGTGATACGTTTAGTAACTATCTCAGCCACCTAAGCTGGGCGTTGTTATACATTGATCCATGTTTTTTAGTAGACTAGAATTTTATTGATGGAATATGGGCCAAGGAAGCGTTGAACACATTTTCAGAAGGATCACACACACACACACTCACACAAACACACACACACACACACACACACACACACATATATATATATATATATATATATATATATATATATATATATATATATATATTCCTACTGAAAAAGGAGTTAGAAATGGAGACCCCATCTCCTAAATTATTCACAGTATGCTTAGAAGTTTTTGATAATTTAAATAGGGGAAAATTTAGGGATTAACATTAATAGCGAATACCTTAACAACATAAGATTTGCAGATGACAAATTTGTGTATGCAATCAGACGAAAATCTCCCACCATCACCAACCCGCAGTGGCCAGCGTGGTGAAGGAAACGGGCCAAACCCCAAACATGAATTGACATGTCTGAAGCCTTTTCTTGCAGTGGACTAGAAACGGCAGCATTTCTGTTGTATGTAAATATCTATATATTATACAGTATATATATATATATATATATATATATATATATATATATATATATATATATATATATATATATGTATATATACACATAATTTATATATACATACATACATACATACATACATACATACATACATACACAGACATAATTTTCAATATTGGGCTTTTTGAATAACCTTTGCACTTGAATCACCATAAGCTTGTGTAAAAGTATCCACATTAAACTCATTCAGTCTTAGAGCCAGTCTTTTAGAAATGCAAACTTATAGAGAATTGGTTGGAACAGCGGCATGTGGCGATTGTTTTAAATTAAATAATTTTCAAATATGATCCTACAATATACAACAAACGGTATCTATACATTTTCTATGTTTAGCACATTCTAAGAGTAGTCAACTCCACACGTAGAATTTGCGTCTTCTTGCGTAGAGTAGGGTTCTCTGAGGTTATTATTATTATTGTTATTATTATTATTATTATTATTATTATTATTATTATTATTATTATTATTATTTTCACATTGTTATTATTATTAATATGAAAAGAGAGTACTTTGGTCCATACTTTGTAAAGTTACTTAACGTCCTATGCTTTGGTCTTTTTTTTAAATATCTTTAATTATTATGGCTTGAGAATGTTATAATACAGATTATAATCATCATCATCTCTTCTGACGCATATTGACGCAAAGGGCCCCGGTTAAATTTCCCCAGCTGTCTCTATCTTGAGATTTTAAATCAATACTTCTCCATTCATCATCTCCTACTTAACGCTTCATAGTTCTCAGCCATGTAGGCCTGGGTCTTCCAACTCTTTTAGTTTCTTGTGGAGCCCAGTTAAAAGTATGGTGAACTTGTCTCTCTTGGGGAGTGCGGGCGAAGAGCATGCCTAAACCATCTCTTCCTACCCCTCACCATGATCATCTACATATGGCACTTGAGTAATCTCTCTTATAGTTTCATTTCTAATCCTGTCTGCCATTCAACTCCCAGATTCTGCTGAGGGTTTTTCTCAAATCGACGAAATCTGTTGGATATTGTTTCACTGTTATACCACGACACATGACCATACGGTAACACCTATCTCACTAAACCGATATATAGCCTGATATTTGTTTGTAATTTCAGGTAATTTGATTTCCAAATTTTACTTAACCTAGTCATTGTCTGATTTCTCTTTTTAAATCTTTGATTAAACTCCAATTCTAAAGACGCTGTATTAGAGATCATAGTTCCTAAGTAGTTAGATGATTCTACCTTATTCATCCTTTCTCCTTACAATAATATTCCATCTTCCATTGCATAATCCGTTCTCATCATATCTGTCTTTCTTCTATTTATCTTCAGCCCAACCTCCTATGATATTTCATGCATTCTGGTAAGCAAGCATTGCAAATCCTGTGGTGTTTTGCTAATAAGGACAGCGTCATCAGCATACTGTAGGTCAGCTAATATCCTATTACCAATCCTGTCCAATCTCTCTCCACCATCTCCAACTGTTTTACTCCTTACGAAATCCACGAGGAGGATAAACAACGTAGATGACAACACATTCCCTTGGAGTACTCCGCCGTTCACCGGAAATTCATTTGATAGGATTCCAGTAACTTAATCAAATTTACATATTTAAGAGTATCTCCATAAAAACGCGGGAATCTCCACAAAATTGGTCGGTGCACACTATCAAGGGCTTTTTCATAGTCCACAAATGCCTTCAAAAGTGGATTTTTATATAATACGCATTGTTATACATGTCTCAAAATGAACATTTGATCATTATAACTTCTACCTTTTCTAAATCCCGCTTGTTTATCTCTCAGCTTTTCATCAATCTTTCTCTCTGGTCTCTTTAGAATAAGCATACTATATATTTTCATGAAAACTGACGGAAGTGTGATGCCTCTTTAATTATTGCAATCAGTCTGGTCTCCCTTTTTTGTCATTTTCACCTTGCCCCCATTTTACAAAATAATCTTGTAAGTATTCTGAGGTTCACTTCATTTTCAGCCAATATTACCCTAGAAATTATTCCATCTAAACCAGCAGCTTTCAATATTCTGAGTGTTTTAATGATAACTTCGACTTCTAACACACTGAATTCATTCATGGGCATATCAAGGTTTAATCAGCTTCATGTATATCAATCAAATTATTCCCTTCATATGTCCTGTTTATGACCTCACTAAAGTGTTCCATCCAACGTTGCCTTTCACCATCTAATGTTGTTATACCAGATCCATCTCTCTTTTTGATGGTCATATGCTTCTTCTTCTTTGCCCCAGTCGAGATTTCATTAATAATTCTATGAACAATTCTTACACCATAGCCACTTCCTGAATTTAGAGCTTTGTCGGCCTCATCTACTTTCCTGTCTAAATACTCCAGGGATGATAATGATTGGCGTTAAATAGTATTTGAAGAAGATTGTAAGAATGGTTTCACCATATTAGATAGAAGTCTGTAGTTATAATTCATAGAAAAACACTGCTAGGTCAGGTATGGTAATGCATCAGTTTGGGCGTTAACAGAAAATCAAGGATAATAAATGTTAATGTGTTGGCATACATTTTTTATTGTTATTATTTTGTCGTAAAGAGGATAGATTTTTTACAGTACGTTAGGATTGAGTTACCGTTTTGTTTTACACGCGCGCGCGCACACACACACACACACACACGTACACATCACATACATATATGTATATCCAGTATGTATATATAAATATATATATATATATATATATATATATATATGTATGTATATATAGAGATATACATATATATGTAAGTAGGTATATATGTGTGTATGTGTGTGTTTGTGCATAATATATATATATATATATATATATATATATATATATATATATATATATATATATGTCTATGTATGTATATATATGTGTGTATGTGTATAATATAACAAGTGTAGATTAAGGGAATCTCAATAGACATAACTATGAAGGTGAGGAACAAACATAACATCTCTCTTGTCATCTATCCTGGTGTCATGAAAAACTAGACAAGTCAAGACACGGAAATAGTTTAAAATCATATAGATACAATTAAAGATTATACAAGATTTTTCTAAATTAGAAAGTGAAGATAATGAGTATGTTAAAAATCTAATGAATATAAAATGATATCAAATTCATGAAAGCTGGAAATCCTATTTCTAGGTAGTAACTTTGCCAAGGCACCAGCCACCCCTTGAGATACTACCGCTAGAGAGTTATGGGGTCCTTTGACTGGCCAGACAGTACTACATTTGGTCCTTCTTTTTAGTTACGGCTTATTTTCCTTTTGCCTACACATACACCGAATAGTCTGGCCTATTATTCACAAATTCTCCTGTCCTCATACAACTGACAACACTGATATTTTCGAAAAATTCTTCTTCGCTCAAGGGGTTAACTACTGCACTATAATTGTTCGGTGGCTACCCTCCTCTTGATAAGGGTAGAAGAAACTCTTTAGCAATAGTAAGCAGTTCTTCTAGGAGTACACTCCAAAATCAAACCACTGTTCTCTTGTCTTGGGTAGTGCCATAGCCTCTGTATCATGGTCTTCCACTGTCTTAGGGTAGAGTTCTCTTGCTTGAGGGTACACTCGGGCACACTATTCTATCTTATTTCTCTTCCTCTTGTTTTTTTTAACGTTTTTATAGTTGATACTGCTCTTGAAATATTTTATTTTATTGTTAATTAATTCTCTTGCCGTTTAATTATTTCCTTATTTTCTTTCTTCACTGGGTTATTCTTTTGGAGCCCTTAGGCTTATAGCATCTTGCTTTACCAACTAGGGTTGTAACTTAGCAAGTAATACTACTACTACTACTACTACTACTTCTACTTCTACTTCTACTTCTACTTCTACTTCTACTTCTTCTTCTACTACTACTACTAGCCAAGCCACAACCCTATTTGGAAAAGCAGAATGCTATAATCCTAAGGTCTCTTACAGGGAAAAATAGGCCAGTGATGAAATGAAATAAGGACATAAATAAACTATATGAGAAGTAATTTACAATTAAAATAAAATATTTTAAGAACAGATGCTGATGTTACCTAATTTTCATGTCGTTGCCGTGAAGATTGATTTACCATGGTTGTGGATTTCATTAAAATCAATTAGATGTGATTGTTTTTTGCTATAAATAAATCTCTTAACAAATAGATTTCGATAAGAACAATTTCTTTCAAGATAGCAGATGACATTTGTATTCCCTTTTTTATTTGTCGTTTTTTAGATCAATTTAATTTTGCAAACAATATTTTAAAACTTTTTATACATGCTATAAAGGTTTTCCATATTAGGAGGAAATATACTGTTATTTTTTGTTACTATAGAAACAACGAACTAAATTGATTTGGGGTACCTAATGGCACTCTTGGAATAATTTGCTCTGCTCATTTAATAATGTAATATATCTCAGTAAGACTGATCTTATAGTTTAATAATTGTAGAAGAACTTGGTGAAACAAGAACAGATACTACAATGATTTTGTTTTATTTTCTATAAAAGGCTTCGGACGAACAACGGTTACCCAGGCCAGAATACAAGAATAAAAGATGTGACGAAAACATATTATTATTATTATTATTACTAACCAAGCTACAACTCTAGTTGGAAAAAGCAAGATGCTATAAGCCCAAGGTCTCCAATAGGGAAAAATAGCCCAGTTAGGAAAGGAAATAAGGAAATAGATAAATGATGAGAATAAATTAACAATAAATCATTCTAAAAACAGTAACAACGTCAAAACAGATATGTCATATATAAGATATAATGATGAATGTATTTGCTTATGGGAATAGATTGATTTTTTGGTATTTCTTGTAATAAGTTAATTATGAGTACATTAGTTATTGAGTTAGAGGGTTTTAATCAGTGATAAACGATTGCTTTAACCCTTCTTCATTACTTTATAATCCTAACCAGGGAAAGGTGGACACAAAAGGGGAATCCACTTTAGCAGTGTAATAGTTCTTCTACATATCCTTTTCCCAAAATATTTCTTCTTTGTTGTGCTTTATAGAATCCTATCTGATTTATGCAGTAGAAGGAATTCAAAATTTATTATTGGTGAAGACCAATTCTTGGTTTTGACATTAATAATAGATTCGGATTTTCTCCTCAACAGCTCTTATTGTAGGCTGCGTGTCTGCCTTTCTAAAATATTGTATCTTGCATGATAGATTTAAGGAAAGAGTGCCAATGCCATATTTCATTTACATAGATTCGAAAATTTTTCCTACATATGCAGCGTATCTTTATGTACAGTATTATAATTTTAGAGAGCTTATATATTTAAGCATCCTAAGTTTTACAGATATCTAATTATTCAACGTGTAGAGGAAAGGAGATGTCTTAAAGGGAAGTCCCAACTTGCTGGAGATAATATTGAAATTTAGATGATTGAAAATTTATGTTTTCTGCAAGTTTTGACTGGTACATCCAAGTTTTTTTTTTTTTTTAACTTTTGACATTTTTTCAGTCATCTAATTACGCTATCCTTTTCACTTTCAGAAGTCGCTGTTACAGGATATCTATGGTGCTTCATCTGATGGTTAAAGGTAAATGATAAACAGCTGCTCAGTTTTGAGATTGGTAAAAGTGCATTTCAAAGAGCGAATGATAAAATATAATATATATATATATATATATATATATATATTTATATATATATATATGTATATATATTTATTTATATATATATGTATGTATATGTATATATGTAATTATATAAATATATATATATATATAAAATATATATATATATATATATATATACACGTATACTTAAATTAAATTAAATGAATAAGGCTGAGTAAGTTATGATTAGCAGTAGGAGTAATAACGGGGGGGGGGGGGGGGCTGGCTTTGTGGACAATCTGTCTTTGCTCCCAAATATCTTTCCTATTTCCCCGCAACAATGATCATTGCTGTTGTGGCGTCATTGTAAGGAGTAAAACTTACAATGTATTGTCTACGTTTCTGCTTGCCAAAAGGTTCGGTTAATAAGAATATTACGCGTATTCTTTCATATTTAATTGGAAAAGACTCCAGATTTTTAATGCAAAATTATGATATTTTTGGGATTGGTTCGAAGGAATACGTAAGAACTAACAATATCCTTGAAACTTAAGAAGAATATTCATTGGTTAAATTGAAATGAAAACATGGGTATGAAAAAGGTCGATGTCTGATACCAATCCTGAATTAGGTTAGGAAAGTTAGAACATATTAATAATTGATTGAAGTTTGGAGAAACTCTATATTAAGAATTCGTTGATTTTTTTTATAAATTTCCTTTCGTTATTATTATTTATTTATTTATTTATTATTATTATTATTATTATTATTATTATTATTGTTATTATTATTATTGTTATTATTATTACTCAAGATATACAAACATTCTTAAGGAACAAAATGAAATACTAATAATTTGAAAAACAAGTTTCTACAGAATAAGGTTGCTCATTCGAATTAAAGTAAACTTTATAACACACAATCAAATAGATAAGAATTATGAATGAACAGAAGAATTTTTATAATCATTAGGAACAATATACTTTATAAATAAAAGAAATCAGATGTAGATTGTATTTATTGGTTTAGTGCAACTTGTGATTTGAAAACTTCAATAAAGCTTATTACATTTTTGTTTTCTAATTGTTCTAACTTATGCACTAAGATTAATTATTTATTTTCCGGTTGGAGTGGGTAGCTTGAAAATGAAATAAGAATAAAAACGTTAAGAGAGTCAAAGGAGTTGGCGAAATTCGTTTAATTTAAGCGACTTACAATGTTACCATATATATTGTACTTCAAATTGTTCTTTATCCGTGTTTGTTTTTGGATTTATCGTTATTTATCGTTAGTCGTCCACCTATTCTTCTTGTTCCTTCATACAAGCAGATCATTTTTAATTACGTCAGGTATTGTAAATGACACCATTTGTTTTGTATTTAAAATTAATTGAAAAATTACAATTTGGTTAAACTTCGCCATTTTTATGCCGTAGTTTTTCATTAATCTCTCTCTCTCTCTCTCTCTCTCTCTCTCTCTCCTCCTCTCCTCTCTCTCTCTCTCTCTCTCTCTCTCAGAAACGGCACTTAAAATCACGCTTTTTTCTATTATTAATTACGTCCCATTTCATGGTATTGTAAGTAGATCAGTAGACTTATTTCTCCAAATGATAAACGTATACCTGGTTTCTTTCTGTTATACATGGAATGGGCTTTGGCTGGGCAACGCCGTAAAAAGATGTTTGTTAAAAAAAAAAAAAAGGATATAAAGCTGATTTTTTTTTTTTTTTTTATGAAACCATAGTTATTGTTCAAATGAAATTGAATCATAGTCAAGCTCGAAAAGCAGCACTAGTAGTAGTAATTTAATTGGTTATCTCATCAATTCAGTCTAACCTTCCTAAAATTCACAGACTCTTTCGGTTTCATATCATTTCACTTCTGTTATTTTAAAAAGAAGTATTTTTTCCCTTGTAGAATATGGAGTTGGATATATACATTTTGTCATTCTTTAAGCCTTGCTTAGTTTCATATGTCTTCCAACTTGCTACTGAATTGTTTGTTGATGGATAAGTTGATTCTTTTGTTGGTCTTTCTTTTTTTTTTCAGTATTTTATGTTAGGCATAGCATAGATAATTTTATAAGGTTGTTGTTTAATTTTTATTCTGACTTTGGTGTGACCGAATAATTTCTTTATTATGGCTTAGCTAGAGTTTTAGACAAAAAGCCGTCAGAAAATTATATTATCACAGTAATATTTAAATTCATTTAATTGCTGTTATGAAGATTTTTAATATAACCCGTGGAAAGGTCGTTGTTAGATAAACTTCTCCAAAGGTTTCTGTACTTTTACCAACAGTTATTATGCAAGACTGAACATTTCATGAATAAACGGGTTTTAGTGTTTTGCTATTGTCTTAATTGTTTCCAGGGTCATGGTTATCCTCATTATTGTAAGTAATATCCTAACTATTTAACTACTGCTGCAGCTGCTGCAGATGTCTTTGTATTGTCAAGCATTATAAATTTTGACGCGAATTCGAATGGATCTCGGAGTCCCCTTGGTAACAGAAATTGATGAGCGTGTGTGAAATCCGTATGTTCACAAGAGTATGATATTTCATATTCTAGATGGAGAGACCGTTTGTTGTTATATGCTGGTATAGACCGGAACAAAATGGCGTCTGGCCTAACACTTCTCCCCCTCTGAGAGCTTCCTTTCAAGAAGAGAGAGAGAGAGAGAGAGAGAGAGAGAGAGAGAGAGAGAGAGAGAGAGAGAGAGAGAGAGAGAGAGTCTAGTCCAGTCTAGTCAATACTGTCATGGTCAACTTCATATCTTCTTTAAATGTTTCTCATATTATGCTTCTTAGTTCCATCCGTAATGTTTTGTGATGAAGAATTTCTTTGAACTTATTAGTATTTTATTTTGAAGCCGTCTGTTGTATCTAGCGAGGATCTATCTTTAAGAGAATAACCAAATATAAACAAGGAGGATATTTGTAAAGCTAATTTAATTATGTCTGTTTCGAATAATACAACTTAACGACTGTACTTCTTGAACTACTATTCCGTCATATGTAAGGTTATTTAGGTAATTACTTCACCTTTCATAATATTGACTTTATATTCAAATGAATTTCTTGTAGATTTATTTGGATTAAATTGGTAATACCTAAGAATATGTGTAATTTTAATGAGAGTATTTTTATTCATTAAGCTTGTTAGTACTTCGGCCCACTGTTATTATAAAAGGCCTTAAAATCATTGTTGGATAAACTATACAGGCTATTACAATAGTTATAAAATGTTTTATAACATCTATGAAGAGGTAGATTGTAGTAATATATGTTGCAAAATTCAATAAAATATACCCACTGAGTTTTTCATCTTCAATATTTTCTTTACCTATCGGTAATGTTTCTTCTTTAACGTTTCAATTTAATTCTTTTCCTATTTAATATTTGAATGAACTATTCATCCATCCATTTCATCGTTTCATTTATGTCATTCTAAGGTTTCAGTCAAATCAATCTTCTACACGATTATTTTTTTTACTGATATTTCAATGAAATCTCTCTAGGAACATTTGTGTCCTTTTTAATGTTAATACTACATATGTAAATTTTTTTTCTCAAACGTTTCTGAGAATTTGTCTTCCGTGTTCATCTCAGCAAATGTTTCTTACATTTATTGTCTTTACAGTTTCAGTAAATTATTTACCCTTTAGCATCCTGTGTATTTTGGTTGTGCCATGCCCTTTGGGCATCATATACATAAGAAATTTTACTTAATTTCTCTATATCCACAAAATTTTTCTATTTTGTCTCATTGTCTCATAAACGTTTATTTTTCCCTAGCAGCTTGCTTAACCTTTCTTCAGTTTTTTTTTCATACTGACTCATGTCTTCTTTTGTAATATTGTTGGAATTTTATACATTGTTGGATTTTACTCTCTCTCTCTCTCTCTCTCTCTCTCTCTCTCTCTCCTCTCTCTCTCTCTCTCTCTCTCGTTATAATATTTCGTCGTGATATATTATGAGAAATGTTTGTATAAGATTAATATCGGAATAATTGTCAGTTTTTTAGGATTATAACTCTGTTAAAGGTTATATTGATTGGCTAATTCCTGTATTTTGGCAGTAGTATGAAAAGGGTTTCACCATTTAGAGGAAATGGGGTATTTTGTTGTCCAGATAACAATGAGTATACACTAGTAGCTGAATGAGAATGATAAAAACCTTAACGGTCGTTACCTTTGTAAAAGAAAAATACATTAAAAGTATTGAATAATATAAACCATAGATTCATCATTATCTTACTGAGTTTGGATCGAGTCATGTTAATTTTTAATGTTATTGATTGATACCTTTAGTGATTCATGTGTTTTTTCCCGTTGTTAAACTGTATTTGAGAGCAGGGTTTTCTTCGGTTAAGATTGTTTGATTTTTTTTTTCTTTTTCTGAATACAATAATACTTGATTTTACTACATTACAAAAATATGATTTTTGCCTAATTCTAAAAACATGTGATGCCTTTCTTACAATTTCCAATGTTGTACAGAAATCCCTTGAGAGTGGTTAGGAAGTTCGTATGATTGGCCTTGATTTTAGTGCCTTTGACTGTGTTAATCATGAAGCCCTTGCATTCAAACTTCAACCGCTGGCAGTCGGTGAGTCTTTTCTTAGCATTATTATTGAATTTTTAAGTAATAGATTGTAAAGAGTAGTTGTTGATGGGCACCATGGTGTGTATAGGAATGGGATATCTGGTGTTCCTCAGGATAGTGTCATTAGCTCATTACTTTTCACACTATTTACACTTTATATTTAGTTTGCCATAGAAGACAAGCCTTTTGCATACGCAGTTAATGTTATTCTGTTTGCCTCACGTGTGTCTCATGAATGTAGGGCTGGGGTTGCTGAATCCCTTAATAGAGATCTAGCTATAATTATTGTATGGTGTAAATTATGGGGCATGAAGTACCATAACAAAACTCAAAGTATGATTGTAAGTAGGTCGAGGATAGTGGCTCCTCAACATCCGGACCTCAGCATTGATAATGTTTTATTAACTGTATGACCGTGAATTTTAGGTATAATTCTTGATAGCAAATTTACTATTGAGAAGCACATTTAGGCTGTTTCTTCTTGAATTTAGAAAAAAAAAATGGCTTATTAAAAAAGTCTTATGATTTTAGGTTATCCGTCTATTCCGAAGAAATGTTTCAAGGTCCTCCTATCTGGTCTTCAGCTGCTGTTTCTCATCTTAATTTATTGAAAAAAATATTGCTGTCTATTGAATAATGGTTTTGTATTAAACATGTTAACATAAGTCTCTCTTCATAATTTATATAAGAGTGGTCTATTTTACCGTAGTTACTGATCTCAAGATATTTTATATTTGTTACTCATTTTACTCACATACTTAATTTATTTCCTTATTTCCTGTTCTTAGTGGGCTATTTTTCCCTGTTGGAGCCTTTGGACTTGAAGCATCCTTATTTCCCAACTAGGGTTGTAGCTTAGCTCGTAATGATAATAAATAATAATAATAGAAGAATTTTAGGGTTTAGAAAATAGACGGAATAACCATTTTTTACCTAGATATTAAACAAAAGCGAAAAAATAAATAACAGAGGAACGTCTCCTTACAACGACTGACCATTTACGTAAAGAAAACAGACGTTTGTTGCATTCGCCAGTTCAATTTTAAGATAAATAAAAATTGGTGTGTGTAGGTCAATGTTTGATCATGTGACAAGAATATTAAAGGCTAATATGCTCCGTCCTTTACAGCTAGGTGTTATTTAAGGTGGTAATCATATTCCGCTTTTCCAGAGGATTTTTCCGGAAGCAGACTTGTCCAATAATGGGTTCCCATAATAGGGAAATTGCACGTGAAAACTTTGAGCTGCAAAACCCCAGTTTCATTGCAGGATCAAGTGACCGACATCCTGATCTTTTATCTCTATTTTTGACATTCATGTGAAGTATTATTAGACAGAAATATAGTGCTTTGTATTACCTGCATTGCAGTGTTATTGCGGTTTTTAAGCGCTCTGATTGTCGAGAAATCACGTCTAGTCTCACTCAGTCTGTTTAATGGTGCATTTTAATTTAATCTTTGAACAATTATGTCATAATTTTCACAGATTTTGAGACGCTGCATTTCTTCTCAGTTGGATATAATCTTTAATGCATTTTCCTTTACCTCCGGCAAATTCTTATAATCTACTATAAAGTTAAAGATAAACGCACACTTTCGCATATGATCTTTAAATAGCGTTGCTCATGCAATGTCTGTCTACAGGAAATTTGTATGAATAATTGTGATCAAAGATTACATGAAAGATACTGCCAGTTCTATGATATCGTTTATAATGATTTAGTTATCGCCTTTAAGATATTCTTTATTGTCCTTGAATATTCAGTAACATCCCACGATTAAAGATGATGAAGCCATTAGTTTAATTGGTGGATCATGTTTTCAAAGTGCTTCGGCTATTCAAAGGCACTATTATTCTGTTGAAATATATGCTTTCTTTTTTCTTGCATTACGGAGATTATTACATTTATTAGAATGGAGGTTTAGGTTTAATGTAGTGCAGTTATTGTATGCTCATTTATGTACAGGATATATGTAATTTCAGTCACCTTCTTGTAAGGCTGAACTATGAATTTTCGTTAGAAATAGAGTGTAAATGTTATAGTTTCATCATCATCATCATCATTGATATTATTATTGTTATTATTATTATTATTATTATTATTATTATTATTATTATTATTATAATTATTATTATTATAAATTCCGGGATTATTTGCAGTAAATCAAACCAAAGTTGTTACTCACCTTTTTATCTATACAAAAAATACTTTTGATTTTTTTTCTTGAAATTTGTGTTATTTCAGTCATTGAAGTCCTTTCCAAACATGTTTCCAGGAGAGTCTTGATATTTTCATCTCAAGAAACTCCATACCTATTAGCAATACCGTCTATTTCTGTCACCTGGCTTTGTAATTAGGTTTCGAAGCAAAACCCCCTTTCCATTTTCCTCAAAAGCACAGCTTTATCCTACCAAAACTCATCTTAATTTCTCTACATTTCTTAAACCGAATCATGCACAGTCTTGTCTGTGCAATTATGGAATTGGCATTATTATTATTATTGTTGTTGTTGTTGTCATTTTATCATTAAAAAGTATAATGCTAACGTCACAAGTCCCCAAATAGGGAAAGAAGCCCAGTGTCGAAAAGAAATGGGGAAATAAAAAATAGAATGTATGAGAGAAAGTAAAAAATACTCATTATGGTTAAGAACAAGGCTGAGTGAATAACTAACAGAGAAACTAGGAAACGATTCTACTATTTAATTAAGTAGATCATTCCTCAGTTTGGTCGCAGTCTGAATAAAACTTGCATAAATGCTTTTTGGTGTTGAATGCTATAGAGGAAAACGCATAGGTGTTAGGATTAACTGCATACCTTGTAGTAGATGGTAGATAGTATAATAAGGAAAGATCTGAAAGCTAAGGTTGATCAGAATTAGGTAAAATATCATATAGCATGCACAGTGACATTATTGAATGACGGTGTCAGAGATTTATATTCAAATCAAAGGCAAGGAATTTAGTTGAGCTCAAGTGTTGTTCAGCACATTAAGATGAAATTTAGCTGCTAAAGGTCAGATAAGAGAGGAGTATTTAGAATATGACTGAGTGAAAACATTGAACAATTTCATCAGGATAGGCAGGTCTCAAAAAATATTGAGATTTTCTCAGTTTACTATTTTTTTATGTAAATGACGCAGAGACAGACTGGATATATATTTTTAAGGGGAGTGTGTATAATTGCAAATAACTGCATATAGTTAAACCTTAAGCGGGCAAGCATAGATATAGTGTGGGGGGGGGGGGGGGGGAGACATTCGTAGTCTGCTAAATTTTATGTCTTTTAGTATTTTTCAATTGTAAATTTTGTCGCTGAACTGTATTGGGATGTTGCGTAATTATACCAAAATAGAGCCCTTGTAGGCTATGCGCCCGATCTACAGGTAAACATTCGATGCCCGTCCGGGCTTTATTGCCCATTTTGGAAAAGAAAATCCTTTATATATATATATATATATATATATATATATATATATATATATAAGTATTAAACACTCTAATTACCACCATCTATTTTTTGGCATAACACTGATAAAAAAACGATTCGTATGGTTTTTCAATGGTTAGAAAACTGTTTACTTATACAAAATTCAATTATATAGATTAATTTTAGAAAGTAATAGAAAAATATGAAATATATTACAGTTACAGTTACAAACATGTTAAAGGACCCTTCTTATACTAGTTAACAATTACAAATACACAAAAGACACATTAAAAGGACAAAATGGTAGTTTCTAACTTACTAAAGCACCTTGCATTTACAAGTTAACTGTGACAAACATATAAAGAGGACATTAAAATTACACGTTAATTTACGTCTTACTAAAGTATTGTATATTTACAAGTTAACAGTTACACACACATAACATACGTTAGTTATAGATATACAAAAATACAAAATAATATAAGATATGACTGGTAAAGGAGGTAGGATCACGTACTTGTCATACTTGGCTTGGAAGGATGAGGGGCATGTGCTTGGACTGACCTTACTATCTGGAAAGAAATTAAGCAGTTTTAGGTGTCTAAAAAGTGAATAACTATATGGCAGAGGGTGCAGAGCTACCGTGTACTGTGGGTATCCTTGGAGTAATGGTTACTGGTCAGTCTGTCGGTGACGAAGACAGGCATATGCCACTCCTTGGTATCATACTGCTGGTTGTCATGTGGCATTTTGTTCTTTTTCCCCGTCTATTGCAATAGCACGGGCTTCCGCTGCATGGAAAGGCGTGGTGACCTTGGTGCCATTGTCTTTTGACATATTTCAAACTGCAGATGTCAAGGTGAAAGTTCTTCAAAGGCATCAGCTTTTCCTTTGAGAATTTGGGTCAGCATGTCCGACTTGTCTTCCCATTGTACTCGACAACATTGGGACAGAACACCTCTCCCTTCTTTTTCTGCTGCTTGTCGTAGCATAAGACTGTCTTCATTGGAACCATCCCAGCATCAGAAGAAAGGACAGTGACAGTCCTTCAATCTCATGGCAAGAACCCCTTCAGAACCTTTAAAAGACATGAGCAGTGGATAACCAATCCTTTTGGTCCTCGCAGTGTCCACATATCTGCGATAATACTGTTCCCAGAGGTTTTCCACTTAGACAATCCTCGTAAACAAGTTGTTTGCATAGATGGCAGACTGATGTGGTTATTTCAGGTTCTTGAAGAAGGTAATGGCTGGTTTGGTGCTGACTTGTTGGGCAGACTCCTTCTCTGTGAGAACTGTAGTGTGAATGGGGTTTTCTTTGGTATAGGAGGATGCCAAGAATGAACCCATCAGTACAGTTTGTGCCCCCAGTTGTCAGGCTTGTTTTGAATATATAGCCATAAGGATCTGGCCTTGGACCCCTTATATGCTACCATGACATTATCAACCGACTGCATTGGAGTCTGAGCTCCCTTCGGAGATTCCCTGGTGGCAGTATTGAAGAGTGGAATCTTCAAGAATCGGCACATTGTGGTCCAGACATTTATTTATTTATTTATTTATTTTTTTTTTTTTTTTATTTTTTTTTTTTTTTTTTTTTTTTTTTTTTGTTAAAATGGATCGGGGACTCCTTGAGCCGAAAATTTTTCAGTAACATCACCTAAGCCACCTGCTGTATTCAGGTCCTGTATGACTTGTAATCCTGTATACAAGGCACCTGGACCATATCCATGTAAATGATGATGCCAATAAACACCATGACTTCATGGATGTTAATGTAGAACTTAGTGCCAACATCCTTTTGCATAGCACAGAGATTAGTCTGGTAAACACTGTCAGAAGCAGATAGAGTAAGCATGTCCTGAAAATACCCAAAAAGGGATCAAATGACTACTGGAGGTGGGGTATAGGCATCAATGTAGGTAGCTCCCGGAAACTGATGTCCTCCTCCTTCCACTTACGTTCCATGTGCTTGGTGGTGATACTCTGGGACTTCGAGTCTCAGTCTCTGGGAGATGTTTAGGGCTCACTCAAGTCACAGAACCAGTTGAAAGAAGACAAGGTATGCACTAAGTTATATCAAGATTACAGTTTTAGGCACTAGAAATGAAACACACAATTAAACACGTTTATAAGGGGAATAAAGTTGAGTGGTTGGCCATGCAATTCATTATAAGAAAGTAAATTTTCATAAAATGTAATCAAGATAAATAAAAGAAAATCAATAATCTGTATACTGTATATATATATATATATATATATATATATATATATATATATATATATATATATATATTTATATATATATATATAAACAAACCCTTTTAACTCGCCAGAAACAGGATGGGGTTAAGAGTTCCTTTTTGTAGAGTCCAGGTTGTTATCATTAACTTCGATCTCTCTCATAGCCTTGCACAGGGACAATTCACTTTGACTTGGTATCTCCAGAGCTGTAGAAACTAGATTTTGAAAGCTGAAATAAAAGAAATAGGTATTTTCATCACTATCATATTTTCTGCATGTAATAATAGCACTAATAGAGATTATATATTACTAGGCTATAGTATAATTGAAAAGAAGCACAGGCTGTTGTTATTTGTCATAAACTCCACTGAAAATGACACTAAAAGTAATTATATATCACGGATATACTAAAATTTCAAAAATATTAATATTATTGTCATTGTTGTCTTATAAACCACGGAAATGGCCTCTAAAAATAATTATGTATCACCATGTCGTACTAAAATTACAATAAATGAATATTGCCATTTCTCTCTTATAAAATTCACTTTCATGATGAAAAACAAAGTAGTTTATTTATAACAATACTCTATGAGTAAGGATTAAAAACAATGAACTAATATTTCCATTATAACCACCAATAATGCAATAAATTCATCATATGGCCCAAAATAAAATCCACGTGTTTCTTGGGAGATTTGGCAATTAAGCCCATACGGGCAAAAAGTTTTCATGGGAGAGACCAGGTAATAAAGCCCAATCGGCCATAGCATGGTTATTGACAAAAGGTCATGTACCGGACTTGAGCCACGTGGTGGAACTATTTTCACCTGTTTTCCCTAACACCACACTAATTTCAAACATATCACCATGAAACATAATGATTTAGGTACACTATGAGAACTTTTCGTTAATGGCAATGTAGAGGTGATGAAAGTGAGAGCAATTTACTGCAGATTTGTACACTTTGAGAGGTACGCTGATACTGACTCTCTTAGGCGCAGATTTTCACATAAATACAAGAACTACATCATTCTAATTGGCTCAATAGATAGCTGACAGGTGCTCCTATTGGCTGGAAACATATAACGTGATTTATGTCACACTGGTCACGTTCATGAGATTATAAAGGCAACGAAAAATAAAGTCCATCGGGCTAAAGGGTTAAAGAACCACCTGAATGAAAAACATATTTTGAGTTTTCTAAGTTTCAAATTTATTCCTCTGAGTTTACACTATGCCGAAATATATCTGTGAAGACAACCAGAAACCACAGTTCTTCCTAGATTTAGCAGATGGGGCCGATGAAAAGAAAATATTACTATGTCAATAAACAACACATGTTTCTAGGGCTAAACCACACATGTATATAATATAAAAATTGAAGGGCCAAGAACACTGCTTTGAGGAATACCAGAAATTACATGTTTTTAGTCATTGCGGTGCCCAATTACAACTACTTTGCAATATATTAGCTAAAGATTCAGTAATATTAGTAGTAATAAGTTATCTCCAAACTTATACCTGTTTGACTTTTAAAACCGGGCCCTCATGGTCAACACGGTCAGAGGCTGCACTGACTAAAGACCAAGCATACAAACTCCAATGGATTTCTGTCCAACACTTCTATACCCATTCTGTTATTCTTGATGTTCATCTGTAATCTTCCATTCCCATTATATGTCCTGTCCATGTCCATTTCTTTTTCTTACATGTTGTTAGAATATACTCTACTTTATTTTGCTCTCGTATCGATGTTGCTCTTTTTCTGTCTCAGTGTTAATCCCATCATTATTCTTTCCATAGCTCTTTTGGGTTGTAATGGGATTATGTTTTAAGCCTTTAGTAAGGCTCCAAGTTTCTGATGCTTAAGTCAGTATTGGTAGGACCATCTGATTAAATACTTTTATATCTTTAAAGAAAGTGGCATTTTACTTTTCATAATCTCATTTTGTTCACCAAAAGCTCTCCATCCCATGCTTATCTTTCTTTAAATTTTTGCCTTAAGTCCTGGGGAAACACTGTCTGTCCTAAGTACGTATATATTCATTAACAATCTCTAGAGATTCGTCCATAACCCTTATTTGTTGCGTCTCTGCATTTTCATTAAACATTACCTTAGTTTTGCTCTATTATTAATATTCAGTCCTCTCTCTATTTCTGCTTTCTCTATTCAAATCTCCTACCATCTTTTGCAATTCTTCCCTTTAATCACTGAACAGAACTGTGTCATCTGCAAAGCTTAAGTTGTTAAGCTATTCCTAATTAATGTTAATTCCTACATTTCGCAATCTAAATTTTTAAAAACTACACACATATATTCATTTCTATGTATGCATTTGTACACATAAATTCAAGTTGACTTTGCAGTTGATATGTCGTCATCCTGTTCATTTAAAGACGGGAATTCATTAAAAAGAAGTACCAAATTCAATACCAAGCTGCCTGGAAAAAACCAGTGCAACTATAGCAAAAACATGCGTATTATCGTTTGTATTGGTAAAACGATATCGTCATCGATATTAGAATATCAATTTTGATTGGTGATTGGTGCAGTATTACCTACCAATAAATATACAGATTATTCGTATGAAAGAGAGAAGTATATTTATGTGGTCAAGGATTATGGATCAATTTTAAATGGATTTATTGAATGCAGAAAATGTCAAATAAGTTTATGCGACTCAATAGCTTTTTAGAATTGTCCCAAATTTATAACAAAATGTAAAACGATAAAATATTTCACCAAGTATACAATATAATTATCTTATGGTAATTGCAATGTTATTTATAATTCTCGTTAACTACAGGTATGGAGTTCTGTTACTTCCTTGTAGCACTTAGTTAACATCTTGTAGCGGCCTTTTCACCCATCAGTGTTGAAAAGCTATCGGAGCATATGAAGTGGGAATTGTGTTTTCTAAGCACAAAATCAGACATTAGGCAGCAGACGTCATTTTCCTGGTCATCACAGAGTGGGAATTTTGCCAAAAAGGAACAGTGACACTATATACAAGATGTTTTTGCGGCACTTTTAAACAGAAACGACCATAAGATATTAAATTGCAATTTACCAAAAAAACTAAAACTTTTAAAATACTGTTTTAAGGTAGGCCACGAGGATTATTCAGTCAGAACATTAAATACCGAAAACTTAAATCCATCAAGAAACTTTTCACCAGGGCTAAAAGAAAAACAACTGGAAAATATTGAATGCACACAAACCACTTACAATGCCATCTGGTAGATAGATTAGAACATTTTCCATAAATTATTTTCTTTACGAAATTCAAGTCTTTGTGAAACGCATTATGAACACGTTTCAAAATGGCTGCCGCTTCTTGATCTGCCATGGGATGTTTCATTATGTATTTTATACTGGCTACGCAACTATCATTATCATTATTATTATTCTTAATATTTTATTGGTCAAATACTACAATTCCAATTGCTCAGACAGGGAAAGTAGACCAGTGCAGAAAAAGAAATTGGTATTAGAAAATAAACTAAAAAACAACTCTATATCTAAATAGATGAGACATGATACATAAAGAATTAAAATAGTCAAATTCTTAACAAATTGCACTAAGTAGGAACTTCAGAAGTTCCACCGTTTCAATAACATTAACAAGGTTAGGAGTATCATTCCCCAATTTTGCCCTGGCAGCAATAAAGGTTCTAAAATACTGTGTGGCTATTCAACATCATTGTTCGAATTAACCGCTTATCTAGTAATGCTTGGCGGCGCGTATAGTCAGATAAGATCTGAATGCAAAGGGCTATAAGACTAAAAAAAAGGCCAATTGAACTACGATGAAGGAGATCCACCCAAGCCATAAATAATTAGTTAACAAACTTTCTTAGTAGGAAAATTATGATGATATTTATGCATTTCCTACCTATAAAGAATGTTATGAAAACTTTTAATAAATGAATATTTTCACTAGCTTGACACTCGTAATATTTCTTTTTATTGACTTTTATTGGGCCCTAAGAACGTCATCCCCCTCTATTATCGTGACTTAGAGCTTGGACTTTATAAGTCGGTAACCTGTTTAGCAACAATAACTTCTTAGAAGGCGTCACCCACCTCGCTCCTGAGCTGCATTCTTCCTGGAATGAAACAAGCACCAATTTAGACATGAAAGAGAAAAAAATAGATTCTTAAATGGAGATTAGTCCCAAGGAAGGAAAAGGTATTCCCAAAGCGTTTTATTATTGAATTGCTAACTTAGAATTTCAATACGATGCTCCTTGAGTGAATGGTATTGATTAGGAAATTAATATTCAAGACTTTAGGAAATAGTTGGTTGTATGGAATTTGGCATTAAAAACTTTGGTAGGTATGATGTGGTATTTTGGAGCCTATTTAATTTTTTTAGAAGGAAAATTTATTTACTAGATTAAATTGATTTTGATTTAGGAGTCAATATTATTATTATTATTATTATTATTATTATTATTATTATTATTATTATTATTATTACAAGCTAAGCTATAACCCTAGTTGGAAAAGCAAGATGCTATAAGCCCAAGGGCTCCAACAACGAAAAATAGCGCAATGAGGAAAGAAAAATAAGGAAATAGATAGTGAATAAGCTTTTGTTGATGTGTTCTTCGGTAAATATCATGAAATTACTTGTGATAAATTTTTGTTTTGTTTAAGTATCTTGCCCAATGATTTTCAATCAATCAAAAGTTCCTGAGGAAATCTTTCTTCTCAGCATAACCAAGTTTCTGTTAAAAACTACTTATTCATCCTGAATGGTGGGGAAATGCTTGTGTCTGGAACTGCTATTAACATGATAAAAGAAACGTTATATATATTTTTATTTTCATTATTATTTTGATTCTTCTACTGTTGATAAACTTGATAGTTGATACGCTAGCTTTATATTTGAAGTCAGTTATTCAGTTTACCTCTTGCGCACATTTCTAATTTCTTATATGGATATTTGTTTAATTTAAGCTTTGCCAACTATCCTCTAACATATCTGGCTTGTTTCATATTAATTGTTGCACAGTTTTGGTAATGATAAAAATAGAATTGAAGTAGAGTTTCTATAATGGAGAGCCTTCCAAACTCTCAATTCCTCACATCGTACTGTACATTCATATTAGAAACGTCATTGCTCTTGTCTACTAACTGCGTAGGGATTAACAATTATTGGAGGAACTTTTATTATCCTTCTGCTCTTGATTCTTCTTTTGTAAAGCCTTTTTATATATGTTTTATTTTTATCAACCGTAATATCCAAACAATAACGTGAATAGTGGTAATAGTACAATGGGAGGTAATCACAATAGGGTGTTTTCCGATTTGTTTGTGGCTAGTTTCCAGTTGTCAGCCGCACGTTTGAGTGAGCGTCGAAGGTGTGTCATGAGTAAACAGAAAGGATTGCGTCAGAGTCAGCACTGGAAATTTCTGCAACAAGAGCATAACGCGTTTATGACAGATGTGCATATTGCATTGACCATATGCCATCTGTTCATACTTACTAAGAGAGCTAGGATGGTGATCATGCACATTTTCATTGTTGAAATGTCCCTAACCATGTCAACAACAATGGTGCTTTATATTTCTAACGATAACGATAGTAAGAGCGTGTTTTCAGTTATTTTGTAATATATTCTCCATTTTAAGAGCTTGGTGAGATATCTTTTGATCTTTATATCGGCATAAACTTTCGTGTTAACTTATTTTTAAATTGAAGATGGATTGTGTTAGGATTAGTGGCACATTATGGAGAAATAGGATCTTGGCTAAATTATTATTATTATTATTATTATTATTATTATTATTAATATTTGCTAAGCTACAACCCTAGTTGGAAAAGCATGATGCTATAAGCCCAGGGGCCCCAAGAGGAAAAATAGCCCAGTGAGGAAAGGAAACAAGGAAAAATAAAATATTTTAAGAACAGTAACAACATTGAAATAAATATTTCCTATTATAAACTATAAAAACTTTAACAAAACAAGAGGGAGAGAAATAAGATAGAATAGTGTGCTCGAGTGTACCCTCAAGCAAGAGAACTCTAACCCTAGATAGTGGAAGACCATGGTACAAAGGCTATGGCACTACCCAAGACTAGAGAACAAAGGTTTGATTTTTGGGTGTCCTTCTCCTAGAAGAACTACTCACACACTTTAGAATCATGAATTAGATATTCGATTGGCTCTCCTTTGTCAATGGCTACAACAAATTACTACAGGCTTTGTTCTCATCTTAATAATAATATTCATGAATAAACTTTACATTAGTCCATTATCTTTTTAAGTTAAAATTATCCTGTACTCTCGTTGTGGCTTGTATTCTTCATTAGATATCTAGTGATCAGCTGTAAACTGATAATATCCCCGCATACTATTGCTAAAATATCAGGCATCAAGTGTATCACGATCTAAAACATAGGTATTTGTACTTACTAATATTCCCATAATGGAAAGTAGTAAATTAAGCTTGGTAGAGCAGTATTGGTCTCTGAAAGGTTAGACATTTCTTTTGAATATATTATGGTTCTTTTAAGATATCAAAGTCTTTGATATCATATAAGGAATGTTTTTAATTAAAAATCAGCCACAGTATGCTGTTATGACTGATTAGATTGCATTTATGTAGTAGTTTTCCTGAACGTGTAAGTGCCATGGATAGTGATTTACTCAAAAACAAGATATAATTGCGTTTAGTAAAATTCAGATTAGATAAAGGACGAGAATCATTCAAGCTGATGGTATTGCTAAAATATATAAACGGCCATAATAACAAACAAGAAATTCCGTGGTGTAAAGTGTCCACACCTAATAAAAATAGAACAATGAGAGGAGGATACAAGTCAACAAAGAGATGAAAATATAAATTCTGAAAATACAATGAACTGAAGAGAAGTAACTGCTTAAGGTCTTTCCTCTTCGTCTCCACAACCTACAGATAATCTAAGTCTTACAAGATTTTCATACTATTTGAAATCATAGAGGCCGGGTAATTAAAGTACTTAAAGTATGTTCTTAGATGAATCACATCATATGTATCTATTGATTAATATATATATATATATATATATATATATATATATAAATAGTATATATATATATATATATATATATATATATATATATATATATATATATGTATATATAAATAGATAAATATATATATATACATGTATATATATATATATATATATATATATATATATATATTTATATGTATATATATGTTATATATACATATACACAAAGTACTCTCCATCCTTGAAGTGGATAGCATCAGAGGAGTATAATCCTCTGGATTGTCAGTACATACAGAGGATAAAGTATATATATGTGTATTTATATATGTGTGTATATATATATATATATATATATATATATACATATATATATATATATATATGTGTGTGTGTGTGTGTGTGTGTTATATATACATATAAACAAAGTA
>NC_090754.1:22588577-22601077 GCF_036898095.1 Palaemon carinicauda | reverse complement strand
TTTTTTTTTTTTTCCTTTTCCTCTACAATGGACAAGGACCGGGCATTTGGTTTCCCGTGCCAGGGGCTGTTGAGCATGTGAAATCTGTTTAGTTCTGGTTGGTGGGAAAGATAGACACACTGTTTGGCAGGTCAAAGGCTCCCATCATAACTAATATTTTGACAACCTTTAAATTCGTGGTCTATTGCCTCTGATTCGATTTCACATTGCATATGATATGGTGCATCATGTTTGTGCAGTTCTCATGAAATTTCACCTCTTAATTTATTGTGATTTAGTTTTATTTTAGCAAATCTCTAATATGTCTTATTTTTGTCATATTTTTTGTTTTCTGAAAATTTGTGATAATTTACTGCGTCAATATCCTATTCTTTGCAGAATTTTCATTAAGTGAATTGCATAGGATTAAAGCAATACGACTTTGTTCCATATTATATTTTTCAGTTTCAATTAACATTTTGTTGTTGGTGTATGACCTTTGGAAGGGATATGCTGTCCTGCTTTCTATATTGAGGATATTTCGGCGGTAGCCTGACCATTGGTCGAAAGACAGTTGGTAGGACTGATAATTGGTCAAAGATAATCTGCCGAAAAGACAATTAGTTTAACTGATTATTTGTCGACAGGAAAATTGTTTGAAAGCGGTTATTGAAAACCAGTAAGTAAAAGGTCTAAACTCTCAAAGTTACAGTCTGTACAAAGTCTAATTTTCACTCAACTGGTTCGGTAAATTCGTATATTATTTATGAAGTTGTTATTGTTGTTATTATTATTATTATTATTATTATTATTATTATTATTATTATTATTATTATTATTATTACAAACTAGGCTCTAACCCTACTTGGAAAAGCAAGATGCTATAAGCCCAAGGGTCTCCAACAGGGAGAAATACTTGAGTGAGAAAAGGAAAAAAAGGAAATAAGAATAAACGATCAAAATGAAATATTTCAAGAACAGTAACAACATTGAATTAGACCCTTCACATTTAAACTATAAAATCTTCCAAAACAAAACGGGGAAAAAAAAATAAGAAGAAGCGAAATAAGATAGAACAACATGCCTGAGTGTACCCCCCCCCCCCCAGCAGGAAAACTCTAATCCAAGACAGTGGAAGGCCATGGTACTGAGGCTATGACATTACCCATTACCAGAAAACAATATTTTGATTTTAACGTTGCTATGATAAGCATTTTGTAGTTTAGAATGCTTTAGTTTAAAAACACAAAAATGTAAATTTTTAAATTCAAAACCATATAGCCTCAGTAAATGGAGTTCATCAAGACAGAAAGAGGTGCAAGAAAACTCCTTTATGAAGGATTTGCTTACTTGGCTGATAAAACATGCGGTGGCAACAAGGTTTATTGGAGATGTGAAAAACACAAGGGTGTACTCTGCGACTGATGGTCAGCCTTCTCAGCACTCGCGTAATACGGCTTTCAAAGCAATTGAACAAATATGACAACGACCACGACTCAGGCAGATGTAGAAAACCAACTTTTGATATAGATATGTGGTCAGTTTACAGTAGAGTGCAAGACAATTTGCCACAATGCTTTGAAAATCAAAAAGGAACAAGCGAGTAAGGAAATTTTATTTGAACATAGAGTAATGGGAATTGACATTTCTAGAAACAACAATACTTATGTCGAATAAATTAGAATACAACAGAAATAAAGGCTTAAATTCCTACAAAAAAAAAAAACAATTGCAGGAAATGAAGGCTTTAAAAAAAAAAAAAAAAAAAACATTCGCATATAAACCATAAAATTACTTAAATTGCTTTTATTTATTTTGGTTTAAACATTTTTCTTTCTATTATCAAAATGAAAGAAATTAGCAAAGGACAATTTCCTTTTTATTTGCTGTTTTCATGATACTTTTTCTCGACACTATCGTTATACCAATTGTCAGTACGACCGGGTGTTCTTTCGACTGTGTTTTCGACAGGTTGACTTTCGACCAATCGTCTTTCAATTGGTAATATATTTGAGCAGTTTTCCATGCATACTGATCACCAGTGGAGCAGTCAAGACCTTGCCGACGGAATTTGCATCTTAATATGCTGCAATTAGTCTTACACTGGCACCTGAAAAGTTCTAACTCTGATTTGGGAGCAGTGTCCTTTCAATCTAAATTAGAACAAGTCTTCCATCTTAAAACTTCCAGTCCCTCTACTCTAGATGAAGAAAATTGCCCATACACTCTTGGACCTGGTGGTACACTCCAAGAATGTAACACTTTGTGGCTGCTGATATTGGTGAAAGTTTCTCAGGATGGACAAAGGTCTTAATTTGTGTGACAAGTATTGCAAACTTACGAAATTTAGGACCATCTCTCCTCCCCGTGAAAATGCATACCAATTCCTTTTCACCAGCTTCTACAACATCTGTTGTAGAGTTCTAGTTTTAGAACCCCTCTGCCTGCTTGTGAAAATTTAGTCCTCCAACAATATTAATGTAACAGTGTTGCCATCCCAAATTTCTTTGAAGTAGTATCATATCCCAAGGTGGCATGAAGAAAGAGAATCTTGTATGTTATAGCATCTCTAAGAACCTGCCTAGCCTTTCTCACAACAAAGTACTCACAGCAACTTGATGACCGCCCCCCGCCCACCCCCCACCCTTTTGGTTCTGACATAAAGTACACATCAGCATCTTTTGCATAGTGGCAAAGAAGAATAATCGAGTCAGTATCATCCCAACAAGCATAGTGGGAACCTTATAAGATGTATTAATAGTCGTTTTGACAATCAACAGATCTATATCACATAGTGCCTTGTGAACCTTCAATCGATCTGCTTGTACTTTCTCAGTGAGGAGGTTAATGTATTGTTGCTCATTTTCCGAATTTGATAGTAACTCTTTCTTTTTCATTTTATGGACCATCTCCGTAGTAATTGTCACTAATCTTCCAAGTTGGCCATTTCTTCTTTTATGTTTACTGTATCAGTCAAATACAAATACGGGGAATTGGCTATACAGGTCTCTAATGTAGATAGAGTAGCGCTATGCAATTGCATTATATGTCTTGCCAAAGTCCTAGGGTATTCTCCGTATTAAGGCTCCTTCGTGTAGATCAAACTCCTTTGGACCATCCAGAGCTGTTGCTACAAGCCGTATTGGCTAAGCCAACTGTGGTTTATTTGCTGGGAGAAGCAAATATCTTTTTTTTTTTTTTTTTTTTTTTTTTTTTTTTCAAAGAGTGCTGATGGGTATCCACGAATTTCATACTTTTGAGTCTGATGTAGCTATTCATGCTGTGTTCCTTCAATCACCAACCTCTGAAAGAGTAAATGAGGGTCAGTTTTAACAGTTTTCTCGTTTAGATTGAGATGATTTCGTTATTTATGAGAAATACTTGAGATTTCTTCTTCAATGAAAATCTAATCACCTGTTTTCCTTCCATCTTCTTCAAAATACAATGACCCTCTTTCTTTGGGCTGTCCACATTTGTAGATGCATTGGCTGTAACACTATTAATTATGACAACCAATCCCTCACTTCCTGGAATGGCCACCTTTGCTATGGTAGCCTCAGAATCTCTGTGTCAGACACATTTTTTTAAGACATGCAGGCTGTAAGTCTTTGTGCTGTTCACTAGACTCAAAGTTCACTTTTGTCAGCTGATAAGGTCACCTGTACTTTTGAAGCTACACATCATTGTTTGTTCGATTACAAGCTCCTGCCCAGAATTTATCAAGACCTGCAAACGTGGATGCCATCTTCAATGAAACACGTGAATTCCAGGGTGACTCTTCATCAAGTGATCCATTTTTTGCAGGTAAACATTCCAGGATTTGCCATACAGTTTGTGACCAGCTGAAGCAGGAAATGGTATAATTTTCCTCAGTTTGTAATGATGAAGCAACAAATCAGCTCATTTTAGATCATGATAAATCCTGGACAAGGTCAACCATCTCCATATATTGTAGCCGAATGTGAGCAGTTCTGTTACCCCTCAGTTGTAATTTCTTCTCAGTGCACTTTTCTATCAGTTTTAGATGTTTGTACTCTTCCAGCTCCACTGCAGCTCCTAATACAACACTGTCATACAATTCTGCTTCCTCCATCAGTAGGCCCGACAGTTTAAAACTAGTAATAGAACAACCGTCTTGTGTTCATTATCAATTGCATTAAAATTTGCATCCTTTGATGGTATTTTTGTGTAAAAAGCTTGTGATGTTAGTTGTATGTTAAGGACCACATCAACCAACCAAGAAATGTCCTCAAAGAGCACATGTAACTTTTTTTCCATTTAACATCTTTGGAACAGCATTCTCAGTATAAACTAGCTCAAACAACTCTTCAAGCCCTGATTTAGACATCAGATGCTCTATGCAGTCAAGAAAGCTTACGAGAATATGAAAACGGTCAAGTTGAAGAACTGGAAGGTTTTATTATATTAGTGTTTATTTTTAATATTAATTATCCACCGAAAAAAAACATTCGGTAGTAAAAAACTCACTTGAATGGAAAATCCTTTCACTTCTCAGATTTTGAATAATAAATACAGTGCTGCAGGGCCTTGAGTACTAGAATATGGCCCTGCAATGCAGTAGTATATGTTTCTTAAAGTTTAAAGGAGCACCTTTGGAGCAGGGTTTACCAATACCACTTGCTTGCAGACTGACTTGATATTTCCAGAGGTTTCTGGAAATATAACATGTTATAAATGACAAGATCCTAGAAACTTCCATGATCCCCAGGGGAGTATTATGAATGATATTGAAAGGGCAGGGTGCAAACTTGTTAAAATTAAACACGCTGGTGTCTGTTAAAAGTGTATGCGTTAGAGTTGAGGGATATGAATAGTATCAATTAAGCTTGTTTATTATTTGGATGTTAATTAAATTACAGCTTGTAGAGGTGAAGTACTTGAAAAGTAGTAAAATGTATTTTACTTGAAAGGCATTTAAAATTTATGCACTTGAAAAGCCATTGTAGGGTCTCTACTTGAAAATCACTACGAGGTATATGTATAAGTTTAGAAATCCAAGTACATGTACTCTAAATTATGTACTGAAGTACGAGTTCTTGTACTTACTCAAATTTGATTCATACTTCCACAATTTTTGAGACGAATATTTTATATTGGGAATTTCATTTCGTTCTTAGATTCTGAGTCCATTAGCTCACTTTTGTTTCTGTATCACTTCTTATCTCATGATGCCCTTTCTATTTTCTGATCAAATCCCCTGAATTCAGGCATTTTTGTTGGTCCGTACATTCTTATGGTTATTTTCTGTGTGGTCAACCTTCTTGCAATTAGCTTTTTCGTTGCGGTCTCATAAAATCAGTCCTGATTTAAAGTAATGTCAACCAACTGCATGCTTTCATCATTCTATGTTTAGGTTTTAAAGTAATGTATCATTTTCTGTTTAAAGATCGGTCATACTTAATAATTGCAATTTCTTCTTTTGATTATTAAACTTTGATAGATAGATTTTATTTAAAAGGGAGGTCAAACAATGCCACACATTTGTGATCAGGGAAGAGTTAATGGTTCAAGTGTATGTAAAACAGCAGCACATGTTTAGTCACTTGGTAAAGCAAAATATATTGCAACAAAAGTCAACAGTTGCATGTATCTATTTGATTGTGGTAGGTATGTCATAGATTCCAGTAAGCTAAACCAATTGCTTGCTTTAATATTTCAACCCATTTTAATTTCCTGTCTGACGACGAAGTAATACTTGAACACCGGACGGACTTGAATTCATTCCTTGTTTCAAATTAGACTGTAAGATGGAATGAGAATGACGAAAGCAGAATTTGAAGAACTGAGACAGATGATAAAGGAATATCCATCGTAATATGCCCAGTCATTCATTAGCTGTAATTCTTTGCTTATTTCAAATTTCGTTACGCCTCTTTGGACGCAACAGCTGTTGCTCAGAAAATCATGGTGTGCTTATCATTCATTTTTTTTTTCCTTATTTCGGGTATGGATTCTTTTTTCATCTAATCGCCCTTTTTTTCGCTTCCGATATTACTTCTGGTTGGGAAAGCGTCAACTATTATTTAATTCTTCATCGTTATTGTCTATATTTGTCCTCTAACATTATTGATTTAAATTCCTTAAAGGATCTTGATTTGATGTAGTAACTCTAAGTGTAACATTATTTGAAAATCTAAAATGAAGAGGCTACTCACTGTTTAAGAAGCGATTCTTTTTTCTTCCCTTGCTTTCCACGGTCTGATATTCTCTTGGCGTTTGAATTCCATTCACAGGGGTACACGAGGAACGCTTTCGTTTGATTACGCAATTTTATGGCATACTTGTATTGTATACATGTTAGATAACTGTTTGTTAGTTTGTAAATTGCATCACTAATAATTGTTTCCACTTGATTTTTTTCCCAAGAACAAACACTGTTGTTGTAAGGTAGCTTTCATGCCACATGAATGCTGCTTAAGTTTTAGGGTTGTTGTGGCGTGATAGGTAACGTCTCTGCCTGGTGTTTGCCAGTCGGGGGTTCGAGTCCCGCTCAGACTCGTTAGTGCCATTAGTGTCTGCAACCTTACCATCCTTGTGAGCTAAGGTTGGGGGGTTTGGGGCAGCCTATAGGTCTATCTGCTGAGTCATCAGCAGCCACTGCCTGGCTCTCCCTGGTCCTAGCTTGTGTGGAGAGGAGGCTTGGGCGCTGATCGTATAATATATGGTCAGTCTCTAGGGCATTGTCCTAATTGCTAGGGTAATGTCACTGTCCCTTGCCGCTGCCATTCATGAGTGACCTTTAAACCTTTAAACCTTAAGTGATGCTTCGTCAGAAAATACGCATAATGAGTAATCTGTATATTTAAAATGCCCCACCTTCACCATCATTTTTTTTTCTTGAATGTTCTTAGGATTTGCTCTCGTGGTTTTTGTTGCATAATTCCTACTCCTGCTGGTAATCTTGTTAAATCGTATCTCTAGAAAAGAGAGTGCGATTATCATTGTTATTAGGGATTGGTATAGACAAGAGTATGTTCTGTGATGTAACTTTGATTCAGTCTTTTTGAAGGGGGGGGGGGGGTGTCATTAAATTTGGTGTCATTGTGAAACCGCTGAGTGCCCAAAAATGAATTAGGTGTGTTAGTGTATAACAGATAATTTTTGTAGAATCAGACTCTGGTTTTAATTACCTGATGTTCACGAGAATAATCTGAGGACCTTCAAACATGATTAAGCTTTGAGTTTATGTTTATGTCACCCGTCAGGAAGTAACAATGCAAGCTCTTGCAATTTATTACTATATATGAAATTGAGTAAGCTATAGATGGAGATAAAGAGAAACATATGAGCCATTCAGGCTCTTTCTATTTTTTTTTCATATTTTTTTATTATTTCCTTTGTTTCGAAGGCGAATATCTTTCACCATTAGATTTATGTCGTTTTCATTGTCCATCTGCTAGGCCTCCCCAAAATTTGCATCTTATAGATTATTACATATTGATTTGGAATCCGAGTCCAATTTTACCATACGTCTTTTTTTACCTCTACCATTTCGATGAAATTATCAGGAAAGACTTTTTTTCATATTTATGCCTAAAGAAAGTTAGAAAAAAAAACTGATAATATGAAGAGTATTTTGAGCCTATATCTTTGAATGTAGACTATGTTTTGAATCATATTCTTTTTCTCAAATTGCTTCGTTCAGTAACTTCCAATTGCAAGATGCTTTTATCCCAGTCACTGTTGATTTGATTACAAATTATTTTTACCCTGTCGCTTTTAATTACAACTTACTCCTAAACGGGTGTTCTTGCGTAATTGCAGGATACTTCCAAGTCATTACAAAGTTACCACCTGACTTGGCTTTCCTTACACGACCGACTCCAAGACTAATGGACGGGACTTGTAAACTTGACAGCTGGAAAAAATAAGTGTGTCGCGCTCATTATTGTCCCCATTGGCGAAACACGCAAATAAAAGTCTCTCTCTCTCTCTCTCTCTCTCTCTCTCTCTCTCTCTCTCTCTCTCTCTCTCTCTCTCTCTCTCTCTCTCTCTGAACTTTTTCTCATTTTATTTCTCTTCTTTTTATTTTAATAACTTCCCTTGCGTCGCCGAAGGTTTGTCTTATAAGGGAATGCAATTTGGTACGTCTCCCTCCCCATCACCCACCTGTTCCCTCCTATTCGCCTCTTCCCTTTCTCATGCTCTCGTGCGCCCCCCTTTCCCTCCCTCCCTCCCTCCCTCCCACACACCTCCGAAATTAAGAACAGCACCAGCAGTATCCAGTATCTCGTCTTCTCTCATTGTAACTTATACCTCCAATGCCATCAGTAGCAGTTTGGAAAAGAGGCTAATTATAATAAGTGCTGTTGACATGCTGTTGAGTGGCCTCATAAAAAACGTACTCTAATAAACTTACTTGTTGCTCAAGGCATATCTCTCTCTCTCTCTCTCTCTCTCTCTCTCTCTCTCTCTCTCTCTCTCTCTCTCTCTCTCTCTCTCTCTCTCTCAATATAGAGCATTGATATGCACAAAAATTGCTGTATTAATTCTAGAAAAATATTATGAATATAGTGAACGTGACCAAAATTGAATCGGGAGAAACGAGAGTAAAATTACCGACTTAAATTCTGTCAAATCCTATCAACGTGAGGAGGCACCTCATTCATAGTTAATAACTTTTGAGAACTTCGCCAATTTCATATTGCAGTTAACGATGTTTACTTTGTAAAAGGTTTCAACGTGGGTTAACTTCGGGGTTTTCTTTATATTTTGGAAAAAATATTATTTTTATTTTTATATATGCCTGACTGATTAATTGAGTACTCAAACAGACCCTTTAGACTTGTCGAAGATTTCTCAATCTTATATTTGTATTACAAAGTGGCTATAATTGCAGACTAAAACTGAATGGTCGGTTCCTACGGAATAAGTTTGCAGCCCCTCAGATACTGTTGCGACCTGGGCTTACGTAGTTCAAGTTACTTAAGGCCAGATTAGGATATATCCTTCAGTGTGATCATTGGTGCGCGAATGATGATAGGTAGTTCTCCTACGGTGCTGTAAGGGATAGCCATAATTAAACAATACTTACTGCACAGTCTTTATTTCCTTAATATTATTATTTTTGGTCCCGTTTTATCTATATATGATATGGTATGTTTTGGAATCCACGTACATAAGTTCGCCTCACCTAGCTATGAGAGTTTATTCGTATGAGCGAAAGTTTCTCGGTTAACTGTGTCAAGGATCACTGACTCTGTTGTATTCCTGATCTAATTAGGACAAATGCTCGTTACAACAGACATTTAGGGCATGTTGTAAGTTAAGTCTTTTTATAGCTTTACAAGTAAGACTTATACAACATTAGCGTATGGACTCTCAAAGCACCTATTGTGTGTTTAACACCAAATATATGATGTGTACTCAAGGTTTCTCTTAACTGTGTGTGTTTTTTTTTTTTTTTTTTTTTTTGGGGGGGGGGGTCTATAGGAGGGAATGAGGAGGGATTGGAAGGAACCTGTTAGCGGGTAGGTGGTTGGGGATAATCGAGAGAGTTACAGAGGATTAGATGGCAAGATAAGGTGAAGAATGATATGAAGAGATGATGTTTGATGGAAGAGGGTGCCGTCGATAATAAGAATTGGAGAGGACGCCTCAGGCAACTAATCACTTAATGTAGGATTGGAAAGAAGAACTTTAATTTAATTTTTATATGAGTTTTTTGTAACTTGATGACCTATGAAGGCAGTTCTTTCAACTGATGGAGATTATGCAGAAGAATTATAATTTCAATCTTAATTTCAGGTTTAGTGTTTTACCATCGTAATGTTTAATGGTCCTCAGATTTTTTGAAAGACTAGAAATCCATAAGCTTAATAGTTATTAAGAATTTCCTGTCATTGTTTCTCACACAAAAACAGAGTATTTCCCATAATACCACTTTACAAACACTTACACATACAAAACACACACACGCACACACACACACACACACACATATATATATATATATATATATATATATATATATATATATATATATATATATATATATATATATATATATACATACATACATACATACATACATACATACATACATATATTGTCTTATTTTAACTTCTAAAAGGTTTGATTTGAGATCAAATTAAGATAAAGTTTACTGCCATATTTAAAATTTATTTCCTTAATAAAAAATAAATTACCTTTGGTGAAGTCTTGCAGCATTAGTGAATTCAAACATTTATAAAAGGAGTAATTCCATCTACAATATTTGTCATACTGAAACATATATGGAACTACAAAAGTTTGGGTAGTATTCTTTCGAATAAGTTAGTTAGATTTCCTTTATTGAATGTCGCTGCTTCTTACACGGCCATGTTTGATTTGAGAAGTCTGCCTGTGATGGAAATGCAGATATGCAAATTGATACGCTGTTAAGGTAATGATATATATATTCTGGTAACGTTTTGGCAGTATCTCTTGTTTTTCTAAGATTTTATGACCTTGATAAGATTTTTATGTCTTTAAGATAATTGCTTAATGTTTTTTCTAAGGCAATTTATAACTTCCTGAGGTGTTTTTTTTTCTAGTTGTTCAGTGGGATATATCTTACACATCTTCTTTTAAGAAGTTAGCAAAAGTGGGGAATATTGAAAATCCGATATTTGATATTTTACATTTGTTACTTCCAACAAGGTTATAAAATATAGTCAGTTTGTTTATTTATTTGTGTGTATTTGTCTGTGGACAGGATTACGTCAATAGTACTCGACGGATTTTGACAAAATTTTCACTACAGAAAGATCTCAAATCATAGACAACCCTATCAAATTTAGGAGAGGACCTGGATTCGGAATCGGATTTGACTATTTTCGCCATTTTAAAGATAATGAAAAATTAAATTGACGATATTGACGAAATTTCCACCACAAATAGATCTTAGGCCATAGACGACTCCATTAATTTTTGGAGATGATCCGGATCCAGATGCTAGATCCGGGTTCGCATTTTTCACAATTTTAAAGTTTACGTCTAAACAAATTGACGGATTTGGGGCAAAATTGTCAACACAGAGAGTTCATTATGTCAATGTCACCCTTCTGCAGATGTCAGAAATCTCTGATTGCTCTTGTTTTTCATTGATTTATAGATACCTTAGAAATATGTCTACTTAGATGAGTAATGATATAGAGTTTTTTTATCACTTTGTACTTTGTAGATTACTTTATCCTTAATATGATAATGTTAAGCATATGTTTCTTTGATAAGTAAATTAATTTTTGATGTGATAGGTTTATATTTTCACTTAACTTATATTAGGAGCGATTGGTTATAATTCCTCAGTCTAAGCTAAAAGTGTTTTGACTTTTAATCTAGATTTATTGATAAAATGAATCCTGCAAGAAGTTATATTATAATTGAGAGAGAGAGAGAGAGAGAGAGAGAGAGAGAGAGAGAGAGAGAGAGAGAGAGAGAGAGAGAGATGGAAATCGTTGGTAATGAGCTCTGTATTTACGGATATTGAAGAGGAAGAGAAACAAGGAAAAAAAGTCCCACCAAGACTGATTATAAAGGCAAGTCGTGAGAAGGGTGACACTAGTACCAGACTGGAGTGCTATATCATGTTTATCGTGATTATTATCGTTTCCTTTTAGGAAAAGGAGAATCGCAGGACGGGACCTGGACATATCAGGATTGGGGCCACCGTAGGGATGGGGTAGGAGGTACGATGCTTTGTATTGCAAGAGGGAGGGTGCTTGGTGAAGGGGGCATATCCATGGCCAAGGGGGTCGATATTGCAAATGTTTGCAAAGCACGCTAAGCATAGGAGGACGGTCCGTCCAACTATGTAGGTTCAGATACTCTATTATTATAGAAGCGTTGTACTGTGTGAATAAAATTACCTATTTATTGTTAGTAATATTAGCATACATTATCGAAAGGAAATACTCTCTCGTGTTTAGTAGTTCTTTTCCTATATATCTACTATCGTAGAAAAAAAAGAGTTTTCTGCAGGTCACTTACGTCTTGAAGGATAACAACTAAGAATAGTTTTCCGTTGGGGCGTAGCTACGTTATGAACGAATTTCCTCTGCTGTACAAGGAAATTGGAATTAAAAAGAATATATTTTTTTTCTAGCCAATTGCTTAAAGTGCATAGAAAAACAGGTTCTAGTTCCTGCGACATTAGGTGGAGTGAGGAGCGCAAATATCCATTGTTCCCCTCCTCCTGCATATGCTAGATATCAATTAATCTCATTAAACTTGGCTAACCCATTATTTTTTTTTTTTTGTGACAGGCGAATTTAGTTCCTATGCACGTGAGATCGGCGTCAATGCAGATAGTGTCGATATGGGTCACTTGATCAGTATGTATTTGCTAGCGTAAACAGTTTGTCATTGTATTTGTTGTTATGACCCAGCATGTCATTGCCATTTGAGGATTCGGTTCTCATACGTTTGTCCTGTCTTTACTTCATTGTTTCTAGGCAAAAGACCGTGCAAATGATTTTTAATGGAGACCTTTCTATATTTTTTTCTATGCTTGTCTTTCC
>NC_090754.1:22552193-22588077 GCF_036898095.1 Palaemon carinicauda | reverse complement strand
GATGATTTTTAATGGAGATCTTTCTATATTCTTTTTCTAGCTTGTCTTTCCTAACTATTATCAAGTGGCTATTCAGTTTTTTCGAATATTTTTTTTTTTCTATTCCCTAAAGCATTTTCATATTTAAGATAATTGGAGTTCTTTCTTACACATCAGCTTTTCTGCCAGACCTCCGTCTCCTACAGCCTGGTAGGTTTTTGCTCGTTCTGTTACGTTCATTAACTCTGAATATGCCTTGTAATTCGTGTCATTCATCCTGGCTGTTAGGGGGACGTTAGAGCTCTGGCCAGTGATATGCATCTCCACGTGACATGAATAATGTATTAGTAGTTATATGTTCCTAGGTACGAGGAGATACATATATCAAGGGTAAATTAATAGATATTCCAACGTCTAAATGCATGGCTCTCTCTCTCTCTCTCTCTCTCTCTCTCTCTCTCTCTCTCTCTCTCTCCTCTCTCTCTCTCTCTCTCTATCTCTCTCTCTCTCTCTCTCTCTCTCTCTCTCTCTCTCTCCTTCGAAGATGGGTGTGAGTAAATTTACAAGTACACCAGCCTCTTTCGTGGATATATTAGATACATCAACTTATGCCTGTTAAGTTCCCCCCCCCCCCCCCTTTCTCTCTCTCTCTCTCTCTCTCTCTCTCTCTCTCTCTCTCTCTCTCTCTCTCTCTCTCTCTCTCTCTCTCTCTCTGCTTTTATGCAACATACAGCATTTTAGGTTCTAAAAAGTTAGACTTCTCATAATTAATATAATTTTAGTAATATAGCAAATAAACTAAGTAACTAAGAATGCTGCTAGTAAAACCACTTGAAGGAGTATTTAGATTGATGGCCTTAGTTATTCTGACGTTTGCTTTTGGTACTTTAGGAATAGATTGAAAATTGCAAGGCTTAATGGAACGTTGGTTGTAGGAAATGGGGTTTGATTCATTAATGCAAATAAACCTCAAATAAGACAGTTGACTAAATGGTTTAGAGTATGATGCTTCAAGGAAAGCTTCAGATATTTTCAGAACTGACACTGCGCTATGATTGTTTATATATGTTTTTTGAGGATGTTGATTAAATGGGTATAAGAAGGCAGTCAAGGTAAAGAATTGGAAAGTATTCATTTGACTCGAATTTGGTGGTTGAGAAGAGTGTAATTTGTTCATTGTGTATTTATAGTTAGGCACAAGAATCCTTATGGTTGAAAATGTATGAATGAAAACGTTCTACGGAATTTACATAAACTAATATGAATATACATAACGGAACTTACCAGGAAAATTCAGCCCTTTATTATTAAGGTGATCATGCTCGTTTCTTATCGCGCCAACATCACATTCACTGCATAGCGGCCTAGTAACATTCGTAGAGGTTCAAACCTGTAAAGATTGCCTTGTTCACACCCACGAAGTGATGGGAAGGGCGGAGAAAATGTTTGTTGGGAAAGACGGATGCTATTAGCTGTTTTGAGAACCATGGTCTTCCACCGTCTTGAGTTAGAGTTCTCTTGCTTGAGGGTACACTCAGGTGCACTGTTTTATCTTGTATCTTATTTCTCTTCCCCTTGTTTTGTTAAAAGTTTTTATAGTTTATAAAGTTATATTTATTTTAATATTGTTGCTCTTCTTGAAATATTTTATTTCTCCTTGTTTCCTTTCCTCACTGAGTTACTTTCCCTGTTGGAGCCCCTGGGCTTATAGCATCCTGCTTTTCCAACTAGGGTTGTTGCTTAGCAAGTAATAATAATGATAATAATAAAGCAACAAGAGTGAAGGTAAATCCAGGTGGAATGAAACATCGTGTCTTACCTTTGGGGGCTGTATGAGCGAATTATGTATTTCCGTACAGTTTTGCTTGAAGTTATATCAAAACGAATGCAGAATATGAATTGACAGTTCATGAACCGCTGAAGTTATTCACAAGCCAATTGTCAAAAGAGGTAATCGCTGAAATGTGGGTTGATTGTATTACTGTGTTTGTCATTAGTATGAAATCCCGGTAAAACGTATGTAAGTTTAAAAGTTAGTAATTAGTTTCAATATAAGAATAAGCAACGGACGTCTTTAAATTATTTTAAATATAGGAAGAATGAGAGTTGATAGCCAGCGTTGGATATACAAAGATGTTTCAGAATATATAAAAATGTTTTTGAATTCGCTGAAAGGTTTTGGTAACCAAATACCTAAGAAAGAAATTGTTCTTTTGATAGTTTATATTTAGTAAAAAACATATTTGGGATTGTCAGGTATTACACATTTATTGGCGAAGGGCATGGTTTCACCCCTGTCTGTTTGTTTATGAGCAACTTGACACAAAAACCTGTGTACCGATTTTGATCAAACTTGGTGTAGATATGGGGTATGACCTAAGGATAAAACCACTGGATTTGAAAGAAAATACGTCTCTCTCTCTCTCTCTCTCTCTCTCTCTCTCTCTCTCTCTCTCTCTCTCTGAGTTTTAATAACTACTAATAATCTTGCGTTTTATGCATCTACAATTGACAGCTGGTAACTAACCTGGCGATTATAAGATAACTATCTGACGTTCTGTACGTAAAAAAGGAGCAAAGCGCATCCATAAAACATCTGGTCGAATCTATTCGTATTTACGTTTGCGAGAGGCTAAGAGGTCGTCCTCGTGCATTGCACATTAGAATAGGAAGAAGTCGTAATTTCATTGGCATTGGAAACGAAGACGCTCTCTCTCTCTCTCTCTCTCTCTCTCTCTCTCTCTCTCTCTCTCTCTCTCTCTCTCTCTCTCTCTCAAGTTTATAAAGCATTAAATATCACTGTACTTATACGAAACAATGTTTGAATGAAGGCTTCATGTGCATTATTTGTATAGTTTTAATTTGAGAAAATCCACGAACGCAATCAAGATATGAGATTGTTACTGAATTTTAATGCATAGGTGTTTGGCAGTGAAATAAGATAAAGAAATAAAACCTTCTGATAATGTATCGTAACGATATGGTAATTAGTTGTAAATCATAATTCAAAATGTCACCCTTAGACTTAGTATCTTGATTAGACCAAAACGCTAAATTGGCAGCCATAAGTGAGTGCAGTAGTAATTGGGTCTAGATTGATTTTAAACAACAGTAACATATATAAAGACACGGGTTACTTCATTTCAGTTATTGTAAGTGTGTGATAGTCGAATCAATGGAAAATAAGAAATAAAGATATCATGATACTTTCAGGCGAAGGGGAGACTTAATTGAGTTATAGCACCAGATGGCCTTATATGCTCATGACTACAGCCACCATTTCTGATATGTTAGCATGATATTTGGGAAATCATAGATGGAACAGGGAGATATAGTTTAGATTCTCAGCATTGTAACATGAATAATCTCTAATCTTGTAAGGCTGAGGAGATCACACCTTTCATTTTCCAGACAGCCAAACTGATATGTTATCAGCAGTGTCATCTAAACTTTAATTTTCCAAAGCTTGATCAGATAGAATTTTGTCGAAGAACCAATCGCACATAATCTGATTGAAAGACATATGGAGACTAAAAAGTAGAACAAAGAATAAGGAGGACAACATCTACTGATCTTCGGAATGCTGATTTACTAACCTGATACATTGTGATGAAATTAGCTAATACCGGTAAAGTTTGCAATTCGTTCTGGGGTTCATAATTAAGGAATAAGATTTCATAAAGCAGAACTAGGATTAGAATGCATTGGTAAAGTCCGTACTTCCTTTCATCATTGGCTCTTCTCCCCCTATTTAAAAAAAAAATGTCTGCTGAAAATGCCTCTTGATCCAACCCTGTGTAATGATTTAGTAAACTCTCTCTCTCTCTCTCTCCTCTCTCTCTCTCTCTCTCTCTCTCCTCTCTCTCTCTCTCTCTCTCTCTCTCTCTCTCTCTATCTTTTCTATGGAGTTAAACGGTTTCTAAACCCGAATTAGAGATGATAGTTTGATTTAATGTACCGAGTTAAGTAATGAGACGTTACTGAAACATTCAATATGAAAATGCAGCCGAATTGATAGTATAATGTAATCTCCAAAAGCTCGCTGATGAGGTATATTTCACGGAAATCCAACATTTTGGTATAGTTCTTGGATAGATAGATGTAAAACAGGTCTGGACGTAGGTGAATACATAACCTCTGAAATTCAGTGACATGATTAATTCATAGTATTTCATTTTTTTTCTGGGGGGGATTCTTTTTTCAACTATTTCTCTTGCTTGAGGGAACACTCGGGCACACTGTTCTATATTGTTTCTCTTCCACTTGTTTTGTTAAAGTTTTTTATAGTTTATATAGGAAATATTTATTTTAATGTTATTACTGTTCCTAAGATATTTTATTTTTCCTGTTTCCTTTCCTCACTGGGCTATTTTCCCTGTTGTATCCCCCGGGCTTATAGCATCCTGAATTTCCAACTAGAGTTGTAGCTTAGCAAGTAATAATGATAATAATGATAATAATAATGATAATATTAAGAAGTCAAATTCCATTCTACCCTCCTTCCACATGACCAAAATTCCTTATTTACAAAACACAAAACTTCGGTCAAGACACATCCGACAAGCATTGCCAATAATATATTTATAAGATAGTTTAGTGATTTCTCATTACCGAATTCCAAATCTTGAGGTCTGGTCTTATTTACCAGTAGTTTACACAACACTTCCTGTTATCCCCTTGATAGAATTGTTTCATGTAATAGGAATGTATCAGCCATAGCAAGATAACAGTATCTAGTTTCTTATTTACTTACTTAATAAGGACTTTTTGACAGTCTGCCGCAGAAATTCTGAATTATTTCATATATTTCATAGTTATATTGTTACATTTCGATGCTGTTTATTTCTGCACCGCTTATTTCATTACCTATATATATATATATATATATATATATATATATATATATATATATATATATATATACATATATATATATATATATATATATATGTGTGTGTGTGTGTGTGTGTGTGTGTGTGTATGTATGTATATGTATGTGTGTATAACCTTTTTTAATTTCTCTCTCTCTCTCTCTCTCTCTCTCTCTCTCTCTCTCTCTCTCTCTCTCTCTCTCTCTCTCGTAAAGAAATATTCAACACATTTTCCCCATCTCTTTATGGAAAAAATAACATAATTAGATAACTTGTATCATTTCAAGGAAAACATGATGATTTTGAAGAGCGGATTGACAAAATAGAACTATTTGTTTATCAGATATATGTTTTAAGTATTGGTTTTAACATTCTTTTTACTTTTAATGTTAAAAAAAAATAGCATCGTGTTTCTCCCAAATTTTGAGTCATCATAAACTTTGCCTCAGATACAGTCAATATGTGGACTTTATAAATACGTTCTATATGGAAAACTAATTGAAATATGCTTATCTCTGATAAACGCATCGCATTTAAACACAAGATCATACTTGTTAAGGTTCGGTATAGTATGTGCTTATAATTACTTCTGTGTTCATTAATTCAAGATTTTGTGATAACCTGGTTAATTATAGAAAATCCCCCAGTTTAACATAATACCAACTTTACTAATAATGTAACTTCATGGCAGTTCATCAGTGAACAGTAATTCTATGTCTAGGGACTTTTATTCAGTCAAGCTGCTTGGAATGACAATGTGGCATTTGATTCCATGGACCATATGTGAAACAACATATCGTTTCCTAGTTTAAAAAGTTTTAGTGTTAACATTATTTCTTCTGTGTGTCAATTTTACGTTATTTTGATTAGGCAGATATCATAGAATTTCAATGCTAGAAGGCCCACTACATATTCAGTACTGTATACCGGCAGTCATTAAGTAAATGAATGATGAGCAATTGCTACATGTTGTGGTAATATGTTTAATGTAGCCAGATTGGTGTTTACTCATCTGACATCTATTAATTATCTTTTACAAACTGGTTTTGGCAGTATTCAAGTTTATTAATGATGGAGGCACGTGTAAATGGACAACCAAAATGGTTAGCGCGAAGGAAAGCAGCTTTTTGTACAGGAAGTATATAATTAATAACAGTAAGTAATTAATGGCCAGGTGCTGATGTTTTAGTTTCTCCAGCGCCGTTCGCGGTTTGCTTAATTGGATGGTTCAATTCAGTTTCATGCTGTTGCCTCACTTTACTCTCTTTTATTTCTTTGTGACTTGTATCGTTCGTTCGATTCTTACTTGGTGTAAAACGTGAGTCATGATATTTTCGAAGAATTCCATGTACGAGAGAGAGAGAGAGAGAGAGAGAGAGAGAGAGAGAGAGAGAGAGAGAGAGAGAGAGAGAGAGAGAACAGGCTTTATACCAGATAGGTCAGTGGCTATGACGAGTATTTCTGATAGATATGGCTTTTTTATTCGAGTATTTGTCTTAGATAGTTGTTCTATGGCTATGCAGTTTCAGATGAAAATAAGGCCTATTCTGAGCATGAGGGAATTCTTACGGGCGGGAGGAGGGGTTAGTGCCGCCAGTACACCATACACGGTTGCACTATAGGCATTACCGAAGTGTATCATTACGCTACTATTCTTTTAGCCTTCTACTTTTCCCTCCTTACCCGCTTCCTTTCTTCTATCTTGCAATCCAACCACCCTCAACATTAAGTATATTATGCAACCACCTGGGTTTTCCTCAGTTACACATTAGCAGTAAATGGCCAGCCTGGCTCAGCGAAATAGTTATTTTGGCCTAATTTATAAATCAAGTTAATGTTTCATCTCTCTCTCTCTCTCTCTCTCTCTCTCTCTCTCTCTCTCTCTCTCTCTCTCTCTCATAAAATAACCGATGCTTAGCTCATTAATAAAGATTGCAACCTTTTCTAATCTCGAGAAAGAGAGAGAAAGAAAATACAAGTGAGAATACAAAACACAAAACTACTGCTCTCTCAGGGTCATAGAACGTAATCTATTACACACAGGAGACCCATAAATGATTACAAAATATTATCATACTCAAATGGAAATATGTTCCGAAGAAAAAGTGATATATTCATCTGAGCAGGAATGTGAAATTGGCTTAGCAAACGTGAGCCTAACTCTACCCCGTACATATATGGGTCTGTAAGATAAGTGTAAATCACCTGGTGCAGTGTAGGCGCTACTTCTCAGCATTCTACCTGCATTTTCTTTTTCTACCATTCTACTTTACCTGTTTCTACTGCTCCCTGTCTTGCTGCCTAAACACTTTTTCTTTTACTTCATATTGCAACTGCTGGATTTTCTCTAGTTGCACGTGGGTGCTGAATACCCTCACAGGCCAGTCCAATTCATATAGAGAACTTTGCTTGGTTTTATCTTCCAAAGCTCAATGATGGGGTTTCCACACACACACACACACACACACACACACACACACACATATATATATATATATATATATATATATATATATATACCGTATCTCTCTCTCTCTCTCTCTCTCTCTCTCTCTCTCTCTCTCTCTCTCTCTCTCTCTCTCTCTCTCTCTCTCTCTCTCATATCATCCACATTCATAGAAGGACTTATGAGAAGCTGGATATGTGTATATATATATATATATATATATATATATATATATATATATATATATATATATATATATACACTGTATATCTTTCTGAGTGGGGATTTCTTAACGTGGAGAAGGGTTTTATATTGCCATGATCAGCAAAACTATAGTAGTCAGTTCCACCCATACTAGTTTGGTTTGCTGTGAGAGATGAGGCGAAAGTCTCCCACCATCACCAATCCGCAATAGGTAGCGTGGTGATGAAATGGACAAACCCTTGACTGAGTAGGACATGTTGATTTCTGGAACCGTCGTTCAATTAGTTCGTTAAGAATTTTCTTAATTCTGACCATCCTTTACATTCAGATCTTCCCGTACAGTACCATCGTGTTCGAAGTACGGTACTATGTATACAGTTGATTCTAATATTCAGGCCTTCTCCATCATGCTGTTCAATACTACACAATATTTTAGAAGTTTTATTCCAGCTGTGACCAAGTTGTGGAATGATCATCCTAATCAGAAAGTTGAATCGGTAGAACTTCAAAAGTTCAAACTTGCATTAAATGTTTTTAAGTTGAACAAGACTGACAGAAGTCTCTTTTTTATAGTTTATACATGAAAGATATGTTTTAGTGTTGTTACTGTTTTTGAAATATAATTGTTAATTACTTCTCATATAGTCTATTTATTTCCTTATTTCCTTTCCTCACTGGGCTATTTTCCCTGTTTGAGCCCTTGGACCTATAGCATCCTGCTTTTCCAGCTATGGTTGTAGCGTAGCTAGTAACAATAATAATTATGATGATAATAATAATGTCTGAGTCCTTTGTACTGCAATGGACTGAAAACGGCTGCATCGTTTACAATCTATAGGGACCCATTCTGTGATTCTTCTTGTCTATATATTATTTCATTCTGCACTCGTATCTTTTTTGTCTCTTAGTGTTATTCCCATCATTGTAAGGGAGCGACAACTCAAAAGGCTATGGAAAGAATAGTATGTATATAAAAATGTATATTTATAACTTATATATGTATGAATTCATAATATGCATGCACACACATGATTTATATATGTATGTACAGTATATATATATATGTATATATATATATATATATATATATATATATATATATATATATATATATATATATATATATACATATATACATAACTGGTAAAATTATTCCTATAAAATTAATGAAAAGGTTTGATATGAATTTATCTTTTTTAGCGATTAAAAGTGAAAGAATGTGGTGCTAGTGAAAAAAAGAAATATTGTTACTATTACTCAGGCCTATATGTGATGTAGCCCATCATTTCGCTTAGTTGAAACATTCTTTTCAATGGTCAAGGGGATGTGGGAGAAAAGAAATAATAATGCTTATGATAAGTATGATGAATGGGATTTAGAGAAACCCCTATAATGATAACTATTTGGAGAACTAGATTCGTGACTCTTTGAAATGAAGCTAATAAGGCTGATTTACCTCCTTTTTTCAGTATGACAATTCTGTGAAATTATTTTCTTGAACACTATCATTTACCTCTGAAATAGTTTTGGTCTTTCGTGACCGAAGTCCAATTTTAATTGTTTTTTTTTTTATCTTCAATAAATGAATTAGCGCTGCTTCTTGTTGTTTTTGCAAGTCCCCTTTTGAAGGTTTACAAATATTTTAATATATATCTGAACCTCTGATTATACATAATTACCGAGATGATAAATAGTTATATGTAACTCTGATTGCACCTTATTCTTATCCTTATACTTTACCTCAATTCCTGCTTCTTATCTTCCACCTTGCTGCCCTGATTGCACCTTATTCTTATCCTTATACTTTATCTCAATTCCTGCTTCTTATCTTCCACCTTGCTGCCCAGATTGCACCTTATTCTTATCCTTATACTTTACCTCAATTCCTGCTTCTTATCCTCCACCTTGCTGCCCTGATTGCACCTTATTCTTATCCTTATACTTTACCTCAATTCCTGCTTCTTATCTTCTACCTTGCTGCCCTGATTGCACCTTATTCTTATCCTTATACTTTACCTCAATTCTTGCTTATCTTCCACCTTTCTGCCCTGATTGCACCTTATTCTTATTCTTATACTTTACCTCAATTCTTGCTCCTTATCTTCCACCTTACTGCCCTGATTGCACCTTATTCTTATCCTTATACTCTACCTCAATTCTTACTTCTTATCTTCCACCTTGCTGCCCTGATTGCACCTTATTCTTATCCTTATACTTTACCTCAATTCTTGCTTCTTATCTTCCACCTTGCTGCCCTGATTGCACCTTATTCTTATCCTTATACTTTACCTCAATTCTTGCTTCTTATCTTCCACCTTACTGCCCTGATTGCACTTTATTCTTATCCTTATACTTTACCTCAATTCTTGCTTCTTATCTTACACCTTGCTGCCCTGATTGCCCCTTATTCTTATCCTTATACTTTACCTGAATTCCTGCTTCTTATCTTCCACCTTGCTGCCCTGATTGCCCCTTATTCTTATCCTTATACTTTACCTGAATTCCTGCTTCTTATCTTCCACCTTGCTGCCCTGATTGCCCCTTATTCTTATCCTTATACTTTACCTGAATTCCTGCTTCTTATCTTCCACCTTGCTGCCCTGATTGCCCCTTATTCTTATCCTTATACTTTACCTGAATTCCTGCTTCTTATCTTCCACCTTGCTGCCCTGATTGCCCCTTATTCTTATCCTTATACTTTACCTCAATTCTTGCTTCTTATCTTCCACCTTGCTGCCCTGATTGCACCTTATTCTTATCCTTATACTTTACCTGAATTCCTGCTTCTTATCTTCCACCTTGCTGCCCTGATTGCCCCTTATTCTTATCCTTATACTTTACCTCAATTCTTGCTTCTTATCTTCCACCTTGCTGCCCTGATTGCCCCTTATTCTTATCCTTATACTTTACCTCAATTCTTGCTTCTTATCTTCCACCTTGCTGCCCTGATTGCACCTTATTCTTATCCTTATACTTTACCTCAATTCTTGCTTCTTATCTTCCACCTTACTGCCCTGATTGCACTTTATTCTTATCCTTATACTTTACCTCAATTCTTGCTTCTTATCTTACACCTTGCTGCCCTGATTGCCCCTTATTCTTATCCTTATACTTTACCTGAATTCCTGCTTCTTATCTTCCACCTTGCTGCCCTGATTGCCCCTTATTCTTATCCTTATACTTTACCTGAATTCCTGCTTCTTATCTTCCACCTTGCTGCCCTGATTGCCCCTTATTCTTATCCTTATACTTTACCTGAATTCCTGCTTCTTATCTTCCACCTTGCTGCCCTGATTGCCCCTTATTCTTATCCTTATACTTTACCTGAATTCCTGCTTCTTATCTTCCACCTTGCTGCCCTGAATGCCCCTTATTCTTATCCTTATACTTTACCTCAATTCTTGCTTCTTATCTTCCACCTTGCTGCCCAACCTCTTTTAGATTTTAATTAATAGTGCAGCTGTCGAGAAAATGCTGGTATTACACCTCGATGCTGAATTGCCTCTCAGCCTAATGGCTGAAATCCAAATCCAAATACAATTGTAAGATTTTTGAATTAATACGTCTTTTCATTTGATAGTGTTAGGTGAAGAATGATGATTATTATTAATACTCTTGCTGATTTTGTTGTTGTTACCCAAAATATAATCACAATATGAAGGAAAGAGGAAAATCCATTCAACCTTCACGCCCAAGTTCGTACGCTGGAGTTAGGTACAAGAGGGTGGAGAGGAAGCCATTAATGGTTCTAAATGGGTAACTTGTAAAACATGCCGTGACCAAGTGGTAACCTTCATGACGCATAAATGTCTAAAATTTTTACTTTCCTCTTTTTACTGCGTAACGATGTATTATTCAACACATTTGTCGTATATAAACCCATGAAAGTTTAGTGTTTGTAAAAAATAAAAAAAAATAAAAGTTTGTCTACATGTGATGTCTTTTGGACTATTAATGTTTTTTGAGGATTCATTTAGAAACCTATACTGAAACCTGCTTCCTGGTTCATTTTGTATATATATATATATATATATATATATATATATATATATATAATGTGTATATATTCTTTCCCACCGTTTTAAAGGTTTAAAGATAGAGGCAAGGGACAGTGACATTGCCCTATCAGGCAGAACAATGCCCTAGAGATTGACCGTATTACATATGATCATCGCCCAAGCCTCCTCTCCACCCAAGCTAGGACCAAGGAGGCCCAGGCAATGGCTGCTGATGACTCAGCAGATAGACACATAGGCTCCCCCAAACCCCCCATCCTTAGCTCACAATGATGGTGAGGTTGCAGCAACCAAAGGAATGAACGAGTCTGAGCGAGAATCTACCCCTAGTCTGGCAATCACCAGGCAAGGACGCTACCTCCAAGCCACCAGAACCCGTTGTCCATACATTAAGGGGTAGGATGCCTGAGGCTCCCTCGCCAATGCCTTATATATCAAAGGCATCCTCATCCATCAAACCTCTTCGCTCTATATCATCCTTCACCGTATCTCTCCATCTAATTCTCTGCCTCCCTCTCGATCTTCTCCCCCTAACAGGTCCCTCCCATGGCCTCTTCACTCCCTCCCCACCATCCATCCTCACCACGTGCCCACACCATCTCAGTCGTGACACTTATCATCTCTGTAATCGTTACCACACCTGCCATTCTTCTTATTTCAACATTTTCCAATCTTTCAAGTTGTGATATTCCCATAATCCATCTCAGCATTCTCATCTCTGTTATATCCAGATTTGCTTCCTCTTTTCGTTTTAAACCGCAAGTTTCTGATCCATACATTAACACTAGTTTTATTATTGTGCTATAGATTTTGACTTCTAGCTTAATTGGCATTTTCTTATCATATACCACTCCTGCTAACTCCCTCCTTTTTCTCCAAGCTGTTTTTATCCCATTCTCAAGTTCAGCCTCACATCCTTCCACCTGATTTATAGTAGATCACAAGTATCTAAATTGTTCTATCTGTTTTATAACTGATCATCTACTTTCATGTATGGCTATCTGCCCCTACCTTCCTTACTGCTCACCTTAGTTTCAATCAAATCCACATTCACCCTCAAGCCACCCCTTTTCAAAGTCTCTCGCCAATCTATAACCCTTCTCTGTAATTCTTCCTGATCTTCAGCATTAATCACCATCTCATCTGCATATAGCAACTCCCACAACTCTTCCTTTCTGACCTCTTTGCTTAACATATCAAAAACCAGCACAAATAAAAACGGACTTAATGCTGACCCCTGGTGTAATCCAATACTAACTTCAAGGGTTCCTCTGTTTCTCCAACAGCTGGTATTCCTTTTGTCCTTGATCTTTTGTATATCATTTCTACAATTCTACCTAACTTCTCTGGGACTTTTGTCTTACTCAAGCACCAAAACATCATATCTCTTGGTATTCCTTCATACGCCTTCTTTAAATCTACAAAAGCACAAAAGAGCTTCTGGTTTCCCTCCAGTCTCTTCCTGTAACTGCCTTACTATATAGATGGCATCCACAGTCCGTCACCCCCCTCATGAATCCATACTGCTGTTTCCCAATCTTTACAGTCTCTCATTCTCTCATCTATTACCCTCTCAAACGTTTTCAAACCATGCTCTATTAGTTTAATTCCCCTATAGTTACCACATTCTATGATGTCAACTCTCTGCGTGAATATAGATACCATTAGACTCTCCTCCCAATCTTTAGGCATTATTTCCTTTTCTCATGTTGCTCTCAATAACTCAATCATCCATTTATCCCCCTTTGTAGTTAGTATCTTGAACATTTCAATTTGAAACTCTGATGGACCTGGTGCCTTACCATTCTTCATTTTACTAAATGCCCGCCTCACTTCTGTATTCCGTATCCCCATCACTGGTTCCTCCACCCTTTGTGCTTCTCTCAGCTCTTCTCTCTCATATTCAGTATTCAAATGTCATCCTCTCTATGCAATATATTTCCATCTCAATCCCTGATAACTATCAGTTGCCTCAAATCCTGTCTTTGCCTTTTCCTCTAGTTTGAAATCTTATAGATATCCCTTTCTCCTTCCTTTGTTCCTAGCCTTTCATTTAACTGTTCTTCCAATTACTATACTCACTTTTCTCCTAGAATCTTTTTTCCTCTTATCTGTACTGTTCTTCTGCTCCCTGTGCCTGTCTTTCTTTTCAGTCCTTAAATGTCTTTGATTTTTTAGCTTATTCTTGCACCTCTCTGTCCCACCACCACTTTTTCTTTTAGACACACCATATCCGCTGGTTCTTCCCACTAATTTCTCCGTTTCCCCTACACATACTGTATTTCTTTCATACCCACCCAGATATTTATCCTGTCCGATCTGTAAGATCAACCTTCAACCTTTCTAGTCATCTCTCTCTCTCACAGGTATCTCGAATTCCGCACAGCTTTCTTCTTTAAGGTCCCAAACCTTAATTTTAGAAATCCTCTCTCTATTCTTGAGTTTTCTACCTCTCAATGTGAAATCCATCACTACCAGTCTTGTGTTGTTTAACACATCCTTCCTTCAAAATCACTTTTCAGTTCATCACATTTTTTGTCAGCTTCTCTATCCAGTATGTAAATTATCTGGCTTTTCACTCCACTTTCTGCTTCTGAAACCAGGTGTTCATACATGCCAATACAAAACTGTCTGATATCTAATATATGCTCCCCATCCTCATTTCTAGTTCCAAAACCATGGGCTCCATGTACGTCCTCATATACATCCCTTCTTTTCCCCACTCTGCAATCCAGGATTAGCTTCTCCTCCTATTCACTGTTCTAATAGCTACCTCAAACTCTTGTCTAAATAATTATATTTTTTGTTCTTGACATCCTATCTGATGGGCATATGCTGAAATTATATTTATTATCTAATCCCCTATTATCCTTCAGATCTTTAAAAGCCTATCATTTATTTTCTTTACTACTACCACTTTTTCCTTCCATTTATTATCAATTATGACCTCAACTCCATTTCTTCCCTCTCGTCTCCCACTGTAATAGATTTCTTACCCATGTCCTATTTCTAATTCCATTTCCTTTCCATCTAGTCTCCTAGACATCTTATCCTCCGCCTCTCCATAACATCCACTGTCTCCATCAATCTTCCTGTTAGTGTACCAACATTCTCAGTACCTGCTCTGATTTCCCTTGCGGTACCCCCTCATCCATTTATCACGCCAGTAGGAGGATCCTGACGTGTGTCGCTTAAAGGGGATATAACCTAGCCACATCCACATTTGTAATAGTATCAGGCATGGCTCATAATTTGGCAGAGGGGCTCTAGGATCTCATGCCCTTGCAGTCATCAACCACAGTTATTGGTGGTGGGTCTAGCCTTTGACTAAATAGTCCAACTGCAAGGCAGCTGTTTCTATAGTTATCAGCAATGGACTTAGCCTTTGACTAAAAAGTCCAACTGCAATGCAGCAATTTCCACAGTTATTGACAGTTGTCCTAGCCTTTGACTAAATAGTCCAACTGTAATGCAGCAGTGTCCACAATTATTGGCAGTGGGCCTATCCTTTTACTAGATAGTCCAACTGCACGGCAGCAGTTCCCAGTTAATGGCAGTGGGCCTAGGTTTGCCTAAATACTACAACTGCAAGGCAACAGTTTCCACAGTTATTGGCAGTGGACTTAGGCTTGCTAAAAAGAGAGACTACAAGGCAGTAGCTGTCCACCATTTTAGTCGCTTTGTACGACACATAGGACAAACGGTGGTAGTATTCTTACACCCTTACCAGTACCACAGGGCCATTATGTGTATATATATATATATATATATATATATATATATATATATATATATATAAAATATCAAAAGATTGGAGAACTTGTGGTAAACAAAATGAGATTACGAAATGTAAAATACCACTTTCTCTAAAAAGAAAAATATTAATCAAAGGGTCCTACCAGTATTAGCTTAAGAATCAGAAACTTGGAGTCTTACTAAAGCGTTAGACATCAGGTAGTTACAAGTCAAAGAGCTATGGAGAGAATAATGATCTGAATAACAATAAGAGGAAGAAAAAGATCAATATGGATACGAGAGTAAACTAGAGTAGAGGATATTTTAATATATATATATATATATATATATATATATATATATATATATATATATATATATATATATGTAAAAAGTGGAGATGGCAGGACATATAATTACAATGACAGACAATAGATGGACATTAAGAATAACAGAATGGGTTGTTAGAGATTGCAAAAGAATCGGGGAAGAAAGAGAAGACGATGGATTGACAAGCTAAGAAAGTTTGCGGTGTGGACTGGCATAGAAAGACTATAAACAGCCGTGAGTGGGAGGACATTTCTGAGGCCTTTGTACTGCAGTGGATTAATAATGGTTTATGATGATGATGATATATATATATATATATATATATATATATATGTGTGTGTGTGTGTGTATATATATATTTATATATATGTATTATGTCTTCCTACAAGAGTTGGATTTCTTATCACAATTCTTTCAAGGTTCTGTAACAGTTATTTTTGTTATTTTAGTGTTTATTAAATACGTAATTTATGGTTGTGGAAATAGCATTGTACACTATTCAGATATTTACAACTACTCAGGTAGTAGGTTGGCCAGGGCACCACCCACCCGTTGAGATACTACCGCTAGAGAGTTATTGGGTCATTTGACTGGCCAGATAGTACTACATTGGATTCTTCTCTCTGGTTACGGTTTATTTTCCTTTTACCCGCATATACACTGAATAGTCTGGCCTATTCATTACATATTCTCTTCTCTCCTCATTCACCTGACAACACTTGAGATTACCAAACAATTCTTCTTCACCTAATTGTTCAGTAGCCACTTTCCTCTTGGCAAGGATAGAAGAGACTCTTTAGCTTTGGTAAGCAGCTCTTCTAGGAAAAGGACACTCCAAAATCAAACCATTGTTCTGTAGTCTTGGGTAGTGCCATAGCCTTTGTACCATGGTCTTCCACTGTCTTGGGTTAGAGTTCTCTTGCTTGAGGGTACACTCGGGCACACTATTCTATCTAGTTTCTCTTCCTCTTATTTAGTTAAAGTTTTTATAGTTTATGTAGGAAATAGTTTTGATATTAATGTTTTTGAAATATTTTCTTTTTCTTTTTTTCCTTTCCTCACTGGGCTATTTTCCCTGTTGGGGCACCTGGGCTTATAGCTTACTGCTTTTCCAATTAGGGATGTAGCTTAGCAAGTAATAATAATAATAATAATAATAATAATACTGTTGCAGTAGGTCGATCTGGTACTATTCAAAATATTGTAGCTACCAACGTCAATGGCGATTATAGGACTGGTCAATAAAATAGATAATGCTGTCAATTGCAAATGAGGCAGAACTGAAAGAAACACTGTACTGGATCATTCTGAAATTTCTTGGTATTGGCATCGACTTTGATAGGTATATTTAATTTTATGGATTTCTTACTCATCTTGACAAGCTATAATTATCTGAAAACTCCCAAGGTTATAGTGATCCGATACAAAAATTTTAATTCCCGTAACTATAATAACTATGGTGTATTTATTGTTATTATTATTATTGCTATTATTATTATTGTTATTATTATTATTATTATTATTATTATTATTATTATTATTTTTATTGTTATTATTATTATTATTACTAGCTAAGCTACAACCCTAGTTGGAAAAGCAGGATGCTATAAGCCTAATGGTTCCAACAGCGAAAAATAGTCTAGTGAGAAAAGGAAATAAGGAAATAAATGAACTATATGAAAAGTAATGAAGAATTGAAATAATTATTATTAATGTTTTTATTGCAATCTACTAAATATTTCATTTGTTTACTTTATTTTTTTGTTTGGTTTCTTAATAAGACTATGCTAACAGTTATGGTATATAGCTATGGGCAGTGGCTACTCAACATCAAAATATTTTCGTTGAAAATGTCCCTTTAGTTATTATTATTATTATTATTATTATTATTATTATTATTATTATTATTATTAGCCAAGCTACAACCCTAGTTGGAAAAGCAAGATGCTATAAGCAAGGGCTCCAATAGGGAAAAATAGTCCAGTGAGGAAAGGAAATAATTAAATAAATAAATGATGAGAATAAATTAACAAAATATCATTCTAAAAACTGTAACAGCGTCTAAACAGATATGTCCTATTTAAACTATTTACAACGTCAAAAACAGATATGTCATATATAAACTATAAAAAGACTCATGTCAGCTTGGTCAACATATACTACTCGTTAAAAATTTAAGATGTGATTCTTGAATGTAAATTTACTTTTCAGAAATAAATCCGCTCCGGGTATTCTAAGAAAAAATTCCTACTGAGAGACATTATTTTTTATTATTATATCCTGAGTAAATGTTATAATTCTTTCATCCCACCAAGTTTTGAATATTATTCTCCTGGCTGGTCTTCAGCGGCTGACTCTCATCTTCATTTGCTGGAAAAAAAAACTTGAGGTGTATTAAATTCCTTAACGCTGATTTGAATATTATACTCTGGCACCGTTGTTGAGTTAATTCTATAGGTATGTTGCATATGATTTTTCATGATTTTAACCATCCGTTGCATTCAGTTCTTCCCATACTGTACCCTCCAGTTGGTAGTATTAGGTATACAGTTAAATCTAACAGTCTTGCCTTCGGCATCATAATACTCAATACTACACAATATTATAGTAGTTTACTTCCAGCTGTGACCAGATTGTGGAATGACTTTCCTAATCTGGCGATTGAATCTATAAAACTTCAGAAGTTCAAATTTGTTGCAAATGCTTTTCTGCTGAACAGGTTGACATAAGTCTCATTGCATAGTTTATATATGACTGATCTATTTTAACTTGGTTACTGATCTTAAAATGTTAATTCTATTTTTTATTTATTATTTCTCCTATCTAGTTTATTCGTTATTTCTTTTCCCTACGGACTTGCACTGTTACTGCTCATAATATATTTCATTTTAATTTTTACTGTCTTATTTATAGTTTATTCGTTGCTAGTCGATTTTTTCTCCGCACTGAGTTGCTTTCCCCTTATCACCCTGTGGCTCGTAATTATAGTGATAATGTTTAGAAGTAGCTATGTGAATATTGAGTGGGTTTCTAGAGTATGGGAAAGAAGAGACAGTCATTATTACAGTCTTACTGAAATTCCAATAGACTTCTGGTTAACTATCTTGGAAGTGCATTGACAATTATTTTGTAAAATTCTTTGGAATGTGTATCTCTCTCCCTCTCTCATTAAGTAGGAGAGTACTTCTCATACATCATATTTATGACCCCCCCCCCCAAAAAAAAAAAGAGAAAAAAAAAACCTCGGTCGTCTTTGCTCAATCTCAGAAAACGTTTTTGAAAATAAAATCCAGTCTAAGCATTTGTCCTTGTCTAGACAACTTCCGTTGGCTAAGATACTGTTAGTGTATTATCAGCTGAAACACATACTCGTCAGAGAGAGAGAGAGAGAGAGAGAGAGAGAGAGAGAGAGAGAGTAGGGGCTTAAATACAAACCCAATAAACAGGACAGGAGCAACAGATCAGTTAAGTATATCAGGAAATATAACTACCTGTATCATCTTTAAGAGGCAATAACTCACACGATGCCCTTAAGTCGAGTACATCTGATCGCAATGTGTTAATAGACTTGTTCTGTGGCGCGTTTCCATTTGTTATTCATAAATTCCCTTTTATTAACGGAAGTTGGTCGTCGGAAAAACCCCGTCGCCGTATCAATTAACGGCTGCGACGGGTAATTTGAGGTCAATTTATGGGTAATAAACGGCTTTTGCCGGGTATCTCGATAGCCCTGTGATCAAGCCTTGAATGTTTAGTAACTCGATTTGAGACAGACCGGGAGATAAGGTAGAGTAAAGCAACACATTACGATGATTTACTGCTTCTGAAGGTATAAGGTTGCTGATGTGCACTTCTGCGTGATGGTGATCATGATATGTTCTGTTATTCATGATATACTACAAGGTAATAGGTTTTAAAAAACAAATTACCCTGCTACCTTGATGTTTTAGAATGCATGTATTTAAACGATGTCATTGATTTATTATGATTTTCGTTATATTCCGTACGCAGTCCAACGGACTTTGTAGGTGTGGATATTTTTCATAATCAAAACACTAACGGAATTAAAGAAATTAAAATTACTGATATAGAATTTTTTTTTATCGAATAGAATAACAAATTATCCCAGATCGCAAAATAAGTATCTGGAAAATTATTATTTTTAATGGTTAGTTTGAAAGGGAATTTCCCCACGAATACCACTTTCAATTGTCCTTGGAAATCAAAGACTTGACAAGTTTCCTTTTATGGAGAAGACGTTGCAACAAGAAACCCAATGTCTTTATGTAGCCCAGTCCAAGTGAAACCAAAAGAATAAAAAAAAATAAAATGAAAGGTGTATTGTAAAATTAACGTGAATGTAGAAGCTGGTGAAGAACCAGAGCTTGACAGCTGGAAAAATTAAAGCATATCTTATCAAGTCTGATAATTTTTTGTTGCCATAGACTAAATGTTGAAGTAGTTGCCTGATGAGAGTCACGTTTGGGGTGGCTGAGAGCTTTTCATCGTACGTTGGTATATCCTTGTGGCTTTGCGCTAGGATAGATTATAGGAGGCTTTTGGTGATGGAGTCTCAAAGGTTTTTTTTTTTTTTTTTTTTTTTTTTTAAATGGATATGGTTTTCGTTGGTTAGTTTATGCAGGTTTCGGAGATACTAATATCACCCAATGACTGAACCCTCTCTCTCTCTCTCTCTCTCTCTCTCTCTCTCTCTCTCTCTCTCTCTCTCTCTCTCTCTCTCTCTCTCTCTCTTTTCTTTCAAGTTTATGTATCCTATTTTCCTTATTTGTTTAACAGTGTATCCACTGCCTAAAATAACCAGTAATACTATAACATAATTAGCTATCTATTTTTCTGTATTTTTCGGTATCTAAAATTTCTTCCAAATTTTAAAATAATACTTTACACGGGAGAGGTTGGGCGTTCCATGATTGCTTTGTTCACACTTAATTCTTCATGAAGGAAACTCGTTCGGGGTAAAAATTATGTATTCTTTAATGTTAATTATATTGTAAGCTGTAGTGGATTCTCTTGCAAATATTTCTTTGGCATCGTCGAGATTTCGAATCATGCAGATGTTCAACAATCCGCATCATATTCTTTATTTGTACCATCAAAGTTGGATGGAACCAATGTCTTCATCGGTGTTTGATCATCTATATATTTAATGTGTTATTCATATTTATGCTGCTGTCTCCTCACGAAATATTTCAAAAGTTGTTTATAAATTACTATGAATTACTGAAGTAGGCCTATGGATCCTAATGTGGTAGTCATCGGTGTTTGATCATCTGTATATTTCATGTGTTATTCATATTTATGCTGCTGTCTCCCCGCGGAATATTTCAAAAGTTGTTTATAAATTACTATGAATTACTGAAGTAGGCCTATGGATCCTAATGTGGTAGTCATCGGTGTTTGATCATCTGTATATTTCATGTGGTATTCATATTTATGTTTCTGTCTCCCCGCGGAATATTTCAAAAGTTGTTTATAAATTACTATGAATTACTAAAGTAGGCCTATGGATCGTACTGTGGTAGTATAATTTGCATTCAGAATTTTACAAAATTTCCACACATGTTTTGAGACACGTTAACGGTAAATCTTAAATTTGGGGTTTGAGGATTAGCTTAAAAGGCCACCCTGCTAGGTTCACAACAACCAAGGACGGATTATGCCAGTGAATATTTCAAATATTATTCCTACTACCCGGTTGAGACCCACCACAGTATACTAGCCACCACATGAAGAACTGGTAATTTAGTTACCCGAGCCACAATGGGATATAACCTGGTTGAGACACACATTAATTGACCAACCACCAGGTCAAGAACTCATTAATTTTTTAAGTTAGTCGATCCGCAATGTATAAAATTTAACGTATCTGAATTGCTTCAAAGTTTTGTAAGATCGAACCGTGGCCCTCTTGCTGGTGAAGTACTAAATCTTTCTTTTACATTGATACACATATACAACATGCATATTGATATACATAAGCATATAACTTGTATTCTCTCTCTCTCTCTCTCTCTCTCTCTCTCTCTCTCTCTCTCTCTCTCTCTCTCTCTCTCTCTCTCTCGTATGTATCGAAAATATGTATTTTAGTCAGCCTTATGTACTTGAGAGATCTTATACTTATATAGTTTATTTTGTTAGATTTGTTTTGAGAAAATATTGGTAGGATTTGTATAGATGGATGGAGAGACTGAAAATATAATATCTTTCTAAAATTTATGAAGAGAAATTGAAATTTATTCTGAAAGTTTTATCACCAAAAATATCATGGTAATAATAACAGTGGTTTTACATTCTTGCATTAAATCTAAGAAAGCTAGTAGTCTTGGAATTTTATCTCATAGAATAGTCCGCCAAAACGTCAGATGAAAATATTATGCTGTAACTAAGAAATTAGTTATCATATGAATTGATCGTATATGATAGCACCTAAAGGCAATTTTGTTCAAATTGATCTTTGTGCTTATGAAAGATTTAAGCTATACATACTCCTCATTTATACTCAGCTTCGAATTGGCGATTTTTTTTTTTTTTTTTTTTTTTTATTGACCGACTTAACTTCTGTAATACAACTTGTACTCGCAGGTGTCATTTCTGGCTCTTTATTGTACGGCATTATGTTTCGACTCGGCTGAAGTTCGAATCCTTGGCCAACCAGAAACTTATAAAAAAAAATTAATATCCCTATACGATCCCGAGGCAGAGTGAATTCGTTATTAATAGGTATTTATGGCTTACCTGAATAGATGAAAATCACGACTGATAGTGGTAAAATTATATACAGTGAACCCTCGTTTATCGCGGTAGATAGGTTCCAGTCGCGGCCGCGATAGGTGAAAATCCGCGAAGTAGTGACACCATATTTAACTATTTATTCAACATGTATATTCAGACTTTTAAAACCTTCCCTTGTATGTAGTACTGTTAACAAACTACCCTTTAATGTACAGAAGACTTAATGCATGTACTACAGTACCCTAAACTAAAACAGGCACAAATATTAAAGGTGATTTTATATCATGCATTTCCTAAACATGCTAAAAAGCACGATAAAAAATGGCAACCAATGTTTTGTTTACATTTATCTCTGATCATAATGTAGAAACAAACTGGAGGTAGAGCTTTGCTTATTACCCAGACATATTTCCCATACTTTTCCCTTAGAACTACATCACATCTTCCTACTTTAGATATATAGATATATATATATATATATATATATATATGTGTGTGTGTATATATATATATATTTATATGTATACACATATACATACCTACATATATACATAAATACATGCATACATATATATATATATATATATATATATTACTGTATATAGCCTATATGGGTTATGGAAAAAATCCGCGAAGTGGTGAATCCGCGATGGTCGAACCGCGAAGTAGCGAGGGTTCACTGTATATATATATATATATATATATATATATATATATATATATATATGTATATATATATATATATATGTATATATATATGTTTGTATATATATATATATATATATATATATATATATATATATATTTATATATATATATATATATATATACATATATATATATATATATATATATGCACATATACATATATATATATACACACACATATATATATATATATATATATATATATACACATATATATATATATATATATATATATATATATATATATATATATACACATATACATATATATTGGCAAAAATGCTTCATTTTACAAGTTTTTGTTGAATAACAGATGACTGCACGCTTTAACTATTTATGTTTTTACCCATTCATATTAACATGTAAATCAATATACAAATGCATGTAAATAAATAGCAACTTTTTCCTCCTCAGCTATTTCCTGCTCTGAATATCCACGCTCGAATTTCACAGGATGATGAGTAATTGTCATCTGGAAATTGCTCTTTTTTTTTTTTTTTTTTTTATTCATTGGATTGCTTTCTGACCTACAAATAAGTACTTTGTTCGTTGAAATATGACAATTGTTTCAAGATTTTTATTAACATACCATGTTGTAAGACATAAAATTCTTGGATATTCAGCCAGGGTAAAAAGATCAACGGCCCATCTTAACACTTAGGATGCTTAAAAATATTTAGTGAATTAAAGGGACACTTATGTTTATAGATGAATACATGAAGATCACCTCCTGATGGAATATAGCCTAAGAATTTACAAATACGTAAATATATTTATTTATTGTCAGCAGTACAAAAATAATACTAGCCAGTTGCTGGTAAAAATAGTTAAAAGTCAGTGTTTGAAACACTTTTTGCCAACCTGTAACAAATCATCACTAAATTCAAAGGATACCCCATACTATTGATAAACGTAGATTCTCTCATTATCAAGTACCTTATTCATATATAGCATATTTACACCATAATTTTGGTTTTGTCTTCTGTTACTATGGAAGCGTACAATGTTTGTTTATGCTGAATATTTCCTTGATCAACTTGGAGGAGTTGCATCATTCCTATTGTAAGAGGAAAAGTCAACCACATGATAGATATCGGAAGCACCTCTGGGGAGTTATATTTCTAATGAATAGATTCTTTAATTTTATGTTTTGGCTTTACGTCACCATTTTCAGATACAAATTTGACCTCGTCCTCGTCTGACAATTTTCTTCCACCTTGTATTTACGTAAGCTACCACACACATGTCTTTGCCAAAAGAAGTAGATATAGTTTTTCTCTCCAGCTAGTGAAAATTCTTGCATAAACATTTTATTAGGAATAAGTTTTACCATGTCATCGATTACTCGCATAGGGAAGTTATTGTTATGTAGTATTTGTTTTGTTTTTACAATCTCTTTAGGAAGGGGTTCCCCATCCCTACAAAAGGGATATCCCCTGCGCAATAAAGTTTTAATTACTCATGATTTTTATTTATTTGGGTAAAGCTTAGTATGATTCACGCAATCTACGAAGTTAGTAGACTTAACTTGAAAGATATTCTCACTGCATTATCGGACGTTGGAACTAGAACAAATATTTAATTTTATCCATCGTGTAAGTAAATTTCAAAATTGACTCTTCAAATCCAGATTTCAACTTTTAGATATAATTTTACTGACGTGATAATAATCAGTCTTCTGCATATTGAACAGAAATAGTAGGTTTTAAAAGAGGATTGTTTTCAAATTTCGTATTCTCTAAATTACCTACATAAAATTGAGTATGCGTATGGCCAACGGCGCTTCCAACTTCCGCCCTCACACTGTAAGTACAAGTCACCATTAATATTTCTAAAAGGTGTTTTCGCCTTGCAGATTCCATTAAGTGTTCCTTGTGTTGCAGGAGGGATCTCAAAAGCAGGTATTTTGAGATGATGATACAAGTTCTCTGCAATTATCTTGATGGTCGTCTTAACTTGAACATTAGCTAAAACACTTCTTGAGTCAAAGGAGGCAAGGTATCCCAAAGGTGTTCTGTCTTTCAAAGGTGCTATGAATTCCTACGTCAATTTTACTGTTCATTTTCTATGAACATATTTCCTAGTAATATTATTTGCCTGTTTTGATAGTTCATATGTACAGGTCCTACTTGTCAGATAAATGGCTGCCTTAAAGGGTTAACTAATACTCAATTTTTTTAATGAGGCGCATTTGCACTGACTCGCAGCGGTGACTTTTAGCTCGGAAAGGTTTCCTGCTATCTGATTGGTTAGAATTATCTTGCCCAACCAATCAGCGAGCAGGAAACTTTTCCGAGCTAAAAGGGCACCCCTGCGAGTCAGTGCAAATCTGCCTCACTAAAAAGAATTGACTATAGGTTCTCATAGATTATGGGACTATCATGCATATGTCTAGGTTCATTCTTTCCAACTAACTTGCTAATAATGAGGGATTTTCTATTGCTATTGATGATGGTAATATAATTATATGCTTTGGTGTTAGAGATCTTCTGTTGCGTCTTTGTGAAATTTCCTGAATTTGGTTTGGTCAAAGTGTGACTGGCTAATTTCTCTCTGTTCGTTCCTTTTGTCCAAGATAAGAAATGCATTACTTATATAGTAAAGAGCAAGTCTCTCTCTCTCTCTCTCTCTCTCTCTCTCTCTCTCTCTCTCTCTCTCTCTATATATATATATATATATATATATATATATATATATATATATATATATATTTATATATATACATATATATATATATATATATATATATAAATATACATATATATATATATATATATATATATATATATATATATATTTTATATATATATATTCATTATTTCTACCGAACTGTCTTTCTTTTTAGTTTTTCAATCGGTGTTTTGTATAGTCAGTCAAAAGAGGAGAACAGTTTTTTTATGTGAAGATGGAGAGAAAAATATACTCAAAATAAAAGAGAGGGTGGGGCAGGGGGTGACTTCATTTGATATTCCAGTGTTGAGTCTGTTAGTATTCCTTGTGTAGGTTATTATTATATATACATCCTAACTTTGCGCTCAAGTTCTCCCATGAAAATATGATGTTAAATCCTTTCTAACTTTTTGCTATATCTTTTCCTTACCATGTTTATGTAGAGACTTTTAATTATGGTCCAATTTGACATGACCATTTGGGAATGCCTATTTCTGTGTATTGCGTCATAGTCGTATTTAATAGGAAATTAGTTACAATTTTCCTTACATTGAAATGAAAAACTCTGACATTAATTTCCCAGAGCAGTTATATAGGAAAATAATGCTCCATATGATTCTCAGGCTTAAAAGTTAATAGAAGAGAGATAGAGTACGAACCTTTGATAAAACAAGGTAGATATTTTGTAATGTGGGAAGAGGAATCTTGCGTATTTAATTAGGCATGATTCATGCTTTGTGAGATTGAATTGATTTTGTGAATTTATGGTGATTTTTCTCTTTAGTGTTTTTGGTGTTGGGCCTCTCTACATTTCTTCAATCAGACATGAACAAACCTTTCACCAGTTACGTATTCTGACCACGTGAATGGGCATCCTTTTGTTAGTAAGTGATTTAAGGTTGGGTTCTATTACCACTACTAATAATAAGGGGTTAATTAAGTATTCACTGTCCTAGTATATTTGTTAGAAAAAAATCTGGAAATTTACATTTACAAGAAATATTTCTTTTTAGTACCCATCCATCATGTGCGTTATTAATCTGACCCAAAAGCTATATTTGTCATTCTGTTGCCTTTGTTAATTTCCTAGATGTTACAATCTCAATTTCTTTAACAAGGAATTACCCCTTTACAGAAAATGATTCAAAGAAGAGTAAATTAGTTTAAAGGAATTACTCCAGTACGGGAAATAACTCACTTTTGCAAAGGCAAAGGCAAAGGCAAATTTTATTCTATTGACTCCTTCCGGAGTATGAGAATTACAAAATTACACAAATATATATTTTACACAAAAAACTACGGAAAGAAGAGACCAATAGATTACAACTATATCTATGTACACATATATTTAGCAAGTACATAATTAAAGCATAAAAGGTATTCTGACAAAGGAAAGTACATACATTGAAAAATAATACCAGAATAATGAAAATCCTAGAAAGTATTAAATCTAAAAGTAGTAAACTACTGAAGAGTAAACTACTTTAAAGAAATAACAAGGAATTTCAGTTGAGGTAAAGGCCTTAAAACTGTGAATGAGATTCACGTAATCCTGCTCAGTAAGAATGAATGTGCAACTAGATTTAACTCCTGAAATTCCATGAATTCCTATAGTTAATCAAGGGTCGAAGTACTGTATTCTGGACCATGTGCATAGCTAGGAAGATTATTCCATAATTTTGTTACACCTAAAAAAACTTTATCGAAAACTGTGGTATGTATAGTACTGTACCACGTGAACGATCGTGTAGTCATATGAGGTATTATGCCAAATTTCATGAAACATGCACAATGAGCAAATCGGTTGGCCCTGCAATAAATTAAAACTAAGATCTCGAAAAAGAAATGTGAAAAAAAAAATCCAATTCTTGTCCAATAATTTCAGATACGAGTCAGTTGATGAAGCACAGCATAATAAAATTATACAATAATCCCCAAGATAAAATTGAAAAGGCTCTCTCAAGATGCCAAGTTTTTGTGCAATTGAAGAGATGACCGAATATCTTTCTCAGAAGTGAACATGAAATCCTGGTTGGCTTTTAGAATTTTAAATAAACCTGTACTTCAGGCTCAGGATATATCACTAATGACAAGATCTGGTTAGGGAAAGAGGGTCCAACGTCATAGACCGTTTTATTAATATATACTGAGTTTTCTTACATTTCATCTTCACATTATTTATTTTTCAACCAAGCTCTATTTTAGATAAAACTCTGTGAAATTCTTACACCATATTTTTACACCCGAGAGGTGTAAAAATCAGCGTAGAATCATTTGTAAGACAATACAACTTATTTCCTTGCTAACTCTTACTGCATATGTATGTGATGTAAATATTGGTGGACCAAGAACACTATCAGGAATACGACCTTGGCTACATTATCGAAATCACCGTTATGTTTATCAACAAATACTTTACAATATATAATAGTAGTAGAAATGTTTCTCCAACTCCACTATATGTAAGCTTAAAAACAAGGACATCACAATTAGCACCGTCCAAAGCACCACTAAAGTCAAGACCAATCATAAGAACTTCATGAGAAGAATCTAGGGTTTCCTTTATGGCACAGGAATTTGAAAGAATTGATTCAAAAGCACTATAAACTAGGTAACAAACTATCACTTTCAACATCGACCCTCATGACTTCTACCAACAGACGCTCTATGATTATTTAGGTATCATTGCAGTTATAGAAAAGGTAATAGGCATGGGTAGAGTTGCTACTCTGACCTAATCTAGTGATGTAACTCGGCCAATCCTCTTACAAAAAGGAACCTCTACCAGCTAACATTAAAAAATTAACAGACGACTGAAAAGCTAAGTGGCCGTGCTTTGCAGTAACATCATCTAGATATATTTCATCTTTTTTTCACATTTAAGAAAAAAATATGGAATTGATTTCGTTGTTGTGCTTGCCATGAAAAGTTAATGGCAATTTTAATACTATTACGAAAAGCAGAACATTTTGTCGTATATTGTCTCTCCGAAATAAGGTTTTTATTTCCTATGTAAATATGTAACAATGCTTCGTGATATGATTACAGTTATCATGTTCACATTTCAAAGGTCTGATTTTAGTTTATAGTAGTTCATTATTTTGTTATACACGTTACTTCCCGTTTTTACGGAAAACATCCTTCGGGTTTACATCTTTTTACCAGTCAGTGTAGAACATACTCGTCTAGATTACATCGGTATTATCTTTGTATATTTAATATATGTATTGTTTCGTTATTTTTGTTTCATATGCTTCATGTGCACAATTTTTTTTAAGGCTGGAGGGAAGAGGGTTACCTTCCCCTTCGCTTTGTTTCAGAAGGTTACCGTTCACGCATGGAGCGATGTATCATTTATTTTGTATTTATTCTGGACTGTATCAGTTTTGAAGTTATTTATAACATGTTTTGTTTTGTTGCCAGCTTGGATTGTATCATCTTTCCTCATGACACTGGCGTCCCTCGTATGCTGTCTTCCTTGTTTTTATTACTTCTTTGGTTCCTATCTGCTTGCCATGTAACCTGTTTGCCTCCCAAGTCTGTATTTCTTTGTTTTGTAACTTGTACTACCATGTGTTGATATCCTCTCCTGTTATGTACATCCCTTTCTCTTCTCTTACTTGTCTCATAATTTTAAATCCGCCAGTGTTAAAATCCTCTTGTCGCATATTTTATATATTTTTAAGATATGTTTTTGTTTTATGTTTAGTACTCTTTGGCCTTTTGTCTTGTTTCTCCTTTCTCACATTAGTTAGTCTTTTCGTTTAAATGCCTTGGTTTTAACGTCCAATATTCTTTTAAGAAATATCCTGACCTGCTTTGCCCAATCTAGTAAGAATAGGTTTTTGCCTTCATTTTGGTCGTACCTTTGCCAACCAATTTTTAAGGCTAGTTTTCTGTAAATTATTTTTATCAGAATATGCTCTCTCTCTCTCTCTCTCTCTCTCTCTCTCTCTCTCTCTCTCTCTCTCTCTCTCTCTCTCTCTCTCTCTCTCTCTCTCTCTCTCTCTCGTGATTATGGACTATTGTGAATTGTCATTTCTTTTCGTCTCACGTAATCTCGTTTAGACTTTTCTTTAAGATTTTAAATGATTTATTTTCGTGTCTAGTGATAATGTTTTGTGACATTTTTGACATTTGTGATGAATTCCTGTATCCTTTTTAATATATTTAACTCTTACAATATGGGCCATTTTATACAGCAAGTATTGATTATTTTCAATTTACATGGGCATGTCTTGTGAGATTTTTTCACTTGTTTTTATACTTAACCTTTTTACATCTATTATGTTTTTACGTTCTTTTCTTTTCATCACACATTTACCTATAATATCTTGCATTACTGGATCTTGTTTATGACCTCTTACTTTATTATTATTATTATTATTATTATTATTATTATTATTATTATTATTACTTGCTAAGCTACAACCCTAATTGGCAAAGCAGGATGCTTTAAACCCAGGGGCTCCTCTCATATTTGGTAATGTTTAGGCTTTTATATTTTCTATTGTTTTATATGATCATGTTCAGGGCCTTTTATTACCTTGTGGAGCGTTTTTGCAATCCCCTTTGCAAATTCTTTGCTTTCCATTTAGAACTATATTTTTGGCCATGTGGTACTTTTTTTAAACTTCGTTGATACACGTCATTTATGTCCATATTTTATGACCTTTTTAACTGTTTGTATCTTGTCCTATTCAAATATATTTTGTTACATTCGTAACTTCTTATACCTTTACATATGTAACAACATTGACCTTTTAGCTCCTTTTAATCTTGATTTATCTAATTTTGATTTATTTTTCTCCTTCCCAATGTGTCTTTTTTACCCATTTTACAAGTTTTTCCATGTTTATGATCTATTTGGTACCTTTTAATGACAGCTTGTTGACTATTACGTTCCTGATTTACGTTCCTGATCCTTACTCCTTGACTCATTAGCGTTTCTTTGATAAATTCTTGTTGAGAAGGTTAAGAAGAGTTATTTATTTACTTCTTTCTGTAAAACCTTTATTAAACAAGTTAAGGTAAAGCTTAAAGAAAAAAAATTTTCTTTTCTTGAGAATCTTTCAGTATCTTTTTTTTTTTTTTTTTCTTCTTTTTGCTATATTTCTGTGATGTGAATCACTGCTGTGTCACACTATAAACTATCCTTTTTCTTTCCTTCAATTTGCATTATTCATATGGCTCCATTTTCTCACTAATTTTTTTGTAGTTGTTTTGCAACTTGTTATTGTTGGGTTTACCAATTTAACATTTCCTCTTTTCAATTGTTGTCTTTTCAAATGTAATTCGTAATAATTTTCCTACTGATAATAAGATTTCTATTTGCTTGTGTCAATAAAAGAAAGTCAAGTGCATTTGCGTTTTTTAGATATATACAGTATATTTTTCCTCTTACTGAGTTTGTAGACATGCCTACCTCATATTTTTTTCTTCCAAGACTGCCATCCATCTAGACATTGTAATTTTGATAAATATTTTACTATACTTATCATATTTTAAATAACAATCATATTTTAAATAACAATACCTTTGGGTGTTATATTGGTTAACAATAGATACATATTTTTTGATCAATGATATTCATCCGTCGTTTTATGTATTAGACTTTCCCTTATTGTTTATTTATTGACTGTTTTTCCATAAATTTATGTTTTTTTCCCATTTTTAAACTACCTATGATTTTGTATATTTTTTCCTTCATTAACATTGTATTTTTTTACGGATATCTACTTGTCTCACTTTGTCTGTTTTTATAGTTTATTTTTTCAATAGTTTCTGTTATATGATAGCAGAATATTCTACCTATTTTGCCATATGCGTTTGGTTCTGATTTTCGTGTTTAATTGTGTTCATCATTTCATGTTGTATTGCTTTCTACTTTGTGAATCTGTCTATAATATGCAAGTCTTGGGTTTTGTAATTAATTCGACCCCTGAAAGACTATTGTTGGTATATGCCGCAGAATCGGCTTTAAACCTGAAAAAAATATCGGAATTTTTAAAAGAAAAATTAAAAACTCGAAGAGAATAAGTGCTGAGAACATTCTCTGCCCCTCTCGTAGACTGATTTTGTTTGACATCCACTGTTTCTGCAAGGTTGATATCGTATTCCATTTATAAAGGTTTTGAAGTTATTTCTAATCGGTTGTTATGTAGGCCTATTCTTCGTCTTATTATAGTTATTGTACGAAGGGTATTTTGAGATCTAAAACTAAAATAGCTCTAGATTTGCATAATTAATTATTTGAATAGGTAATTCATTTGTTCAGTGACATAATTTATCCTTATTATATATGATTTTGAGCCGAAATAGACACCGTCGTGAAGGACACAGGGTCATATATGCCACAAATCTTTGTCAGACCCAAGCTACTTTATGCTAAGGAGCAGGGAACAAATAGCTTTAAGAAACACCCATATTAATCGCAACTTGTTCCCTCGGAAGACTTGGAATTTGGCATAATTATCTACGGGAAATGTAAAACATGGCACAGGAATATTACTTGTCATGCTCCTTATGCACTTTAAGATCTCCCTTCTCTCGCTTAACCCAACAAAATGGCTGACTGCTACATCGTCCTGTTGCTTCATAGTAGCTATTTGTTTTTCCTCTCGCTATAAAGATGGCAGTTGATTTCGTAGGATTTAGTAGCCATGGTGTTATTTAGCGGAGACTGGTATCTTATCATTTTAAATGTAATGTGTCTGTTTATAACTATAATATCTTCTTGGACTCATTTGTTCCCGTTTATTGCTTTGTTCTCAAAAGGCCATCATGTGAAAGTAACGTGCTGTAAGCGTTTTCTTCGTAACCACAGAATACACATGTTAGCTTTACGTTAACTGGAAAGTTATCTACCTTATGTTTCTATTCCTTCTTTTCTAATAGATTCTGATTTATTCGGCATGTTATTCGTATCTTAGTTGTCTATTTTTATCACAGTGAACTTTGCTTTTATTCAAGACGAGACTAGCGTTTCATTTTTAATGTCCTGCTATATAATTAACCCAGTAGAACTTTTTTTATTGATAAATGCAATCTCTTTGATTATAAGTACCAGACATTTTTTTTCATCGATTTTCTTTATTGTTTTTATGATCGTTACCGTGGTTATATATCTGAACGCGAAAACACCCTGCGATCGTGTGTAGTCGACTCCCTGTAACATGAAAATATATAAAATGTGTCATCAATGCTTTTGAAATATTATGGTGTTAATGTGTGTGATTTCCCCTTCATTGACCCATAGACATAACCATAGGCCCGAAAATTAAGCATTGGAAGTTTTTGGAAAGATGCTCACTCTTTTTACTTCGACGTTGCATACAAAGGGGGTCGGCCATTTTGGATTACCTTGTGACGTCATAGGCAAAGACTACATTTGTTGTTTCTCAAGCAGTACATCATCGCCCTCTAAGGCGGGAGGAGCGAATGCTGTCCGGCTCTCTGGTTTAAAATAGTCGTTGGGTATCAGTTACTAGAGATAATCATTAAGGCGCCCAACGCGTCGTATCTTCGCAAGTGTTCGGCCGTTACACTGTTCAAAATTCAAACGCGACGAGTTTTTGGAAATAATGATAAAACTAAAAAGTTCCAACGGACTAGATGTCTGAGAGACAAGGCGGCTGATGACGTCGTTCAACGGTCGTCGCTCTTACTTTTCCCCCCTCCCCCTGCTCCTCCTCCTCCCCCTCCTCAAGTATATATGGCCTATCCTCCACCCTCACCTTCAACCCATCCATGTTCCCAACAAACCTCGCTTCCCTACTTTTGCTTGATTGCCATCTTTCTTTCTTGCATTGTCTAGGCGGTTGGTCACAGGTTTTATTTCATTTCGCTTCTGTATGTGTATTGACAGCCGATCGCAAGAAGTGACGCTGGTGTTTGCCTGATACCAGCTTGACAGCTGCTTAAAACGAAACAGACATAGACGAGATATTTTGATGCTCCTTGCAGCCGAATTCAAGTATACGTTGGTATAGGTATTTCCAGAACAAAATCTGTTCTTTATTAACTTCTTGTACTCATGATGTACACCGCATTTTGTATTTTCGTGAAAGTTGCTCTCTCTCTCTCTCTCTCTCTCTCTCTCTCTCTCTCTCTCTCTCTCTCTCTCTCTCTCTCTCTCAACTTGCAGCGTCATTCTTTCCAGTAAAGATAAAAATAGAACACGTAATTACGTGCCAGAGTTGCCCTCTTAAGGGCACACATGACTTCAACCTCAGCGTCGCCTCTCTGAGTGTTTGCATTTGCTTTGATGTTTCTTTGGGATGATGCCGACGTCTCTCTGTCCTTTCAATTTGGAAAGCAAAGTGTCCTATCTTCTCCTCAAAGCATTTTTTGTCTCCATGTTTAACAGGTCTTTCTACAGCGTAAATTCTGTTTTTTCACACATGAGCATTCTGTTATGAGGAAATTACCTTTGCAATGGAAGTTGCTTCTAGGGTGTTCATGTTGAATTTTGGTGATTTTGAATAATGACGATTAATGAATATTTCGTTTAGCATTGCCATTTTCCTTAGCTTTCATTTCTACTTGTTATTTGCAGTTTTCAAGCCTGGGTTTGATAAGGGCATTTTGTTGCTTGTTTCATTGGTCTCTTTATTAAAAAATGTTGTAGCGTTGACAATTTACCCATAATAGACTTGCATTGAGCAGTTTCCTATTACGGTTTATCTAAGATCGAAATATTTTTAGGAATGTCATTTACAGTGAATGCATAGATTATAATTTCTTTTCATATCAAAAGCAGCATATTTAGTAACTTGCAATACGATATTTTGAATACATGCCTCTCGAATATCTGAGATACTTACTTGAGAAGTGACTTGACAGGTATTTTTTAAAATGTAGTTATTTTAATTTTCTCACCTATCCACACACTGGGATAACTTATTGATTTCTTTTGTAATCCTGTGCTCAACACACCACCCAAGGTCTCTTGGAATGCTTTTATTTCTTGATTAAAAAAAAAAAAATGAGGGTTGTTAACTCTACGCTCAATCCCCCCATTTTATATGATTCTGGGGCCGGCATGGGTTGGAGAGGCTCCTGGAGGATTTCTGCACCGTTCTGGGAATTTATTTTTGTTGTGAGGTTGCTGGAGTTTTATACCCATATATCGTTGGCATATTCTGAATTTCCCTCTCAATCTATAAAATGATTTTTTTTTCATCTCATTTCACATTGGAACGATTAACTCTCATTTGGGTTTCTTCTTATATTTAAGCCAACATCGCTTCTGCCATAGGAATGGAAAAAAAAGTATGAGTTGCTCTACTGTTTTTAGAATGATATATTGTTAATTTATTCTTATCACTTATTTATTTCCTTATTTCCTTTCCTCACCGGGCTATTTTTCCCTGTTGGAGCCCTTGGGCTTATAGCTTCTTGCTTTTCCAACTAGGGTTGTAGCTTGGCTAATAATAATAATAATAATAATAATAATAATAATAATAATAATAATAATAATAATAGTAATAATAACGGTCTTGGTTTAGACTTGAGGGAACGATACTTGAAAAAATAGTATTAGTTGAAGAGAAAGAGATAATTCTATTCTTATAGCTCGTAAACAATCATTCTTAGAAAAAAAAAAAACAGACGTCAGTAATCTCTAGAACACGCTTCTGAAGAACAAAGTGTTCAAATGCAAAAGAACAAATGAGCAGAGAGAAAAAAATCGTTATTAGGTATTTGAAAAGAAACCAGCATGTAGGACCCGAATAGAAAAATGTATGGAATCCTTGTTTGAAAAATAAAAGTGGGATTTCCCAAACGTGAGAATACCAAAAAAAAAAATAATAAAAAATAAAAAAAATAAATGAATACATATATAGAAAAATAAGAATACAAGGCTCATTAAACTCAAATCATACACTGTATGCGTAAAACACACCCCAGACTTGCTTGCAAATGTGTCAAGCCACTGTAATATACAGTAATATTATAAGATTTCACTAAAGATAAATGTGGGATTGAACTCTCCGATTTTCGAATGTTATTTGGCTTCTGGGTTTGGAAATCCAACGTTGAATCACAGTTCATGAAGCACTTAATGAAACCTTTCACAGGAAGTTTGTGTTAAATTCAAACGTGGGAGAATAATTTACATGACAGTAGGTGTGACAGGATAAGAACAGTGTATTTTTTCCATAACTAGT
>NC_090754.1:22537193-22547193 GCF_036898095.1 Palaemon carinicauda | reverse complement strand
CAATGGTTCCGTAATCAGTTGCTACCGAATATATTCCATCTCCTATAATTGTAATGGTAACGCATCTTATCATAGGGCAAAATGATATAATCCTGCAACAGCATCAGATAACAAGGCACGAATAGAATAATGGCTCATCAAAAATGCGTAATACCAAGAGACAATATGTTTAAATATCAACTTTTGGAAATGGTCGAGGAATGCTCCCTGAATATTGATACTGCTTGGATAATTGCTAAAATTGCAGTTGAAAATGGTCACAAAGTTATTCATCTTCCTCCATACTTTCTCCAATATAATCCAATGCAACATATTTGGGCACAAATGAAGACCTATGAATAAAAAAAAAAAAATCAAAATGGTAGATTTAAGAGTATGCCTACTTTTAAAAGAAGCACTGCATTTGGTAACAAAAGAAAATTGAGAGAATATCGTAAAACACTTAGCCGAAAAATTACAGGAGGACGATGCAAAGCAAGATGTGGTAATCGATAAATATATTGATATTTTACTAAGAAGTCTAGAGTCCTCTGCTGAGGAATCTTCCTTAAAACTGTTACGTTGTCATCTATATCAACAAAGAAGTTTCTGGTTTATGTCGAAAGACTAATTTCAAAATAAAAGTTAGATATATGAAATTGTTTGCATTCTCCAATATTATTATTATTATTATTATTATTATTATTATTATTATTATTATTATTATTATTATTATTATTAGCCAAGCTTCAACCCTACTGGGAAGGGAAACAAATAAGAAAAAAGAAATGGAGGAAGGATATAAAGATAAAATACAAAAATAACAAGAAGGCAAATGGGTATTGTATCATTAGAAAAAATGTTAAAAACAAAGCGATAATAAGAAAATATAGCGAGCATGTTGACCTGCCAACAAAAGTAGTAAAATAACTATTGTAAGAGACAATATGACCAAAGAAAACAGAAACATTTGGGCTGTGACCTTCAGATAAGATAATTCTTTAATAGGTGGTCGATTCCCAAAGGAGATTACCACACGAATTTAGTGAGGTCAGAAGGTATACTACGATCTCGAAAAAGTTGCACCGTGTTCTTGTCTGTAGATACACCTCGGCCTTCGTAAATCTAACAGAGTATAGACTGGCTTTTTCGTTTTCCGAAGCCTCTTGTGGGTGCTAGGCGTTCACTACGTAGTTAATGATATCGAGGTTGTCCGATTTCCGTTCAGCAGTCATTCTGACGAGTTTTTGGAAAGTGATGCTGTGATCGGGTTAACCTGGATTTATATACATCCCAACACAACAGAGATCAGTGGCCTACTACCACGTACAAGATAACCAAATAAAAAAAACAAAAACAAAGGGGGTTTGATTTGCGGTCCGAAGACGAGAAATTGTCATTGCAACTATCGTCCTCTTTGTGGTCACCCTGATGAATTAAGGAACGCTTGACTTGTGTGCATAGTATTATACAAAGATCTATCTATAGACCTTGTATTGTAGAACATGCAAATTTACCCACGGAATGGGTCTTGAGTTCGTTTTGGAACAATAAACCCATATAAATGAATTATACCAATAGATGAAACTGTACATGTATATATATGTAACCTAATAATTTTGTGTTGGGCCTGATCTAAAGCAATTGGTTAATATTTGTAAATAATGAGATACTGCGCAAAAACGAGGGGGTAGCTTGAAACCAGGGGGATAGCCTGAAACTGGTTTCAAAATACCCCCAGGGGTAGCTTGAAACCGGTTTTAAATTACCCCCCGGTAGCCTGAAACCGGTTTCAAACTACCGGGGGGGGGGGGTTAAGATTTGGAGGGGGTAAATTGAAACCGCTACACCTGTAAATAAGGTGCCCACCACACAATCCGTATGGTTTCTGGTTCTATTTTGTCTCACCCACATTCGAGATGATAATACCTGATTTAAGATCGAGTATTATACTGTGTCATGGGAATCTTTTATTATCTTGATTACCAAAGGATAAAGATGGTAGTAACACGTCAAGAATTACGTTTAGAAATTTACCCATACACTTGAAGAATGATGAGAAATTTATAGGTTTCTCTAAGATTTATGCCTTTTTGTGGGAAGAAGAAATGGACATGGGCAGGTCTTATAATGAGAATAACAGATAATAGATGGACATTAAGAATAACAGAATTAAAATTATTGTTAATGTTAGAATTATTAGAATTATGGTTTTTTTTTTCTTATTACATTGCCCTCATTGAACCTGTGTTTCTTATTACATTGCCCAGTGTGTGGTCATAGTATTATAGTATTATTCTTTTTTTAGTTTCTAGAATCAATATGAAACTTATGCTGTTTAATTTAATCAGAACTATAGAATTAAGAAAAAGAAATACCATCTTAATATATGGTTAATTGATATTTAAATTCTTGACACTTCTCATTTTCAAAACCTTCCCAACACCCCTCATTTGGTCCATACAGTTGACCCCAATTTATCTCTCCCATTACTCTGGACATTTACCAATATTGTAAAATGTCATTCGCATTGATCGTTACTGCAGTATAATGCACATACATTCTTCTTAATTTAAGATTTAATTTTAAGTTAATCATTCTTTAGTCTCATCATTTAAAGAAAATATTTTTTATATATGCTAATATTTACATACACATAAACACACACACACACACACACATATATATATATATATATATATATATATTTATATACATATATATCTTACATATTTGTCATCACGCTGACCGGAACATAAATAGTAATGTATTCATACTAAATAATGAAAGTTCGGTAATTTTAACTTTTTATTTCTCTCTCTCTCTCTCTCTCTCTCTCTCTCTCTCTCTCTCTCTCTCTCTCTCTCTCTCTCTCTCTCATGCAACTTTATGATTAATGAAGAATATGCAACTTGCTCTCACAATGATGTGCTGCTATTTATTTATGGAAAGTTCTATCTATATCTTCGCGGAACCGCTGTTGTAATCGTTTAATAGCAACGCTTTTGATTTAAGATAAAGGCTGTTTGATCGTATATTATCATAGATGCAGTGGAAAAATTCAATGAGAGTTTTAATGTGTCGGATTATTTTATCACCTATGGATAGACCTTGGTGTAGCCCCGATCTCTCCCACGTCTGATGATATAAAAATAGAATGAGAATAAATTAAGTAGATGCAGATATATCCTACTCTTTTTAATCGTTCGAGGTACGAATTAGGCATTTCATGTGTTACCGAAGGAATGCACAAAGGAAAGAAGAGGAAGGGTGAATATTCCTACAAGCAACATGGTTTTTCCACCACACACACACACACACACACACACACATATATATATATATATATATACACACACACATATATATATATATATATATATATACATATACACACACATATATATATATATACACACACACACACATATATATATATATATATATATATATATATATATATATATATATATTTGTATGTGTCTGTGTGTGAGTGTTTTTGTTCGTGCACGGGCACAATTACTGTATACAATTATGCATTGATTTTTCAAGAGAAAAGAAATAAATAAAATCAAGACAAGTAATAATTAACAAGGGGTGAAGGTAAGATAGCATATAAGGAAAATAAGATGTTTTCTGCAGGGAAATAAGTGCACCTAGAAAGTTTATTAAACAAATAGATAATTTTTAAAAGATGAATATTGAGAGATATATTCTGAAGTGAATCCAGTCCAACGACGATGGAGTAAGTATGTAAAGACTTGAAAAACGTAAAATAGAGAAGAAAGGTAGTGCAGAACTACTGAAGAGTCAGATGGGTTAAAGGAAGGTTCAGAAAGATTTTGGAAGTGACTTTTATTAAGTACATGAAGATGACAGTGAAATATGGTAATGGTTTAATGGGATCACAAGTATGCTGCTTTTTAATAATAGTTATAGTCCTACTACATAGGACTCTTCTCTCTGGTTACGATTCTTTCTCTTTGCCTACACAGACACCGAATAGTCTGGCCTATCGTTTACAGATTCTCCTCTGTCCTCATACACCTGACAACACTGTGATTACTAGACAATTCTTCTTCACCCAAGGGGTTAACCACTGCACTGTAATTGTTCGGTGGCTACTTTCCTCGTGGTAAGGGTAGAAGAGACTCTTTAGCTATGGTAAGCAGCTCTTCTAGGAGAAGGACACTCCAAAATCAAACCATTGTTCTCTGTTCTTGGGTAGTGCCATAGCCTCTGTACCATGGTCTTACACTGCCTTGGGTTAGAATTCTCTTGCTTGAGGGTACACTCGGGCACACTATTCTGTCTAGTTCCTCTTCCTCTTGTTCTGTTAAAGTTTTTATAGTTTAAATAGGAAATATTTATTTTAATATTGTTACTATTCCTAAAATATTTGATTTTTCCTTATTTCCTTTCCTCACTGGGCTATTTTCCCTGTTGGGGCCCCTGGGCTTATAGCATCCTGCTTTTCCAACTAGGGTTGTAGCTTAGCATTTAATAATAATAATAATAATAATAATAATAGAGTGGCTTCATTGGGTGGGTAAGGTATGTCTAGGTAAGGGAAAGTTTCTGAGGAAATGTTTGAAAAGAATGATAGTTCTGTAAAAAGGTAAGGTTAATCGAAACATATATAAGAATTGTAAGGCTATAAGAAAATTATGTGATTGTAGACAAAAGTGTATTGTAGGATTTTGACTGAGAAAATAATATAGATGACAGAGAGACTGACATGGAAAGAAATGTGCGTATTATGACATTAGAAAAGGTTGTATTTTTCAAGTACTTAAAAAAAAATAGTTATATGTTATGAAGTCTGGTGATAACTATATAAGTAAATGGTATATTGCACATTGAACAAGAAAAGGTTTTGATAAAATCACTCGTCGAGGCAATCTGGAAGGTAACTATGCGTTGTATAGAGGATCAGTTGAAGAAAGTTAACAGCTTACGATGGAAGTAGAATGCTGTTAGGATATCCAGATGAGAGAATGGCTGGTTCATTGTATTGGCGGGACTGTGAACAGGATATGTCGAGAAAATTATGCTACAAGTAAAATAAATAATTGTAATAGTAGGTTCACAATTTAGGATAAGAAAGCGGGTCGTGAGGGGAGTGTAGAATGACTGATGTTCACAGATAGGTTATTACTAGGGAATAGTGAAGAGAAACTGTAGTACTGGTGAAAGAGTTATGTGTTTCATTAGAAAAAAGCTTAGAGTAAATGTGAGCAAGAGGAGATTACGAAGGTGAATGAAAACCAGGTTTTTAGGAAGGCTGAAAGTAGTGCATTTTGGATAGATATCTAGAAACTGTACAATGAATGATGGCTGAACGTGAGAGGAGTCAAGTTCCTAAATAAATAGGTGAAGTAAAGTAGGTAACAGGATCTCTGCAAAACTTAAGAAAAGACTACTCTAAAGGAATTTAAGGTTGGCTCTAAAGGAATTTAAGGTTGGTATTTATGAAAGAATTTACGAACAGGTCTTATATAGAAGTAAAATATAGATAAGGAATTCAAACGAAAGGGGAAAAAAATTAAAACTATTGAGGTGAACTGATTGTGTAGTATGTGTGATGTAAGAAAAATTTAACGAGTGACATCTATAAATATACATATAAAAACACGTAAAAAGTTTCCATAAGTAAAAGTATGGATCAAACAGTTTTGTTGAAATAATGCAGGACTGAATGCTGACGAAAAGAGTGCATAGTTCAAAGTTGTTGCTAAAAAGCAAGAAAGAAAAACCAAGAAAGTTCTGAATATGTTACATGGAAGAGGTGATGGAAAGGAATGGTCTTGATGTCTATGAAAAGCAAGGATATGAGTAAGATTGTGGGGAGGTCTAGTGTATGGAATATCTAATAGAAGTTTTTTAACTTTGAACTCATCTTCGATTCTGCAGTAAAAGTGTGAATGTGACAGTGACCATTGTCTTTTATTACTCTGAATCTACCTATCATCTATGGAAACAGTTTTATGTTAAAAAAAATATATATACTTTCTTATAAATAAGTAGAGGATCATTATTGATTCTGTCTTAGTATAGTCACCGGAGGTATTGATAGTCTTTGGATCGATAATTCCATAGCATTGAAATATGTAGAATCTTCACAAGACTCATGGGAAGAATAATAATTGGTCGGTGGTTGAAGCTTTCAATTATTAGACACTGGGATCATAATTACACTTTTATTACTTGAAAATGGTAAGACCATTGATTATGCAAACAGTAGTGTGTGTGTGTGTGTATATATATATATATATATATATATATATATATATATATATATATATATATATACTGTATATATATATATATATATATGTGTGTGTGTGTGTGTGTGTGTGGGCGTGTGTGTGTGTTTGGGTTACTTATTCATATTTATTATGAACGCAATAAAGTTGTGCAAAAGTATAAATATTGAATGAGGACTGATGTCGAAGCTACCACGGAAACGAAGAAGAAATAAATAGATTTAACAAATGTCGTTGTAGATTAAAACAGGACGTTCATCATTTAGTTTTAAAATCCTATTTCTAAACCAGTTGGAAAGAACCATACGTTCACTAATTATATTTAAGGGCTGTTCCACGAGCAGAAGGCCTTGCTGCTATATGCCCTGTTATTTTAAAATGAACGGCAGGAAATGCTTTGTAAACTTAATAAATACGACAGAAAATTGTTGGATTATTAGATGGCAGAAAAAAAAAAGTTAGCGTTCATTACCTTTCATTTTGATGGTAAAATTAGGGAATTATTTTTAACTATATAGTCAATAAAATGCTTGGCCTTCATCCAGGAGGAGACAGCATGCATTGGAAATTAGTAATTTATTTGACTGTGATGATAAATGGTTTTTGCCAAAACAACATCGAATCATTGCTTTTGTGTCTCGACGTTAAAAGATTTTTCGAGGTAATAATGCTTTTATAGTGAAGTGTCATTTTAACTATAACCTCTTACAACTGTCGAGGATCCTCACAAGTCCAGGTTTAAAAGAAACAGAAAACTTTATATGGCTGATCTATTTGATTGAATATACAGTACTGTATTCTCTTTCCTTGAAGATTATTAATATTTCATGTTCTCACTGTATTTTGGGTGTCTTCAATAATGATAATGATTATTGTTATTTGAAATAAACATATATTCATAAGAAACAATTGGAAACTGGTATTAACTTACTCAACATGCTTTCAAGAAAAGGCTCCTTGTATCTAAGAAAAAAAAAAAGAATGCTGCAAAGACAGGGAGAGTAATGCTCAAAATTTAGGTCAATAGATAAACTTTCAACTTATTCGTGTAAGGACAGTAATTGAGGATATTGAGATATATAGAAATTATGGCAATACCACTATGGGCAGTTTTATGTACAGCGGGCAAATAATTTGTCTGAAGTTCAAACAAATTCTTTTTTAACCATTTATCAAAACGACTTGTTAGATGGAAGTATAGTACATCCTTGAAACACTCCCACTAAAGGAAAAAAATGTATGGTGGAAAAAAGTACGTGTGAATGTACAGTATATTTATGTATACATGTGTCTATTTGTTCACGAAAGGACTTTTTGTGTCAAGTTGGGAAGGATTTAGAAAAAAATACAAGACAACAGTCATTAATGCTCATCCTAAATGAATTGCTGTATCTGGGAAGGTTAGTCTCTTTAAATGATTAGTATTGGAAAAATTATTTCCGTAGTTTTTATATTTATGCCCTATTGAAATAAGGAAAGCATTAGTAAATGGTAACTTACAGTATAGCTCTAGATTTTCAAATGAAATTTCACAAAGTATAACTCACCACAACTACGTAGATTTTCGTTGTAAGTGTCATCATAGACTAGTCATTTATTTTACTAGAGGTATTATTGAAGAATTAGCAAAACCGAGTGTGTAAGAATATAATTTGTCTTCATATGTCGCATAGATAAAGGAATATATAAATATATATATATATATATATATATATATACATATATATATATATATATATATATATATATATATATATATATATATATATATATATTCATTAAAATATTGCTTTTTTTTTTTAGAAGGAGTATGTATTCTTTTACTCATATCAGAGCTCTAGCCATTTCATATAATTCAAATTCAAATTCAAACAATTTATTGAAAAAAAGTGGCCAAAAGGAGCTGTTAGTCTTGCTAGACAGCCCACTCTGTCTTTAATTTACATAAGTGAACAAAAGCTAAGAACAAAAGTAAAACCCAGTAATGATTTATATAAACCAAAAAATACGTTTAGTTACAAATAGTTTTTACAAATGAAAACACCCTCTACATGAATAATTTCAAATTTACCCAAAGTAAATTAACACAAACCTTATATGATTATTTGACTGGACTGAAATTACATAATACTTAATCATAGTTATAATTTTCATAAAACAAACAATCCAGCAAAGTCCCCAAGTTTCAGTAGAAATAGACTAAAATAAATATATTAATCAAAAGATATTTTAATTTTTTATTTTAACAGTTTATTGACATAAAAAGTCGTCAAAAGTATCTGTTGGTCTTGCTAGACAGCCCACTCTATCCTTAATTTACACGAACAAAAGCTAAGTACAAAAACCATGAAATTACAACTCGTTTTTTATAAAGGAAAACACTTTCTACAAAACAATTTCGAAATTACATAAGTGAGTTTACACAAACCTTATAAGACTATTTCACAGTTTTAAAATTACATAATACTTTATCCTAGTTATAATTTTCATAAAACAAAACTTTCTAGTAAAGTCCTCAGTTCCAGTAGAAATAGATTAAACCAAATACATCCCTGTTATAATAAATTTGAACGCTACAATTACACTTCAAACTGATTTACCATATCCAAAATAACCAAAACATTTTTTACATAAGATTCATATAATATTGTGTGTGCTCTGTAACAGCGTTGAGTGGTAGTCTTTGTATTGAACCATAGTTTTTATCATATTAATGTTTGTTATCGTAACTGTCACTTATGAAGCTATATATTTTGTGCTCGGGATAGAATTACCCAGTATACTTTTACTGTAGGTATTACAAAGCATAAACCGGAAAATATAGTTATTCTTGCTAAATCATAGGCACTATCTAAAAATCTTTAGTTTATCTACCCTGATTGCAGGCATAATTTCGTAATATAATTAATGATTTTAATCCTAGATATTTTTTTTTATATTTTTACTCAGTAATTTCAAACATTTGACAAGATATAGAATATGATTTTAAAGATATAAGGCAGAAAAATATGAGCATTATTAGGCTACTGTTTTTTTTTTAAAGTTACTCTGTTATTTATATAACGTGGAAATTATATTGGTATTATTTGGTAATAATAATTTACGTAGTTTGTGAAACATATTTTGAATTGATTAAATATAAAACAAGAAAAATGCTAGTATATGATATTTCATACTTTGTCTAACAAGGAGCAATATTAACGTTGATACTAATTATTTATATAACTTGGAAATATTTTAGTTTGTCATTACTTGAATTTGTAAAACGGGGAAAATATAAGATTTTACATATTCATAAGATCAGATGTGAAAAATATTGGTATTGTTACATAGAATTCTGGGTAATTTATCAAAATATTTAGTTTATTTTATTTGTGGGATAACTTAAAAAATAATTATTGGCATTGTTATTTATCGTTTTTCATAACTTAAAATGTTAGCGTCCTTCTTAACCATAAGGATGATTGGCTCTCTTTTGAGTCAAAGGAATACATAAGTTCAGAAAATATATTCTGTTAAGATTCATTTTTTGTAAAACTGTTTGCTACTTGTGTATTGCTTTAAATGCGTTTCCTGATGTTGAAGTTTTGTTATTGTTATTTATCTAGCTCCCGTTTGTGGTTAGCTACTGGTTAGTATTTTTCATAGAAACTTATGCTTCATAGCCACCAATATCCTCCACGCCCCCTCTTTTCTTGTATAATGCTTATAGTAGTATTTACTTCCATCTTACTCTGCATGTAGGTAGGTATAAA
>NC_090754.1:22524693-22532193 GCF_036898095.1 Palaemon carinicauda | reverse complement strand
CACGAGGCTAATGTTAAAAGAAGGATAAACATGGGATGGAGAGCTTTTGGTAAACGAAAAGAAGTTATGAATAATAAAATGCCATTATCTATAAAAAGGAAAATTATTCAGTCAGATGGTCTTACAAGAATTAACTTGTGCATCAGAACTTGGAGCCTTATTAAAGCCTTAGAACATAAGCTAGTTAAAACTCAAAGAGCTATGGAAAAATAATGATGGAAGTAACAATAAGAGACAGAAAAAGAGCAACATGGATGCGTGAGCAAACTAAAGTAGAGGATATTCTAACTATATGTAAGAAGAAGAAATGGACATGGGGACGACATATAATGAGAATGATAGGTAATAGATGGACATAAGAATAATGGAATGGTTCCCTAGAGATTGTTAAATAAAGAGGGGAAGGAAGAGAAGACGTTGGATTAACGAACTAAATGTTTGCCGTTATAAACGTGTACAGAAAGGACATAAACAGACTGAAGTGAAAAGATATGTCTGAAGCCTTTGTCCTGCAATTGACTAGTAATGGCTGATTATGATATGTAGCTACTAATGTCTAATGAAATTTGGATAACTGCATTCAGACATATGTAACGTTTCCAATAATGCGTTCATGATCATTATTCTCCTATAGTTGCATCAGATTGACGAAGTTTACATTGCAACGGAATATTAATAACTGTTTTTGAAACTTATTTTTTCTGTGACCACAGACGATCCAGTATCCTAAGTAATAAAGGGAACACTACTAAAAGCCTCCTTCCACTATCATATACTACATATGATAATCATCCCATTTTACTTGAACTTTCTGGCATTGTTCTTTTGTGTTTTGTAGGTTTGTAAGCTGCAATAAGAAGGTTGCCTCTCTCATCTTCATTGATTTTCATATTTCATTACGATCCTTTTCTGTGATTATATTTTTCTTTTGATAATCTGGTTATCCAATGGTTTGCTTGTTGGTTGGTTTTCATTAAATACATTCTGTTCATCATTACTATACTCATATATATATATATATATATATATATATATATATATGTGTGTGTGTGTGTGTGTGTGTATGTGTGTGTGTATTTTATGTATATATATATGTGTGTGTATTATATATATGAATATATATATATACATACATACATACACATACATACACACATACATACATACATACACTCACGCACAATATGTATACCATGATCCTACATTGCACCCTAATTCCTTTAGTATTTGATTCTTTGAATCACTTTGTTTATTTGTTGTTATTTTTATCTATTTCAAGACCGGTTTTTATTTTTACTTTCAAATGTGGACATGATATTTCTTGGAAGATTTTTAGGCACATTCAAATAATTTCTTTTGGATATAGTTAGCGCAATATTCGCTGTGCTGTTGTTGTTATTATTATTATTATTATTATTATTATTATTATTATTATTATTATTATTATTATTATTATTAGTCAAAATGAAGACTTCACGTTTAGAAGTACAACGAAATGACAGTTCATTCTTAAAGTTGTAATTCAATTGGATTTTATGTTGACATAAACCTAACTTTGAACAATAATGACATTATTTCAAATATTTTTTATTCCAATTTAATGCTACAATGTCAAGATTATATGTAGCTTGATATTGAAGGTACTACTATCTTGTGAATTTTCACAACAGATTTTATTATTGTTTTGATTATTATTATTATAATTATTATTATTATTATTATTATTATTATTATTATTATTATTATTTTAATAGTACTGATAGGGATTATTATTTAATGTTACAATGTCAAGATTATATATAGCTTGATATTGAAGGTACTATTATCATGTGAATTTTCATAACGGCTATTATTATTGTTTTGATTATTATTATTGTTTTTATTATTATTATTATTAATATTATTATTATTATTATTATTATTATTATTATTATTATTATTATTGTCGTTATTGAATAGTACTGATAGGGATTATTATTTGTATTAGGTATAGTAGTACTTTAGTGTTGGTGATAATAATAATTAAAGTCAGAACTTACTAGTATTTACTCCTGCTGTTGATAATAACACTTAAATAATTACAGTATATGAATAACTAAGATGGATGCCATCTTTTTAATGTGATTAGTATCTGGTTAGCTGGAAACATTTTTCTACGATTCAACAAAATGTTCCTTAGCATATTTTCTGTTTACTTTAAAATTTTAAATGATTTTTTTTTTTATTATTATTATTTCCCAGTCGCAGATAATAGTTACCTTTGGAACATTGTGGTTATTTTAATCCGATCAGATGGTGTTTTAACTTATTTGAATGATTAAGGACTTAGCTCACCTATTACTGCTCGTTGATGATAAGAGAAAATAAGAAAACCATATCAAAACACATCGCACTAAATAATACCGCTATGAAAATAATGAAGATTAATACAAATTGGTACCATAAAACTTTTGCTCATTCTACTGATTGTTTATTATTCTCTCTCTCTCTCTCTCTCTCTCTCTCTCTCTCTCTCTCTCTCTCTCTCTCTCTCTCTCTCTCTCTCTCTCTCTCTCTCTCTCTCTCTCTCAAAAATATCAGACTCCAAAGAAGTATATATATGGTAAAATGACCAAATAAAATCATTCAAGTAAATACATTTGGTGAATCCTATACTGTGATGGTAAAGATATTTTAGTAAAATGAAATGTATGTGTGATAATTATGCGTTATATTAATAAGTATATATATATATATATATATATATATATATATATCTGTATATATATATACATATACACACATATATATATATATATATATATATGTATATATATATATACACATATATATGTATATATATGTATACATTATATATATATATATATATATATATATATTTATAAATACACACACAGAATTATACAGTATACCCATACAGAATATATATATATATATATATATATATATATATATATATATATATATATATATATATATACGTACATTTATACATATATATATATATGCATATATACTGTATATATATATATATGCATATATATATATATATATATATATATATATATATATATATATATATATATATATATATAGACCATGTATTCATAGAATTAATCTCTCTCTCTCTCTCTCTCTCTCTCTCTCTCTCTCTCTCTCTCTCTCTCTCTCTCTCTCTCTCTCAGAGGTTGCTACATTGTAAGTTGAATATTATTACGAGTCACTGTTTTAGGAACCAGTAATGAAAAACAATCTAATTGCAGTCGTCATATATTTTTTTTTTATTTGTTTCTGTTACATGGTGAAATCATTTCTCTTCTTCCAGAATCTTTTGTTATACATGAAAATTTCTTTATTTAATTCATTTTTAACTTATTAGATGCTGGATGAAGAAGTTAATCTGCATCAGTTGTGGTTGTAATCTGAAAGGAAAAGAGAGCAAAGGTTAATTATTTCATGATGAATGGATTTTTTCAGTAAAATGGTAACATTGATTTGTACTTTTCTTTCAAATTCGTCTTCATTTGGTAGTGAATCATTTCATGTTCTACATTAGGATTTTACAAATTTATTTATTTATCTTTTCTTGAGCATAGGAATTGGTTGGCCATGATGTATAATAGTCTTCCTGAAAAAATGTAAATATGTTATAAAAACAATGAGAGATTATTCCTCCCTCCAATAATCTCATACACATTTTTTTAAAGATGAGATCAAATAATTGTGTTGTTAAATCAATGCATTAGTGAGTGTTGTCTCCAGAACTAGTCTCGTGTAGTAATTAGTTGCTATAAGGAGAGAAAACCCAATATATTACACCAATATCCAAATATTTATTGCTATACCATTGCAATTATTCACTTGACTAAAGAAAAACGTTCAAAATTTTTAGCAATAAAATTATTTTTTGTTCTGCAAAATACCGTTAAGGTAAACCTCAAGTGCTGTATTATCTAATGGCGTTCTTGACCTTAGTGTGACATTATGACCAGGGTTAAATGATATGGATAATAAAAATCTATATGATTTTCTGATGCCCATTGCGATAGAATTTGGTGTGGTTTTCATTTTTTTCACTTGGCCAATTATACTAGGCTTTTAGACTTATCACAGAAATGTTTATACGCTTTTGATACCATTAATAATGATGATAATAATGGTGGTAATAATCGTAGCAGTAACAACAGTAATAATAATGAGGACTATGCCATAATTCGTGAGTTTTACATAATCTATTGTTCACTTTTATTTCTAAAGGTGTCAAATAATTATCTTTGATGAAATCTCTGAAGTGAATGAATAATAATAAAGCAAGGGGAAAATTCACACTGGTTTATTCTTATATTCTCATGTCCAGTTTAGTTAAGACGGTTGTTGTGATGATATGGGAGTATTTATGTGTTTGTGTGTGTTTATATGTTTGTATGGTAAGAGTAGAATATATATTTCGGCAATCAATGATCATGAAATTGTAAATATGTTATCTATTTAGATTAATCATATAGAAGATATGTGTTTTGAAATATAACTTATTTTTGCAATAGGGACATACTCTCAACTCTCTTGCGTATATTGTATTCCAAAGTGCTTAGCCTATTTTATATCTCAATCAAGTTATATACAGTTTTTATATACAAGCAGAATTGTTTGTGTTGTCTAAGCTAAACAGTAATTGTAAATGTTCCAGAATTGTTTTTAATGAAGGCATATAGGCCGTATTAAAACAGTATCGTATTGCTCATGAATTGTTAGAGTTTTCTCTGGACATTATATGTTTGCCTCTGATTTTAAAGCAAAATAAGTCCCAATGCACTTAATCATATGAGGTGTCAATATACCGTACACTGCACTTAACATTGAAAGCTTATGAATGAAATATATAGCTATATTTTTTTTTTACATTGACGGGAAACCACAATTTTTTTTGCCCAAACTCCCCCCAAAATGATCAATTACCCCAAATTGCTTTTTCAATATCACTGATAACCGAACAGTTAATGGAAAGGAATGAATAAATTGGAAATATTTTACCCGTTAATGCGAAGAATTTGCAAACGGTAGTTCACACTATTAATTTCCTTGTTGAAAGTTATCAACGTGGACCAGTATACACGTGGTTAGTCTCGATTATTTAGTAGTATGAATAAACACACCCTATATTTATATATGTATATATGTGTGGACACACACACACACACACACATATATATATATATATATATATATATATGTATATATGTATGTTATTATATATATATATAATATATATATATATATATATATATATATATATACATATATATGTATATATGTATATATATATATATATGTATATATATACACATTATATATATATATGTGTGTATGTATATGCGTAAAAAATCACAGGGAAACGTGATACTCAGATGCAAAAGAAAAACAGGGAAAATTAAAATAGGAAATAAAAGAATCGGTCTTCTGAAGAAGCACGAGACTATTTAGGACTTCATCTTATATTTATTATTTTCATTTTCCCCTGACTTTTTTTCCCAGATATTTATATATATATATATATATATATATATATATATATATATATATATATATATATATACTGTATATATATATATATATATATATATATATATATATATATATATATATAAAATCATAATCAGCCGTTACTAGGCCACTGCAGAACAAAAGCCTCAGACATGTATATCCACTTGCGTCTGTTTCTGGTCTTTCTATACCAATCCGCACACAGAAACTTTCTTAGTTCGTCGATCCATCGTCTTCTCTTCCTTCCCTTGTTTCAGCCAATAACCCCTGTGTGTGCATATATAATTACAGTATGTATATATACATACATATATACAATTAAAATTATAATGATATATGTACGGTATGTATACTGTGTTTTTATATATATACACTAAAGTCATTGGCTGAAATAGCTGTGTATATATGTATATATATATATATATATATATATATATATATATATATATATATATATATATATATATATATCATCAGCCGTTACTAGTCAGTCCACTGCGGAACAAGGGCCTCAGACATGTCCTTTCACTTGTGTTTTTCTATGCCAGTTTATACACGCAAACTTTATTATTTCGTCAATTCATCGTCTTCTCTCTCTTCCCCTGCTTCTTTTGCAATCTCTTGGGACCCATTCCGTTATTCTTAATGTCTATCCTTTTTTTGTCATTCTCATCATTGAAGACTATGAATTTGTGAACACAACTAAATGTGGAGGTTTTAGAGCGGAAATTGACTGGTCAAGTCTTAGTTCTAGTAAGATTATATTGAGATTGTTCATGGACACTGATCATCCGTATGTATTCAATATAAACTGACAATTTGTCAAAATGTCACACATTCCATTTATTCACTCGTCTTTATTCCAGCTTTGATGTATATACATGCAAAATATATATATATATATATATATATATATATATATATATATATATATATATATATATATATATATATATATATATATAATGTGTTTGGGTGTTTTATATATGTGTGTTCACTTATATGTACGTATCCATATATTATGTATTGTTATTGATATATACAGTATGTTCCTTTTCTTTGTGGGGCTAGATGAACCTTATGTTAGATTACTTGAAGATTTCTATACAGCAAGTACAGCAATCCTAGAACTACGTAAAGGTAGTGAGAAAATTCCGATTGAGAAAGGAGTTAGAGAGGGAGACCCCTCCTCTCCAAAATTATTTATAGCAAGCTTAAAAGAAGTTTTTAAAGATTTAGATTTGGAAAATATAGGAATTGATATTAATGGAAAATACCTTTACAACTCAAGATTTGGAGATGACATAGTTGTGTTTAGTGAATCATATGAGGAATTTTAAAAGACGATAGAAGATTTGAATAGAGAAAGCAGAAATTTAGGACCGAAATTGAAGATGTAAAACAATAAGTAATACTTATGGATGAACCTTTAGAGACTGTTAATGAATATACGTTCTTAGGACAGGCAGTAAGCGTCTCTCCAGTAACGACACCGAAATTAAAGGAAGGTACATGGAATGGAGAGCATTTGGTATACAAGTTGAAATTATGAAAAGAAGAGTGCCACTTTCTCCTACCAGTTTTAACTTAGGCATCAGAAACTTGGATACTTACTAAAGCCTTAGAACCTACGCTAGCTACAACTCAAGGAGCTATGGAAAGAATAATGATGGGAATAGCACTAAGAAACAGAAAAAGAGGAACGTTGGAAATGAGAGCAAACTAAAGTAGAGGATATTCTAACAACATGTAAGAAAAAGAAATGGACATTTGCTGGACATATAACGATAATGACAGATAATAGATGGACATTAAGAATAACAGAATGGGTTCTAAGAGGTTGTAAAAGAAGCAGGGATAGGAATATAAAACGATGGATTGACGGACTAAGAAAGCTTGAAAAGGACAAGTCTGAGGCTTTTGCTTTGCAGTGGACTAGTAAAAGCTGATGATGATAAT
>NC_090754.1:22512193-22519693 GCF_036898095.1 Palaemon carinicauda | reverse complement strand
ATCTCATTAGATACTTTTAATTTCAAAGAAAGTGGCATACTTTCCAAAATCTAATTTTGTTTACCATTTGATCACCATCCCATGCTTATTCTTCTTTTATTTTTGGTTTCGTGTCCTGGGGATAAGCCTACTGTCAGTTCTAAGTACGTACTGTATGTTCATTAGCAATCTCTAAAGGTTCGTCCATAACTCTTATTTGTTGTCTCTGCATTTTTATTGAATATTATCTTAGTTTTACGCATATTGATTATCAGTCATACATTTACCATTATCTTAGTTTCACTCACTAATTTTCAGTCATACATTTCTGCTTTCTCTATTCAAATCTTCTATCATCATTTTTATTTCGTGACATGATTCACTAAACAGAACTATGTCTTCTGCAAATCTTAAGTTGTTAAAGTATTCCCCATTAATATTAATTTTTACATTTTCCCACTCTAGATTTTTAAAAACTTCTTCTAGGCAAGCTGTGAATAATTTTGGTGAGATGGGATCCCCCTGCTTTTACGTGTGTGTATTTGAGTTTGTGCTTTTGGAGCAGTGAGGATATGAGAAAACTAAATCAGTACATGTGTTTCGGTTTTGAAATATTTAACATTTTGAATTTCTATTATAGCAGTCTTTTATCGTTTCTGCTATTTAATATTAATTTTATTCCTTACCATTTTTGGGCCATCTCTGTAAGGGTTGAGTTTGACTTATATTAGGTTTGATAATCTCTCCCATTTTAATAATAATAACGTCACCAGAAGTGTTAACAGTATTGCTTTCGAAACTTTATTACTAGACAGGGTATGTTTATGGTATGGCTAAAAGAATAAGTCTTTACAAGAAAAAGAAATATTGTTGTATTACAAGGATGACAAAGAGCACAGAGACCTAATACTCCTTAAGACCGAAAAGTATAGTTTTTATTGCTCATGAATAGGGTAAAATGGAAGTCTTTTATGTTATCTTTAGAAATGCTAATTATTAATTGCCACAATATCCAATTTTTGATATCTTTGACTTGTCAGCTAAGAAACCTATTGACATTTAGAAAGCACAAGAACTTCCAAGCAATATATACGCCATAAATCTTCAATAAGATCTTGAAAGAAAGTTTTACATTTTTACCCTTATTTTTGTTACTTTTACTTGATTCTTATATTTTTTTACAGAAAAAAAGCTGTAACATGCGGATTCTCTTATAATTGAAAGGGAGTTTACATGAAGATCTAAAGAGAATGAGGCATAAAAGGTAATGTAGTGACATGTTGCTTACCCCATCGACAATTATTCGAAAACCATAGTCATTTTTTAAAATTAAATCTATTGAAAAGAAGGTAGAGATTATTTTGTGAAGAGTAGAATAACCATTGATTCGAAGGGAAGTGAAATACCTAAGGAAGGCCATTGATGAATGTGTGAAAGAAAGTAGCATATTGGTCATAACCATTCAATTCAGTGCTCCAAGCATCGTTAGTTACGACAAGGAAAGATCTGCACCAAAACCTGAAAACTTTATTTCCATAGAGAGCAAGATTAAAACAATGAGTTGGAAGCAAAGTGATAACGAGCTGTTAGCAAAACTGCCAATTAAGAACATTGAGATCTGGTACGTCCCTGAACTTCTTCAGATTTTTAGTTGATCATCGGTACTTGAAATAGCGGATGAAATTTGAAAGACCACCCAGAGATTGGCTATTTATAACAAATGAAGGCTATAGAGAGTTGAAAGACTTCAGCCGAGGGAGAGAGAAAAAACGTACCAAGGCAACAGTAAAAGTATTATTAGCATAATAATTTTACAACTCCATTTACAGCATTGAGGGATGGTTTCTTGCCCCCTCCCCCACAACCCCATTATCAGCTAGAACAGCATTGATATCGTCACTCGCACATAAGATAGAAAATTCACATGTTCCAGTAACTTTTTTTTTTTTTTTTTTTTTTTTTTTTTTTTTATAACCATGCGTGAACAATTGATATTTATGTTGTAAATAAACACTGAAAGACGAATTTATAAATCAGTAAAAATCGGTATACACTTATAAGTAGACATAAATACTGTATATATTATTTAAGTGTGTGAGTATATATATATATATATATATATATATATATATATATATATATATATATATATATAACATTCGTGATTTTGGTTATGTAAATATAAACCCCAACGGCATTTAGTATCGAATTCTACCTTTGAGAATGCATATCCACTGAATATTAATTTATGATATCAACTGGCTGGGCATAGATTCGAACCGATGCTTCTTAGCCGAAACCAGGCCTGGAGGGACTCTTGATTGCATGGTTTGTTAGAGTTCTTGCAAGCATGGTTTCGGCTAAGAAGCATAGGTTCGAATCTTTGCCCTGTTATTTTCTGCTATAAATGAATTTCCAATGGATATACATTCGCAAAGGTAGATTTCGAAATAAATGCCATTGTGGTTGATATTTACTTTGTATATATATATATATATATATATATATATATACATATATATATACACATGTATGTATGTATGTATATAATCATTTGATGTATATGTGTTTACAATTAAAAGGTGTTAGGAGGGAAAAGAAGAGAAAAGACCAAGAGAACATTTGATAGTACTAGAAACATGAAAAGAAAAGGATCAGGTATACATTAAGCACAACAATGCGTTCATTATATGAGTGAATGTTGTAGTGTGATTAATTGATGTTCGATGTGCTAATGATATTTATGTGTAACTGTGTGTATAGTTTTCGAGGTTTCATCCATAATTCAGCAGTTAAAGACTGGATGTGACAGTGACTGTAAAAGGGTACCTGTAGTTTCTGGGCTTGATAAAAAGTGCATTGGTTTAGCAACCTCACACCAGAGATTCCAAAATGTTTAACTGCCTTGGTGACACTTGCTTTAAGGGGAATATTGAAATTATATATATATATATATATATATATATATATATATATATATATATATATATATATATATTGTGTGTGTGTGTGTTTGAGCATAAAGTATTTTCTTCCTATTATTTACATCCTGTTCGTTAAAAATTGTGATCCTGTGGCCATTTCTATTCATTCTTGAAAGAACTAATTCCTCGGGCACTTTACATAACCCTTATTCCCATCTTTCACACTCGGGGGCAATCACCTTCACATACGTGTTTTGTCCACTCATCCCCTCATGTCCCCGGCCTCTGCAACGCACAAGATCATGACACCCGTCCGCGAATCCGTCCGTTGGTCGGTTGTGTCTTAGAGCCATGTGCTATGCCTACACAGAACACCCGTGTGAGGTCATTCACCCGTCACCTTTACTGACATCTAAGACCCGGACCTCCACCACGCCCTTAGACCTTAAACCACGCCCACAGCAAACAGCGGACCACACCCAGGGTTAATTCAGCGGATATAAGTCATTATGATAGATACCCCAATTGATAGTCATTGTCTCTCATCTCTTACTATAACGAAATGAAGGCACATGTGACTTTATCTCCGGATTTTTGTTTTTGTTTTGGTTTTTCGGCCTTATGTTCGTACATTAAGTTTTCCTGTTAAATTAAAGTCAAAATTGAATTGGGATAGATTGCCTTTTTATGCTAGGTAAATGAGCGCCGATTCTGGATGGTGGTTTAAGACATGGTGAATTCGATTAAATTTGTATTGAAATTGTAAAAGCTTTAACCTTTAAAGATGAATACTCTCCATTTGTTTTTAAAGTGTCATTTAAAAAAATAGATGGTTTAGCATTAAGATTATGCATTGGCACCAGGGACACGTGAGAGTAATGCGTGTGTTACGAATCAAATCCTAACCTTTTCAACAGGACAGTTATTTTCTATTAAAAGACTTTTATTCTGGCGACATCATGTTAGTCACGTTTTCCTTTTCTCATGTCACAAATAAAATTTTCCTCCATGTTCATCATGAATTTCCTCATGACTCATGGGTTTATCTGTCTTGACACCAGTGAATTTGAAATAAATCGGTGTGTTCCTGGAAGTGCCTCACACAGAAGCTGTGGATGCTCGGAGAGAGAGAGAGAGAGAGAGAGAGAGAGAGAGAGAGAGAGAGAGAGAGAGAGAGAGAGAGAGAGAGATTGTCTAAAACAGAGATGCATTTGAATATTCCTGTTTTATATCTTTAATATATATTTAAATTCACTGTGGACGAAACATCAAACCCCGACGGGGGTTATCATGGGCATGGCGGATGTTATTAGACACATGGGGCCATAGGGTGGCCGGTTGATTGGGGAACAGAGGTTGGGTCGGGTCGGTTTTTGGGGTCAGTAGTCTTTGAGGTTATAACCTCAATTGTTGGAGTGCAGTAAATCCCTTGTGTGCCACCCCTTCCCCCATCACCACCCACGCTTCCTCACATCCTACGTCTCAACTGAAAGCACAGGGCTCGAGACGTCTCCTTGTCGACCCACACATAAGATGTTTGCGACGGATTTAGGCACTGAAATAGACTGGGTCTTTGTATTAACAGACAGACGTATGCTCAAGTGCAAGCACGAAGAAATACAAATGTTAAGTTAGCAAATAGCAAAGCATATATATATATATATATATATATATATATATATATATATATATATATATATATATATGTGTGTGTGTGTGTGTGTGTGTGTTTGTGTGTGTGTGTGTGTGTGTGTGTGCGCGCGTATAATTGTAAATCTTTTTTCCCATGAAGGGACTGAGTTTGTTAAGCCCAAGCCTTATTTCTTAGCTCCATACAATGCTGGTACCCCTTTACAGCTGATTGGAGTTGTGGCCTTGTGGCCGATCGTTTGGCATCGAACGTGGTCCCACCATGCCATGCCGTTTTTCAAACCTGGGTAGGGTTAAACTCTCTTGCCCTAATTGGAAGTTTCCGACATGTTTAACGGGGCTATAACGACGCATAAACACTGTGTGCGTGTTTGTATATATATATATATATATATATATATATATATATATATATATATATATGTATATATATATATATATATATATATATATATATATATATGTATATATATATATATATGTATATATATATATATATATGTATATATATATATATATATATATATATATATATATATATATATATGCGCTTTGATCCTTTGCTGTTGAATCTGCGATTAATTACGGTACTCTGCATTGCAAATACAAGGATAAGAGAATATTCAACTTTTATCAGATTTATTTAGTGTTGTTCCTTCTAACATGTGTGTGTTTGTATTTTCTATGCTTTCTGAAACTGAATGTTTCAAACCTCCGACCTCAGACAGGAGAAACGGGCAAGATTCCCCCCACCCCCTTTTACTTCTCGTTCTCCCTCATTACCATTTATATTTAGAACGGAGACCCATTATCCCTTCGACATTTTATATCTTATGTTTTGGTAAAGGGAGTGTAGTTGTAGTTTTCTATTTAGTGATTTTTTCTAATGTCTTCTGAATATTTTACATTCATCTTTCATTTTCGACTTTTGTTCTGATTTCAGTTGGTACAGATTGGTTGCCATTATATATCTATCCATCGTTTTGTGTTATCCAGTGTCGACTTATTTATGTTGAATCATCAGCTGATTCAGACTTTATTCTGATTAAGCTTATGATGTGAATTTTTAAGAGGTGTTACATTATACCTAACGAGAGGTGGGGCTAGATATAGAGATAGATTTTCATTGTGGCATTATTATTATTATTATTATTATTATTATTATTATTATTATTATTATTATTATTATTATTTTAATATCCCTTCCATATATGTTTCTATTTGCACGCATATTTATATATATTACAAAAACGACATCGAATATTGCTGTTCATGGTGTGCACAAAACTCGTTTCATGTAACACCTTTTAACTACTCTAGCACTCTCTATGGACCTCTGCCCTTTTTGCAATGATTTATTTTACATTGGTATAAATTACAGTTTTCTTTTTATCGTAGCCAAGATGCCAGAAAACTCCAAATCAATTAATCAATCTTCATCGTAGCCTCCAATGGATCTCGCTAAAATTTCATTACTTCTAGCCCCTCCTTTGCCTTCACCTCCTCGGAGGATACGAAGGGTATGCCAAAACCCTCTCCATCTCTCTTTCCTCATTACCTCGCCTTCAAAAGGAATTCTTTTAATTTCCTTGAGGGTATCTTTCTTACCTTTCTCATACGTTTTTTATAATTCTGAATTCGACTGTCATCAGGTGTATTTTTAGATGGTCTATCCAACGATGTGTGTGTGTGTTTTTTTTTATGTAAAATCTGTAGCTATAAGTAATTAGTTATATGTATACTATTTGAAATCGTATAGATATACCCTCTTTTAACTAAATTGTTTTTATTATTTTAATATGATGTGTAATTGAATCCATATTTACAAACAACGACACTTAAAACTTTCTTTTTAACTATATATCTGTCAAGTGCATTTGAGTTGATATAGAATAACCCTTAGTAAATGTATTTGAGCAAACGTTTTATTAATTATAAGCAGTAAATCAAATTCGTTTTGGTCCTGCGTGCCAGATTTAAAATCCGGCCGATATTGTGTGAAAGACCTGAACCTTGTGGTCAGCCATTTTGATCAGCCTTTTATAGAATTTTAATTGTGCTTTATGTCATTCGTGTTGATTAACACTACATTGTCAATATGTGAATTAGATTATGTGGCCTGAGGCTCACATTTTATTATTACAGTGAATCCTTAAACGACGTGAAATGAATTGGTACGGTCACAAATATGAAAATACGTAACAAAGATAAAAATGAGGATTTATGGATAGCTAGTAATAAAATGTATAAAATAAGAAGTTGTAGTATAGAATGGTTGGTGAGATTGTTTAATATGTGTTTTGTGTTGTCAATGGTACCAGTAGATTGGGTTTGTGCATGTATTGTACCACTATATAAGGGTAAGGGAGATGTGCATGAGTGTTGTAATTCAAGAGGTATTAGTTTGTTGAGTGTAGTTGGAAAAGTGTATGGTAGAGTACTGATTAATAGGATTAAGGATAAAACAGAGAATGCAATCTTGGAAGTACAGGGTGGTTTTAGAAGAGGTAGGGGTTGTATGAATCAGATTTTTACAGTTAGGCAGATATGCGAGAAATATTTAGCAAAAGGTAAGGAGGTGTATGTTGCGTTTATGGATCTAGAGAAAGCATATGATAGAGTTGATAGGGAAGCAATGTGGGATGTGATGAGGTTATATGGAGTTGGTGGAAGGTTGTTGCAAGCAGTGAAAAGTTTATACAAAGGTAGTAAAGCATGTGTTAGAATAGGAAATGAAGTGAGTGATTGGTTTCCGGTGAGAGTGGGGCTGAGACAGGGATGTGTGATGTCGCCGTGGTTGTTTAACTTGTATGTTGATGGAGTGGTGAGAGAGGTGAATGCTCGAGTGCTTGGACGAGGATTAAAACTGGTAGGCGAGAATGACCATGAATGGGAGGTAAATCAGTTGTTGTTTGCGGATGATACTGTACTGGTAGCAGACACAGAA
>NC_090754.1:22497193-22507193 GCF_036898095.1 Palaemon carinicauda | reverse complement strand
AGTGAATCCAGATAAAATTGTGTTTATTCAATGTTGCTTTTTATGTATTTTTTTTTTTATTTCTTATATAAGAGTTTCATTTTAGTATAGCATCGCAATGTACATTGGAGTTGATAGATTTTTTGTTTTGCGGTTTCAAATTATTGATTAAAATTGGATTATTTTATATATTAGTCGTAATATAGTTATTAAAATTCGGTGTTCGGATAACATCGTGTATTCTCTTATTTTCTCACATAAGATCATTCTGTTCTGTTTAATGCTGGATTTTGCTAGTCAGTGGCCTTTTTTATACCAAGTTTCTTATAAATGTTTTCTTATTTTTGATAATAATTTGATGAATAGATTGAATGAGAATGTGATAATTTAGATTACCAAGTGGTTTCCAAGTACCTCCACAACTATAAACTGAAATCAAAAGCATATTATTTTTCAACTATAAAATAGCTTAAGTCTTTAAAGCTGAAAAGTCTTCATATTATCGGGCAATTTGTGAAAAGCAATAACTGGTAATTTTTATTTATTTTCTGTTACCGCAGTTATTGCCATTATCAGTTATATTTCAAAGCGAAATACATAGGTCAGAATATATGTCAGTGATAATAAAGGAAGTTAAACCTTTTTATGTAAATGTGAATTTCTATATTTCTCTATGTGTGTGTGATGATGGAAGGTGAACATTGAAAACCGCTTGTGTGTAGAAGTGCGTTTTGATGTGTTTTGAACATCAGTCCCGCATTAAAGTTGGTGGAGGGAACGAGGCATGGATGGGGTTAGCAAACGGGAGGAACATCAGATTTAGTATTGCCCTGATGATGTCATTCAAAATGGTGGCTGCCTTGCTGAGAGAGAGAGAGAGAGAGAGAGAGAGAGAGAGAGAGAGAGAGAGAGAGAGAGAGAGAGAGAGAGAGAGAGAGAATGGTGCTTTTAAAATACTGGGAGTGATGGAGCTCTTATGTATAGGCCTTTGGCATTATACAAAATGGTGGCTGCTTAACTCGGAGAGAGAGAGAGAGAGAGAGAGAGAGAGAGAGAGAGAGAGAGAGAGAGAGAGAGAGAGAGAAGAGATGTGCTCTAACTGGATCGTGAAACATTTTCCATGAGAATTTCGTCAATATGAATAGCCATTAAATGATCTTTGTATTTCCAGATACATTATTCAAATCAAATTCGATAGCAATGGAATTTCAGAGTTAAAATTACTTTCAGTCCGTGGTCCCATTAAAAAACCAAGAATAAAGATGAAGCCATCCTTTTTATTTCTAGTTATTAATCCTCCATCCCTCCCCCCTTTCCATTCTACTTATTCTTAGATAAATACCTAAATGTTTATGCCTAAAATCATGGTGTTACACTTAGCTTTGTCCTACTCAAGAAAGAAATAATGAAAGTCTTTTAACTCGCGCGTTTATATGCAAAGCTTACGAGAAATTATAATTTTTATTTGATAATCAGGTCATACAGAGTGAGGCAGCTTGTTCACTATAATAGTTTGGAATGCTATCCCTGATTTGGTGATGCCTCATTTTTACATGTGTGTGTGCATGTATGGGACACATATGTTGACACGTGTTGCAATGTGCTTGCCCTTGAAAATCTTAATTTAATTAAGTTACATGGATTGGTGTCAGAATTTTTGAACAGATTAATCATCTCTCTCTCTCTCTCTCTCTCTCTCTCTCTCTCTCTCTCTCTCTCTCTCTCTCTCTCTCTCTCTCAGACATCTTACAATGCACGTATATACTATATATATGTTTGTATGTTTAAACTTGCTTCGTTTAAGGATGAAACTGATAGAGGAGACTAAGAACTATTGGGAATATATCATTACTCAATATACCTGGAAAGATAGAGACCAGACGACTCTAATGGAGAAAAAACTGTTTAATCAAAGAAGAGAATGAGTGGATTAAGAATTGCAATTCACATGAATCATCTCTCTGAGAAGGGTTTTGAAAGTAGGTGAATACTCCGCTTTGAAATGACATGAGTGAATACGTTGAAAGTGTAACTCATCAGGAGAAGAGAATTTTTGATGGGTCGATTTCTCAACAGTCTCTGATAAAACTCATTAAAGAGCTTCTTTGACTTTTTCCGTCTTTCATTTTTCTCACTTTCAAAAACCAAAATCTGAGTTTCATTAACCTTCTTTTATATATATATATATATATATATATATATATATATATATATATGTATATATATATATATATATATATGTGTGTGTGTGTGTGTGTATATATATATATATATATATATATATATATAGATATATATATATATATATATATATATATACGTATACATATATATACATAAATATATACACATGTATATGTATATATATATATATATATATATATATATATATACGTATACATATATATATACATAAATATATACATATGTATATGTGTGTATATATATATATATATATATATATATATATATATACGTATACATATATATATACATAAATATATACATATGTATATGTGTGTATATATATATATATATATATATATATATATATATATATATATATATATATAATAAACCATTATTAGTCCATTGCAGAGCAAAGGTCTTAGACATATCCTTCCACTTACGTCCGTTAATGGTCTTTCCATGCCAGTTTATATTCGCAAATTTTCGTAATTCGTTTAATCCATCGCCCTCTTCCTTCACCTGTTTCATTTGCAGTTTTAGGGACCCTTTCTGTTATTCTTAATGTTCATCTATTATCTGTCATTCTCATTATATGTACTGCCCATTTCCATTTCTTCTTACATGTTGTTAGAATATCCTCTATTTTAGTTTCCTCTCTTATCCATGTTGCTCTTTTTCTGTCTCTTATTGTTAATGGATTACATCATTATTCTTTCCATAGCTCTTTGAGTTGTAACTGGCTGCTGTTCTAAGGCTTCAAGTTTCTGATGCATAAGTTAATACTGGTAGGTCTATCTGATTAGATACTTTTCTTTTTATAGAAAGTGGCATTTTACACTTCATAATCTCATTTTGTTTACCTAAAGCTCTCCATACTATATTTATCCTTTTAATTCCTGTCTCATGCACTTTGAAAACTAATACTGCCAGTTCTAAGTACGTACAGTGTATGCATTAACAATCTTTAGAGGTCCGTCCATAACCCTTATTTGTTTTCTTTCTGTATTTTCATTAAATATCATAATTTTAGTCATATTCATTTTCATACCTACATTCCTGCATTCTTTATTCAAATCTATCATCTTTTGCGATTTCTCCATGATTCACTAAACAGAACTATGTCATCTGAAAATCTTAACTTGTTAAGATATTCCCCATTAATGTTAATTCCTATATTTTTCCATTCTAAATTTTTAAAAACTTCTTCTAGATATGGTGCAACTATCTTAGGAGAGATGATGGTCACTCTGTCTAACTCCTTTCTTAATCGGAATTTTCTCACTTACATAGTTTTAGGATTTCTGTACTTCTCCTATAGATATCTTCAATTGCTCTACCATAAGATTCATCTATTCCATGTTCTAGAAGGGCTTTCATTACTGCTGAAGTTTTGACAGAATCAAAAGCTTTTTCGTAGTCTATAAATGCCATACAAAGCTGGTTAATTATATGGATTTGGTTAGGTATTCAATAACCACTTCTAAAGCCTACCTACTCTCTTAGTTGAGTGAAGTCTAGCTTTCCTTCTATTTTGCATAATATGATCTTTGTAAGTATTTCAAATATTACTGAGTGACCTCATTTGTCGGCAATTTTTCAGATTTTTTTTGTTCTCCCTTTTTGTGAATTAGTTTAATGATGAAGTTTTCCAAGCTGTAAGTTTAGATATTTTGTGTAAAGTTCAGCGAGTTTTACTACTATATAAATCTTTTATATATATGTATATATATATTTTGATATATGTATATAATATATATATATATATATATATATATATATATATATATATATATATATATATAATATGTGTGTTTTATGTATATTTATTTATATGAATGATATTTAAGCATCTATATATATATATATATATATATATATATATATATATATATATATGTATATGTATATATGTAAATTATATATATGGATATATGTATGTATATTATTATTTGCTATGCTACAACCCTAGTTGGAAAAGCAGGATGCTGTAATCCCGAGGGCTCCAACAGGGAAAATAGCCCAAGAAAAGTAAAAGCAATCAAAATTAAATATTTAAGAACAGAAATAACATTAAAATAAAGCTTTCATATATAAACTTAAAATAAACAAGAGGAAGAGAAATAAGATGGAATAATGTGCCTGAATGTACCCTCAAGCAAGGGAACTCTACCCCAAGACAGTGAAAAACCAGGGCACAGAGGATATGGCACTATCCAAGACGAGAGAATAATGGTTTGATTTTGGAGGGTCCTTCTAGAAGAGCTACTTGCTATAGCTAAAGAGTCTTTTCTACCTTTACCAAGAGGAAAGTAACCACTGAACAATTACATTGCAGTAGTTAACCCCTTGGGTGAAGAAGAATTGTTTGGTAATTTCAGTTTTGTCAGGTGTATGAGCACAGAGAAGAATGTGGGAAGAATAAGACATATTATTCGGTGTATGTGTAGGCAAAATGAAAATAGCCATAACCAGAGAGAATGTTCCAATATAGTACTGTCTGGATAGTCAAAGAACCCAATAACTCTCAAGCGGTAGTATCTCAAAGGGTGACTGGTGTTCTGGCCAACCTACTACCTACCTATATATATATATATATATATATATATATATATATATATATATATATATATATCACATATATATAAATATTTATATACATACATACATACGGTATAGAATGTCATATTAAGGTTAAGGCTAATAAGTAATGCCTCTCATTAATCCGTATTTTATTACTTCATATTTTTTTTTTTCATCACCGGTTGAACTTCTTTAACTTGTTTATCATTGTTTACAGTATATATATATATATATATATATATATATATATATATATATATATGTGTCTATATCTATCTCTCCATATATATATGTATATATACATGTTTATACTGTGTACAATAATATCTATCTATCTATCTATCTATCTATCTATGTATATATATATATATATATATATATATATATATATATATATATATATATATATATATATATCGTTGAAACGTTTTAATTTACTACATGTTCAATTAATCTATAGCATAAATGTATGGGAAGAAATGCTATCATGAATATGCTAGTGAATATAGTGAAGGAGTTATTAGAAGAAAAGTTATATAGATTCTGGAAAAGGGTGATTAATGTAAATAGGTGTAAAAATGACTAATTTTCTTATAGTGTAATCTTATGTATGATGGTCAGCCTTACTGATATATATATATATGTGTGTTTATATATATATATATATATATATATATATATATATATATGTATATATATATATATATATATATATAATTGTATTTTCGACTGTGTATTGTTTATAAGAGAAAGTGAATATCTCAATTATATTCATAGTATATGTAGGTATATAAAATAACTTTTTGAGCATAGTTAACCTGTCTAGTGCGGATATTATATATATATATATATATATATATATATATATATATATATATAATTTGTATATATATATATATTATATACATATATATAATATATATATATATATATATGTGTGTATATATATATATATATATATATATATATATATATATATAGTAAGTCTTTGTGTATTTATATATAGGCATAAGTAATATAAATGTGTATAATTTCATAAGTTTGAGCGTAACTAAACCCTAACATTTATGTAATTTTTTTTAAATTGATAATCAAGATGTGGAACGTTTTTTTCCCATGCTTATCGGAACTAGTAATTAAAAAACAACTCATAAATACCGACCCTTCATTGTACAAGTTTATAAGGTTTCCAACAAGTCCTTATTTCTGTTAAAATGTTTTAAATTATTTGATTCAGAATTCTTACCGACTTGATGATACCTGCCTTCTCTCGTCTACCTGATACAGATGTAATCACTTTAATAATGGGCTTCGTGGCAGACAGAAAAAAAAAGCAATTAAGATTTACTGTGTCTGGTCTTTAGCATCTACCATTTAAACCCCTATTTTTATTACCAGAAACGTCAGCTTCGTGCTTAATAAGTCGTGGTAAATAATTTCGATATTCGACGCATTTATATAGCGATTTGACCCAACTTGGCTTCTGATGATTGTTGATATAAGAAAAAATAGAACGCAAATCACAGACTGATCATCTATCTTTTTCTTAAGTTGTACCTTTTAGTATCACAATCTGTTCCCCAAATCGTTTCGAGAGGATTTCATCTTGCATCACCTTCTGACGGTTTAAAAGGTATTAATTTTATATGATTTATTGGTCTACTGAAATTTTTTATCTCAATAGCGGGTAGTTGGTCTCTCTCTCTCTCTCTCTTTCTCTCTCTCTCTCTCTCTCTCTCTCTCTCTCTCTCTCTCTCTCTCTCTCAGTTGTGTGTATTTTTAATAAAGTGCCTATTTATTCATATTGATAACTGCAACTTCTCCAGCTTGTGCTTTTAGTCAATGGAAGGTTGCTGTAAAATCCATGGTATGCATAAACAACAACCACGAGTTCTGTTTCCACTGTTCACTGGGGTTGGATTCGTTTCTAATATATTTGAATAAAGAGCAGAAATTCAGTGGATGTGTCATCCATTGCAATTAAAGGGTTCTGGGCTATAATAAGTATAAACTTTGATATATAACGTGTGTAAATCTCTTCAAGAGTCTTCCAGGCTGTACCTTTTGGAAGGGAAGACCTCTCTTATCTGTTTATCTTTGAAAATAAAGATCAGTAATAATTTCTGAAAATCTGGATAATAACATTTTATATAATTGTAAATATCCATGATTTACAAAATTAGAGTGGCTTTCTTTTGATGCTTTACTAATCAAAGTTTTTGAGTAACATTCTACTGAACCATATTCAACTGCTACTGAATTGTTGTAAAGGAAAAATAAAAAATTGCTACCAATTGATTATTTAAAATTTAATAGCAAAGGAAAATTTTTTATAGAACAAAAGGGTTTGCAATTACCTTAAAAATGTTCAAAGCAGTTGGTAATTAGCACTGTTATTTATTATTGGCAATCATAAAGGTAAAACAAAACAAACTAGACATTGAACTTGCTAAGCTAGGTTCCATAGGATAAGTTTCCTTTGTGATATAGAGGAACGCAGAGCCGAATAAAGGTTTAAGATAAATTAGCATATCTAAAAAGGTAAATGTAATAAATATCAAGATAATTGGTTTTTATTTGATTAATTACTTTTTATTAGTAAATTTATCTATTCCTGTATATATTTATTTGTTGGTATTGTAAATTAAATACTTTATATTGTTATTCGGAAAGAATAGATTACATTAAAGTTATATGTTTCATGAATTTTTAGCTGCTTTTAGTATTCCCGTGTTTCTTCTTTTTTTTTGGGCATGTGTGTAATCTGTTCTATGTAACCTCTGCTATTTTGCCTAATAACATATGCACGTATGTTCATAGAAATAGTGATAATAATATCCAAATCTCTCTTATCAGACAAGCATCATTAAGCCTGGTGCTATCTTTCATTCTACTTTGTTGATTGACTGTAAATTCTTAGAGAGCATTTTGCCCAATATATCAAGTGATGCCATGTTGTATATCCAACTTATAATATTCATAAGCAGATTAGCCAAACGAAACAGTGTGTGTGAGGTAGGAAATCGGTTTTTGTAAGTTTTATAAATGTAGTGGATATTCTATCAAACTTTTTGGGCGATATTTAAATGGGCAGAGAATGCATTGGATTTGAATTTATGAATTTGGGCTACTTACCCGAGGCCCGAGGCCTGTGAGGCTATTCATTGTCTAGTATACTGTACAATTGGGTGAAAACCCTACAATTAGTTTCACTAGGAAATAAAAGATAGGAGAGGTCAATTTACTTCGATCAATTATTGGGTTTCCACTCATCCAGCAATACCATTTGCTGCTTAACCGGTAGCATCTTATCACAAGAAAATCGTGGGAGGCACTGTTCTATTTTGAGAGGCACTATTCTATTTTGAATAGCAACAGCAGCTACGAAATGATTGTCAAGATTATTTATTCGACCATGAATATGACCAAAGTAATTATTGGTTATTTGATAAAATCTCCAAAAATTAATGATGTATTTCGTAATGGCATATGCCAGACATTTTACGACCCCTTAGAGAAAATGACCTCCGTTGAAATATTTTTTATCACACATTTATTTATGTGTATCCAGTAATATTGCTCATCAATAGCAAGTGATATGATGTTATCTCATAAATTATAGTCCTGCCGTTTTTATTTTGGTAATTGGTATTTTAATTGTATATTTATTTTGGTTGCCCATCGATAACGAATAGAAATAACTTTCCTTAGGAAAATAGGCGACTTTCATAAGGTTTACCCTTTTTACTGTGCTGGCTTTGATTATCGATATATTTCCACTTTAGCATAATTGAATGTTGGCATGGATAAAGATTTAGTCATTCGATCATGATTAAAGCGTTATTGTGACAGTAGTATATTCAAAAATACTTATTTTATTATATTCAGTAGTTAGAAATCATATTTACTTAAACTCGTTGTGTTTAAATGTTACTAAGTTTGTGCTTATAAGCTGTAGGTGGATTTAACTAGATGATAAGGGTTGTGATGATTATCTTTTAACTTTAATAACGTTTTGCTTTTTAATCAGCTCCAAAAGAAAACTAGCTTTTATGGAGGTGAAAGTTAGAATTTAATTCAAGAATTTACTTTGGCAATTTGAAGGTTATATCATTAATGATATCAACCAGGAGTGAAAGATCGTTATTGTTGTGCAACCAGGTTGTGGAAAGTGATTCCTCGATTAATTCAAAATCAAACTGATGAATTTAAATGAGACCAAGAGGAGTCTCTAGGGAAGATTGAACTTTTCCTCTTAATGTGTTAAGGCTAATTAAGATTGATTAATGTATAGGTATTAGGTTGGCCAGGGCACCAGCCACCCGTTGAGATACTACCGCTAGAGAGTTTTGGGGTCCTTTGACAGGCCAGACAGTATTACATTGAATCCTTCTCTCTGGATACGGTTCATTTTCCTTTTGCCTACACATACACCGAATAGTGTGGCCTATTCTTTACATATTCTCCTCTGTCCTCACACACTTGCCAACACTGAGATTACCAAACAATTTTTCGTCTCTCAAGGGGTTAACTACTGCACTGTAATCGGTCAGTGGCTACTTTCCTCTTGGTAAGGGTAGAAGAGACTCTTTAGTTATGGTAAGCAGCTCTTCTAGGAGAAGGACACTCCAAAATCAAACCATTGTTCTCTAGTCTTGGGTAGTGCCATAACCTCTGTACCATGGTCTTCCACTGCCTTGGGTTAGAGTTCTCTTGCTTGAGGGTACACTCGGGTACACTGTTATCACTTGTTTCTCCTCCTCTTGTTTTGTTAAAGTTTTTATTGTTTATATAGGAAATGTTTATTTTAATATTGTTGCTGTTTTTAAAACAATTTTTTCCTTGTTTCATTTTCTCACTGGGCTGTTTTCCCTGTTTGAGCCCTTGGGGTTATAGCATCCTGCTTTTCCAACTAGGGTTGCAGCTTAGCAAATAATAATAATAATAATGATAATAATAATATACTATTTTTGCTTAAAAAATATACAATTCTGCTGTACCAAGAGATCACACGTTTTGTTTGGTTGATAAAGTAAATATATTTTCGTAGACATTGTCGTCTTTATTTTGATAAAATCTCTTTCATTTCCTGATGAAATTATTTTTTATAATATTTGTTATTGTCTATATCATAATGCAGGTTCATCGTTTTACTTGTTTAATATTTATAACAATTAGAAAATACTCTATGTGAGCATAAAAAAAAATCACTGTGCTTCAGGTAAATATTTACTTTTTGTCTTCTCATGGT
>NC_090754.1:22482193-22484693 GCF_036898095.1 Palaemon carinicauda | reverse complement strand
AAACATCACATTCACACTAATAAAACGATGTATTTTTTTCCTTTTCATAGGATGTGATTTCTTTTACGTTTTCATGTTAAATATAATTAAATGAATCCCATATCCAGACCTTCACACCATAGACCACAATGTTGCAAAGTGTGTTCTGACTGAAGTACTTTTAAATGCAGTGGTTTGGATTCTGCGACTTTTCCCATTCTGTTTTCGTCTTGATCTGGAATCCCAGCTCCTATTTTTGAGGTATTTGAACTACTTTTCCACCTACATTCCATCGTCCTTCTCGAGAAGTCTGTCATATTTTTCATGTGTACATTCCTTATAATTAAGTTAACGAGTTACTTTTTGTTTATAATGACACTCGCCCTTCGAATGTATCCGGCCATCCTTATCATGAAAGGTATCTCTTCATTATATCAGCTTAGATGAGAAACATTTAGTGAAAACACTCATCCTTGGCTTATATTTACTCATTTGTCTTTATCAAACGTTTCCCTAAAACATTTAAAAAGATAAACCCTCTTTTCATTAGTTATCCTTTATTACCAATATTATTATTGAGAATTTATATCTCTCTTACTTACTTTCCCTAAGGTTACATCACCGTATGCTGATTTGGGGAAGCTTATTTTATCACATTGATAGAATTTGCGGGTACCTGTTGATGTTTATATACAATGAAAGACTGTAATGGTAACTCCTGATAATAGTAATTATTATTATTATTATTATTATTATTATTATTATTTTTTTTTTTTTTTTTTTTTTTTTTTTTTTTTTTTCAGTAAAGAAAGTACCGCATGTAGCGCCCTTTGTAAAACTAGACTAGATTATCTCTCAAAGCTCACTGACCTTAAATAAACTTGAAATTATTGCAATAGCATGGCTCTTAGACATACTTCTAATTTAATTGTATTTTATTGTATTACTTTCATATCGGTGATCCTTCAACTTCGAAATTACTTCATTCACTGGACATTTTTTTTTTTTTGGGGGGGGGGGGGGTACATTTTACAAATTTCTCTAGACTTAATACTTTATATTTATTAGGAATGTTATTCTAGCCATGAATTGATTGACTTGTAAGCTTCCCAAATCACCCCATTAGTTTCTCATTTATTACTGATCATTAATTATCAGCTCCAACTTTCGTCTCTTCTTCACTGTGTTTGCCATATTTCTGTCTTAAGTACTCTCTACCCTCGTGAAGGGTTTTGAGTCTCTCACTCATATACAGCATGTAGAATGCGTTTCCATGCATATCTAAATATACATACATACATATATATGTGTGTATATATATATATATATATATATATATATATATATATGTGTGTGTGTGTGTGTGTGTGTTTATATATATGTATGTATGTATATGTATATATATATATATATATATATATATATATATGTATATATATATATATATATATATATATATATATATATATATATATATATATATATACACATATGTGTGTCTTGCAGTCGTACTGATATAGTATGAATTGCAATAGGTATAATGTAATGTTATACAGAATTTCAAAAGTTCAAACTTGCAGTGTTTGTTTTTATGTTGAAGACGTTAACATGAGTCTCTCTTCATAGCTTATTTATGAAATTTTCTCATATATTATTTATTTCCTTATTTCCTCTCCTCTTACTGGGTTCCTTTCCTTTTGGAGCCCAAGGCCTTGTAGAATTCTGCTTTTCCAGTTACGGTTGCATTTTAACTAATGATGATAATGATAACACAAGAATTTATCTTTGCAAGCCAAATAATGCTAAGCAAGTTGGACCCTACTTCGAATGCTTCCCATTTGTTTGATCAAACCTTATTGCGAATCAAATCTAAACTATGATTGTCAGCATTCAACCGTTTCGCTTTAATTATCTAACCTACTCCTTTTTCAGTTTTCCTTAAAAGGAAATGATCACTTAGTTTGTTCATACCTAAATGTCCTCTTGTAAGATTTGACAATGAATTACATCTAGATATTGGCGTCACAATGTCGTGTAGATAAAGAACGCTTCACACATGTTCGTCTTAGATGGGCAAAGCTCATTCAGGGAATCATATTAATCCGGATTTTTATATATATGAAATTTCATCCATCTAAGTCTTTTTCAGACATCACTGATGTGAGACTTAAGTCACGTATATAATGCAAGGGCCGGTTTGAGCGCATTTGGTTCCTTCTGGAAAGTATATATTTTAGTATAGTGAGAGAAACATTGCACTAAACATTGATACATCCTTTTTTATACAGACAATATTGAAATGTACTCGTATTGCTCGATGCAGATCCGAGTACGGAAATAGCTACTAAAATCATAGACCCCTATTGTCCTAATAGAAATGTGACAGACAAAGCAAGTCAGCATATTTTTTTGTAAGGTTAGCGCTCTTATATGTGCTGATATAGCTACTAGATATGGCACGTTGAATTAAACCTGTGGTAATGGCCACGTAATTAGATATGGACCTTCAGTAAATAAATAT
>NC_090754.1:22469693-22477193 GCF_036898095.1 Palaemon carinicauda | reverse complement strand
TACATGCAGGCATAGACGTGAATAATCATTTTTAGGTAAATGTAAGTTAAGAAAAAAATATTAATTTAAAGTTGAAATTTATACGTGAATGCAACTATACATAACACAAGCACTTTGGGATTATGTGAAAAGGTGCATGATATCTGTAAATTACAAGTATTCGTTGATCTTTAAGATGTTTCAATATCTTTAGATATGAATGATCACCTACACTCAGGAAATATAGACACGGCTGCATACACACACACACACACACACATATATATATATATATATATATATATATATATATATATATATATATATATATATATATACATACATATACATACATATATATATATATGTACATATATATATATATATATATATATATATATATATATATATATATATGTGTGTGTGTGTGTGTGTGTGTGGTCTAGCCTTACTTCTGAATAATCACACAAGCGTGTGACAATCAAGTCAGCCTTCTGAAATTTAATAAATAAAATAGCAACCCTCTCTTTATAACGACCAATATCTCTCGGAGTAAACGACCATTTTCTACTCTAACATATTTAGCCATTTCATGAAATGCCCAAGGTGGAATTTCAGCCATTGGAAGTAACAGCCGAAATTTTGGGCATTTTATGAAATAGCCATGCGAGACACCCAATTCGCGAAACGGCTTAAAAGTTGAATGCATTACACTTAATAGTTGTTTATACACAGACAGTAACACGCATGAACACAGGTACATGTGTGTGTAAAACAGCGAATGTCATACTGATAAATGTTATGTTTCACGAGCAGTTTAAAATAGAAGGCGCAGGCCATGAATTCTCTCAAGCTTTTCATTACAGTCGCGAGTTTAAAAGAATTCTTTACTTATTCACTGTCATATATTTGAAACGTTCGTTTCTAAACATCTGTTTGATTCTCTCATGTTGCTTCTTATATTGTACTACGGAGCTGCCCTTAAATCAGCATTCTGAATCGATGTTTTCTATCATGGAGAGATGAATTCATTTTACTAATCACGTCATGTCCATGCCAAACTGTTCAATTCATCAACAAAAGTTTGATCGCAATGAAAATAGTGTAATGCACTTTTTTCTTTAAAAGTTCTATATGGAAACTGATGCCCATATCAAGACTCCTTTGAAATATACCACTAACCCATACGACTTCTTATATACTTTTTAAGAATTTGTATACTTTCACAGGAATCACAGCCACAGTGGTTGCTCAAGATGTGGGATTGGTATGGAAAAACATTAGCCTAACCGGAAATGCATTATCACACATATAGTGTATATATATACAGTACTATATATATATATATATATATATATATATATATATATATATATATACATATATATATATGTGTGTGTATATATATATATATATATATATATATATATATATATATATATATACTGTATATATATGTGTGTGTAATATATATGTATGTATATATATATATATATATATATATATATATATATATATATATATATATATATATATATGTATATATATATATGGATAGATAGGTATAATATGTGTGTATATGGAAATTTATACATACATACATACATACATATATATATATATATATATATATATATATATATATAAAGTATATATATATAAATATATATATATATATATATATATATATATATATATATATATATATATATATATATATATATATATATGCCTTTTTGGGTTAGTACATTGGCGATAGTCTTCTGATCCACTGGGTCATGAAGGGAATGTACCAACTCAAAAAAGCCTAGATAAGAGTCTTGTTTTGGTATGAGCACTAATCACAAATAATTCCTGCTGGATGTAAGTTAATCATAAGGTTAAGGGCGATATGAATGGAATATTAATAGCCTAAAATTTAAAAGTATAGAATAAAGGACTACACACACGTGTGTGTGTAAATATATATATATATATATATATATATATATATATATATATATATATATATATATATATGTGTGTGTGTATATATATATATATATATATATATATATATATATATATATATATATGTATATATATATATATATATATATATATATATATATATATATATATCTATGCATATATATATATATGTGTGTGTGTATAAATATATCTATACATACACACATATATATATATGTATGTGTATATATATATATATATATATATATATATATATATATATATATATATATGTATATGTATATGTATATATAACAAATCGTCCTCATCATCATCATATCCTCCTACGCCTATTGATGCAAAGGGCCTATATAATGTGTGTGTGTATGTGTATATATATATATATATATATATATATATATATATATATATATATAAAATGTGTATGTATACACGAGAGAGATAATTTGGTTTTTAATCCCTACTAATAGAAATGCCTTTTAAAAACTTTTTAATGTTATTTCTAGTATATTAGTTGGAACTTAACCTGTTAGCATACTACTTATAGGAATATTGCTAGATGTTTCGTAAATATTTGAAACTTTAATGGCTGATTTCATCTTTTTGAAAACTTGGAAAAAAATCGGTATTAGATTTTAGACATTTTGTAGCTTTTTCAAATTAACGAGTATCTCTACTCATTTATTTTTCTTTTATATATTGTTCTTTATTGTTGATTTAGTTTCTTGTACTAATTTTTGTTATTGGTGTTAGTTTCTTGTACTAATTTTTATTATTGGTGTTAGTTTCTTGTACTAATTTTTATTATTGGTGTTATCCTTTTTTTACCGTTATCATAGTTGCTGTCATTGTGGGTTGGTTTACACCAACATAAATTATTTTTTTTCTAATCTTTTAGGATCAGAAATTCTACTAATTCAGCCTTTTTTATTCCTAATTTTAACCTTTGGGGTATAGATTAAACTAGTTTTTTTTTTTTAAATTCATGAACAATTCCTATAATTGAAGCTGTGGGATCTTTAGACTCCGTTGAAAGGAGTAACAAAGATGGATAAAAATGGAATATAGAACCCGGCAAATATACTCTATTGATGTCACGAGATTCACTCTCTGAAAATCTTTAAGATATGAAGTTTCCCAGTTTTATTCATTTCTTTTATTTCATCAGGTTATCTTAAACCTTTCCCGTATGAAATACAAAAGAAATCAAGATAGATATTCTTTCGCTTTACAATTTTCTGATTTGTCTTTCCCACGTCGTATTTTATTACCTGGTTTCTCATGCAACCAATTTTATTTCTACCTTTTCTTCGACTCTCCATTTGCATGAGGTATCTCAGGCATTTTATTTCTTGTGTAGGGTATGTGGGCACGAAATAGTATAAATCTTTTTCAATATGTCCCTCCTTTGGATTTACTTTCAAAGCATTTGGAAGTAGATGAGGTTGATTTATTTATTTAAATAATTCTTTTCTTTTTTCAAATTCTTCGTCCGGGGGTGGCTGCTAGTATTCTCAGGGTTCACGTTCGTCAGACTGCTATTTTAGTTTGCATATGAATACAAGTAGTTTATATATATATATATATATATATATATATATATATATATATATATATATATATATATATATATATATATATATATATGTATATATATACATATGTGTGTTTTTGTATGTATGTATGTGTGTATACACAAATACACAGGCAGGCATATAGACAAAAAGTTAATAGACAGCATCGTTTTGTTGGTAACTGTACTTCAGTCTGCCGGATGCCCTTAAAAGCTGAAGTGTTTGACTGACATAATTATCATCTGAATGTCCGAATCTTTCCCAGTTCTCTGGCACTGAAGTGATTGCAGCTGGCTCACTATTGGTTTAACAAACCAATTTGTTACTTCAAGTCTTTTTCAACTTGTGAGATTAAAAGAATGTTTAACCTAATAAAACGCAATTTTTCCATCCAAATTTAGGCGGCATATCGACCAGCATCTTATCTTTTAAATATATCAAGGAATTGATATTGATATCGGTTTCCACCTCATAAAATAATGATATATTTTCTATATTCACCAGAAATATAGATTTTTGGTGTTGAGTTACCTTTGAAGGAATATGTTGTCAGTATTTTAGATTAAATATTACCTCCTAATTAACGATGATTGCTTATTTGTTAATCCATTTGTCAAGACTTCAAAGTCCCATGACTCTATGTGGAGTCTGTTACCCTGAATTATTTGCTCGTCCACATGTTCGTATATTAGAACCCCCTTTCTTTTCTTCAATTGATTTTTCACGTGTTTTTATGGGGCCATTTTTTAATTAGTCTTCAGTTTTGTATTATAAGTAGCAGCATCTCCATCTACGAAATAGATCTCCAATCTTGTGAAATACTAGACGAGAATTAAAAGGGCAATACCTTTGAGTCACCCTTGCTAAGAAGAGGTTTCATTATTATTATTATTATTATTATTATTGTTATTATTATTATTATTATTATTATTATTATTATTATTGTTATTATTATTATTATCATTATTATTAAAATTATAATTATTATTATTATTATTATTATTATTATTATTATTATTAACTAAACTACAACCCTAGTTGGAAAAGCAGGATGCTACAAGCTCAAGGGATCCAACAGAGAAAGCAGCCTAGTGACGATAGGAAATAACGAATAAACTATATGTGAAAAATAATGAATAAGAAATATTAGATATTCTAAGATCAGGAACGACGTTAAAATGTACCAGTAATATATAAACCATGAAAAGAGACTTGTTTCACCCTTTTCAACAGAAAAGCATTTTCAACAAGTTTGAAATTATAAAGTTTCACTGGTTCAACAGCCAAATTAGTAAGGTTATTCCACAGTCTGGTTACAACTGGAATGAACTTCTACAATACTGTGTAGTATTGACCCTTGTCAAGAAGACAAGTCTTATAATTGACTGTAATGCGTGATGGTACAGTCTGCGAAGATCCAAAAGCAATGGATTGTCAGAATTTTAAAAAGCTTATGCAACATGTATAAAGAACCAACTGAATAAAAAATAACCAGATTTCATTATTATTATTTTTTTTAAAGATTATAATCTTTTAAACTGAAAATAATGTTCTTAACTATTAGAAAGTCCCCCCCCCCCCTCTCTCTCTCTCTCTCTCTCTCTCTCTCTCTCTCTCTCTCTCTCTCTCTCTCTCTCTCTCTGTGCGTATGTTGTGACACCTACTATCGGAAAAAAAAGTATAAAACCATCCTCTGCTGGTAATTTATTTATTTTTACTTGCCCAGGCAATGTAGAACCCACCCTCGTTGAAGGAAATAGGCCTTTCCGGGTATCCTTTTTGTCTTCTAAAGTTTATCCCTTTAAAAAAACAAGGGGGAGAATTACAAGAGGCTCTTATTTTTTCAGTATTATTATTTTGGCAGAGCCATTGTAGCATTGATTATTTTGGAATGTTTTCATTTTCCACTTACGGTTTTGCTTAAAACAGCTTATGTGATGGTGCGCTTGTAAGCTGATGTAGATTAAAGTTAGATCTATTCCAATATTACTAATATATTTGTGTCTTACTATCAAGATAATCAATAGAACTTTTGACATTAGAATTCCAACCCAATCACTTTACCTGACTAGAGCTTTGATAACATTAAGGTACCAATGGTAATAATATAAGATTTCTTGTTAGGCTGTATATGCTGATAACACCAGGTCAATTCTTTCCCTTTCTATTTTTTTCATATTGCCCAAACCGGAAGAAAACAGTTAAAGGGGTAGATGGAAGCAGGCTGAGGTGCAACTTCCAAGGATACAATGCTTACAGATTTGGTAATGCTTTACACGTCATACTTGAACTAAAGAGATTTCCTACCTAGGGCCTTTTTACCGTATTGATTATTTATAAGACGAAGCTTTCACGGCTCATTTTAAATTTGATTTCATAAATGTAAGTAAAAGTAGTGTGGCTTTAGATTGGCTGAGAGTGTATCCTACTATTGTAAACTGATTAAGGTCTCCAGTTTATTATTATAATTATTATTATTATTATTATTAGCATTATTATTATTATTATTATTATTATTATTATTATTATTATTACGACATAAAAAACGATAGCCGAGTAAGAATTAGATATGATAAATCTGACTTTCCGAAGAGGAAGAACAGAAGAAAAAACATGAAGCAATACTGTAGCCAAGTATTGAGAAATAGTAAACTTAAGCATCCTGGTCTTAATTCGATTTATTATCAGAATCCCAAGAAGTAATTATATAATTAGCTTACTAGCACCAACTCTTTGTAAAAGAATTTTAGGTGTGATTCTCGACAGCAAATTTACTTATGAGAAACACATTAGGTCTGTGTCTTCAATTGCACAAAAAAATGGGCTTATTGAGAAAGTCTTACAAGATTTTCGGTGATCAATCTATTCTGAAGAAGTGTTTTAATTCTTCCATTCTACCTTGTTTTGAGTATTGTTCTCCTGTCTGGTGTTCAGCTGCTGATTCTCATCTTAATTTGTTGGACAGAAATTTACGGTCTATTAAATTTCCTATTCCGGATCTAGATGTTAATCTTTGGCACCGTCGTTCAATTAGTTCATTATGCATGTTGCATAAGATTTTTCATAACTCTGACCATCCTTTACATTCAGATCTCCCTGGACAATTCTATCGTGTTCGTAATACTAGGCAGGCAGTTAATTCTAATAGCCAGACCTTCTCCATCATGAGGCTCAATAATACACAGTATTCTAGAAGTTTTATTCCAGATGTTACCAAGTTGTGGAATGATCTTCCCAATCGGGTAGTTGAATCAGTAGAACTTCAAAAGTTCAAAGTTGGAGCAAATGTTTTTATGTTGACCAGGCTGACATTAGTCTTTTTATTGTTTATATATGACATATCTGTTTTTGACGCCGTTAATAGTTTATATAGGACATATCTGTTTTAACGCTGTTACTGTTCTTAGAATGATATAATGTTAATTTATTCTCATCATTTATTTATTTCCTTATTTCCTTTCCTCACTGGGCTATTTTTCCCTATTGGGGCCCTTGGGCTTATAGCATCTGGCTTTTCCAACTAGGGTTTTAGCTTGGCTAGTAATAATAATAATAATAAAAAGGGAGGAGAGAGCATGGCATTGAGGCTGCTTACTACTTAGTGAAGTAATAAACGTTAATAAGAATTTCATTGAATGTAAGCAGTTACTACTTTGTGAAGTCATAAACGTTAATAAGAATTTAATTGAATGTAAGCAGTTACTACCTAGTTAAGTAATAACCGTTAGTAAGACTTTCATTGATCCTAAGCAGTCTGGCAAAAATATCAGTGGGTCATGATAATCCATGGAATCTAATAGAATAGCTAAGGTGACGTAGTTCAAAATCATCAGCCTCCCTTAACAATTCCCCTACATTATTCCTTACCCATTCCCCTACATCTTTATATACATTTTGTATTAGTATTAGGAACCAGTTACTCTGCAATGACCATTATGTGACTGATCCCTTGGGAGTCTTATTTAGACCAACATTG
>NC_090754.1:22459693-22467193 GCF_036898095.1 Palaemon carinicauda | reverse complement strand
AGATGATGCAACTCTCTTTGCATCAATTCCATCTCTTGAATATAGGGTTGGGAGTTACTGAATCCTGTAATAGAGATGCAGCTAAAATTACTGCAAGGTTTATTAAGGGGATAAACCCTAACAAAATTCTAAGCATGGTTGCAAGTAGATGAAGGACCCGGGCTTCTCAACATCCATATATTTTCATTGAAAATGTCTCATTAACTATGAATATAGAGCTCATTTGAAATTCTTTGGTGAATATTGACTTCAAAAAATTAACTTTTCAGAATCACATCAAGTCTCTTCTGTTCCACAAAATTTGGCTGATTGAGAATGTGTTTTAAGATTTTCGGTGAACAATCTATTATAAGGAAATGTTCTAATTCTTTCTATTTACCATGCGTTGAATATTGTCCAGTCTGGGCTTCTGACTCTCATCTCAATTTGCTGGACAAAAACTGGCTCTCTATAAGGTCTATATCCCTGATCTGAATATTGCATAAGATTTTCCATAATTCGTGGTATCTCCAGCATAGGCTCAATACTACACAGTAGTCTAAATGTTTTAATCCAGATGTGACTAGATTGTGTATTGATCTCCCTAATCTTGTGGATGAATCGATGAAACTTCAGAAGTTCATTCTTGTTGCAAACGGTGTGTGTGTGTGTTTTTTTTTTTTTTTTTTTTTTTTTTTTTTTTTTTTTTTTTTTTTTCTCCGGTGAGTAGGTTGCCATAACTCTCATTTCATAGTTTATACATTACCCGTTTGACGTTGTTACATATCTTAATATGCTTTGGGATTTTTTTTTTTTTTTTAATGATGTCTCATTTATAGCTTATTCGTTACCTCTCTATTTCTTGTCTGCAATAGGCTGTTTTCCCGGTTACTGTAGAGCCCTTGGGCTTGTAGTATCTTGCTTTTCCAACTAGGCTTGTAGCTTAGCTTGTAATTACAATAATAATGGCTTTTGGTAAAGAAAAGCACAGTGAATCAGTAACATTCAAATGTTTATCTTTTCATAGGAATGTTTTAATCTCTGTATGAGATAAGCGTGAAATATAATGAGAAATTATTCTGAAACCTGCCTTCCACATGTATATAGTATTGTTGCATTGTGCATTATATGTATTTGTGAAATAGTGGATGTAATTCATTTTGAACGCGATAGATCCCATAAAATAAAAGGTAGCAGAAATGTAATCAGGTGCTGTAAAACGGTCGGTGAGATTTTGGAATACTCTTACTTATTTCGCGAGTTGGGTTTTCATAAAAGTTATAAAAATATCCCATACGGAAATGTAAAATGTGTTTTCGTCAGTCCATGGGGGAAATGAAAATATTTCATCCTCACATCAATGATGTGAAAAGGGAAGTACCTTGTTCCGTAAGTGCTACTGTATTAGAGATATTTTAGCGAAAAGTCTTTGGTCAAAATGGATGATAAAAAAATAACACTTCTAAGAGAAGTGATTTAATCGATTTTTATCAAGAATTCAACTATATAATGTATTAAAATGCCATTTTAAACCGTTTAGTATTAACTATCGGTTATATATTACGAGTAACGTATTATGCTTTGCATGAAGTCTTTTTTTTTTAGATATTCTCTCTCTCTCTCTCTCTCTCTCTCTCTCTCTCTCTCTCTCTCTCTCTCTCTCTCTCTCTCTCTCTCTCTCTCTCTCTCTCTCTCTCTCTCTCAGGGAATTTAAGCATTTTAGAACAGGATAGTTACGCTCTATACAGACATATATATATATTTATTTATTTGTATGTTTACAAATATACAATATATGTATATATATATATATATATATATATATATATATATATACATACATACATACACATATGTTGAAAATCAACGCAATTTCTTTTTATAATGAGGTAGAATTTTATGTATATATATGTGTGTGTGTGTAAATGCCACAAAAACTCCTATCTGTATATAAACACATACAAGCATGCTCTAGAATATAAAAGGATCTGGAAGATAGACTGGGTGAATGTTTTCATCTTCACTAGACCTAACCAGCATTGCATCACCGGCAAAAATAAGCATTTCCTCCCTCGATACAACTCATTTTCCTATCACTTATCTTCAACTATTTATAACACTTTCAATCTTTTTCATTTTTTTCTGTATTTTATCTTCACTAACTATAATCAGTATAGTATCACCTGCAAACGAAAACCATTCCTAACTACACGCATGACCTATTTGCTTATCACATTTTTTCCACTTGTGTTCAGTTTTCAAGTTTTGACTTATTCCTTTATTCAACAAATTATTATTACAAACAACTCTATAAATATATATATATATTTGCTTTATTCAACAAATTATTATTACAAACAACTCTATATATATATATATATATATATATATATATATATATATATATATATATATATATATATGTATATGTGTGTGTATGTATGTATGTATGTATGTATGTGTGTGTGTGTTTGTGTATAAATATGCATGTATATATATCTTTACATACATATACATATAGGCACATGTATGTGTGTATATGTAAGCTTGTCCATTATATATATATATATATATATATATATATATATATATATATATATATATATATATATATACTGTATATATATATGTATATATATGTGTGTGTGTATCTTCAAACATAAATAAATATTCAATATTATTGAATTTCTGAGTAATGAAATAAAAATTCCAACTACCACATCCATACGTCAATTACAGCAGTGGATATTAGTCCATTATGTATAGAAAGTCATCCCTTACTTTCATTACCTTAATCATCCTCTGCTTTTTGTCTTACTTTCTAAATTCTTCACCTTACATTTCCCAGCACACTAAGTCATGTTATATTACCATAATTCCTTTAATAACTCATAAATCTTTAACCCATTCCTTTGATATCCTTCTATCATTACACGACTTAGCAACTCATTTATAATTTAATCACTATATCTATGAATATCATTGACATTACCATCAATTCCTGGCCCCTTAACCTTACTTAACGATCACTTCCAAAAGTAGACACAAGTTTGTATTTACCATCTCTCTCCACTGATGCATCATTCAGATCTGCCTTCCATCCATCCATCCTCCACATTCAACAAATCTTCAAAATACTCACTTAGCAATCACAGATCTGCCTTTTTTTCAAAATAGATTCCCTCAATTTTCTATTTTATTCTAAGATCCAGTTTTCATTAACTCTCCGTTCTATATCTACTGCCCTCGCAAGTAAATTATATTTCATTCACTACATCTAGTATTTTCCAATTAACACTAGTAATGCTTTATTTGTTCTTCGTGTCTTTAAATACTCCCTCTAGGTTCTTAAAAACTATGCTTGAATTTTGTACTTAATACATACTGTATAATTCATTCATTACAGTGTTTCTATCTTTAATATATCTAATACTGATATTGTCTCTATAAACTATTCTTCATTTCCTTCTTCAACTTCATTATAGATTCAAACAAATAATGGTCAGATTTACTTCCCTCTACCCTTCATCTCACCATGATAACCCGATCTTAAACCTGTTCTGTATAAATGATTAATCTTGGTATCTCTCTTAATGCAAATCTTTAAATCATAACTAAACTTATTTTTTATTGAGAGCCATTATGTTTAACCATACAAGGACCTTTCTTAACACACATCTACACCACTCTCTCCATTCTTAATTACTCTAAGAACTCCATGCTTTATAAACTACCCTTGTATAAGAAATAGATAAGTCTAGCTTACTAGACTCAAAATAAGGCCAAGACACAAGTTAAGCTTCTCCGTAAAGCTATCTCTTCATTTCACTGACGGACTGTATACACTTCCTATCGCATCTAATCCTGTCACATTCAACCCAGGACCAGAATAAATATTCTTTCAGCTGTCATCGACCTTTCGAATCCTATTCACCATATGACCAACCGATCTCGAAGCTAACTCCTCTAAAATATCTCTACATCCCTCCCACTCAACTCTTTTATTACACCGATTTTGCTATAAAACAGTGTTTACCAACATGGTTTTCAGGTATTTTTCTTATAATTCTTACTCAAGATCATCATACAACCGTCAAGCACTCCACTGCATGCATAATAAAGACTCCTTAAAAAGAAAGAGAAAACATTCATTCAGTCTATCTTCCACATCCTTTTATATTTTAGAGCTTACTTGTATGTGTTTCTATACAGTTAGGGGTTTTTATGGCATATATATATATATATACATATATATATGTGTATATATATATATATATATATATATATATATATATGTGTGTGTGTGTGTGTGTGTGTGTGTGTGTGTGTGCATGTATATAATTGTACCTCATTATAAAAAGAAATTGCGTTGATTTTCAACATATGTATATGTGTGTGTGTGTATATATATATATATATATATATATATATATACACACATATATATATATATACACACACACATATATATATATATATATATATATATATATATATATATATATATATATATAATTTATATATATACTTTCTGAGTGGGGATTTCTTAACGCGGTGGGAGTGTTTGTGTATCGCCATGATTAGAAAAAACTGCACTAGTCAGGTCCTCTCATGCTAGGTTGGTTTGCTGTGAGCATGAGACCAAAGGTTCCCACCATCGCCAATTCGCAGTGGCCAACGTGGTGATGAAAATACCCAAACCCTAGACATTACCAGGACATGTTTCAGGTTTAAAGGTCGCTCATTAAGGGCAGAGACAAGGGACAGTGACATTGCCCTAGCAAGCAGGTCAATGCCATAGACACAGACCATATATACATATGATCAGCACCCAAGGCCCATCTTCACCCAAGCTAGGACCAGGGTGGGCCAGGCAAATACTGCTGATGACTCAGCAGGTAGACTTATAGGCTCCCCCCCCCCAATCATTAGCTCACATGAATGGTAAGGTTGCAGCCACCAGAGAAAGTAACAAGTTTGAGCGGGACTTGAACCCGAGGATGGCAATCATCAGGCAAGGACGTTATCAACAGGTCATCACAACGCATTATTTTGTCCAGTGGACTAGAAACGGCTGCATTTTTTTTTTATGTGTATATATATAAAGTGTATATATATATATATATATATATATATATATATATATATATACATATATATACATATATATATATTTATGTATATATATATACATATATATATATATATATATATACATATATATATATATATATATATATATATATATATATATATATATTCGGCTATATTATAATGAATTAAATCCTTCGGTCTAAATCACTGGAACTTGATATCAAGTATTCCTGATACTCTTCAAGTGTCTAATAATCTGAAAATAGGAAAGGAAAAATACATGGTAGATAGGCTAATTGCCCATTTTCCTTATCTATTTCATTATTCGTCTTTTCATAGCATTTTTATGGTTGTTCTGAATGTGGAAACGTAGGTAGGATAAGTGAGTGTTTTTTTTTCTATTTTCTTGCTTTGAAATATAATTTGTAAATCATTATTTTGTTTATCTCATAATTTGTATATTTTTTCATTGCAACAGCCTTTAAGTTGGTATTTGTAACTTATATGGAGTGCGAATTTGTCATCATTTATCAATGTTAACACAATGGGCACTATTGAATTGATCATAGTACCTATTGCCAGTATATGCAGACCTCTGAGTTTTTCTGAATAAGAGACTGTATCTGGTTTTCACCATTTAAGGTTGTTATATTCACTGTATTGGCACGTGATTTAATTTCTATAACTTTATTGACACGTGATTTCATTCTTCTTGAAAGTATTAGGTTGAGTATGTCAAAATGAAGCAGATCTCATAAACTATAGTAAATAGTTTTATATATTTTAGGAACGTATTTGTAATTATAAAAAGCATATGCAATTTAACTTAAACTAATTTAAATGTAGTTTTTCGTTCATATTTAAAATATTGTGCTTCTAAGTTATATTCCCAGAAAGTATATCTTATGATTATTCAAAAATAAAAAAAATAAATGTCTTATCGTTACTGATTTTCCGTGTAAATTTGGTAAGAATTGCCCCAGCGTTGTTACAAGATTTCCTGATATGAAGGGGACTGTTTCTTCGAGCTCTCTTAAGATAAATGTAATTCAACCTTTCCAGCATTCGGCTCCGACACATTGTGAAATAGTCGTGAATTACATCTTCAACGTCCCTAAGATATCAAACTATTAAGGTCATAATGCTGTTTCTTCCTTCTCAACGTTTTAACATGATAGTTTTTCATACTATAATTAGGATTGGGTCGTGTGAGAGAGACAGACAGAGAGAGAGAGAAAGAAAGAACCGTTATAGTGGGTAGACAGACGTGGGTGTTCTGACCTGTCTCAAGCGAATCACGATGCACCACATTGCTGGTTGAGACAAGTACCTCCATTAGCCCAACCGGAAGCAGTAATCAGGTAAAACCTTATGTGCTACTATCTAATTGGGTTCCCCTTGTCTGCCCACATCACAACTCTAAAAGGAGACCCACATTCATACGCCAATCAGCCATTACCACGAATTTAGCCCGCTTCCAATTTTAACTGTACCGCCTCGTACTGTTTGGCAAAGGAAGTCGGCTTTGGCAGAAGCATCACAAGACTGCTGCTCCCAGCAACACCACGCGTCTGTGTGTGTTTGTGACATGGAAAGCGCAATGGAGTAATTCTTGCATCTTTTTGATGAGCGGGAGTAATGTCAAAGACCTTGTCTGGCTTAGAATATCCTTTGACCCTTAACAAGAAATTATTCTACATCCGTCATGATAATGAAAAATAATGCATATTCTTTATCGTGATAATTATATAAATTTTATCTGAAATCGTATTGTAATACAGCTTACATGTTTATTATTCAATGTATTATATAAAGTGTGGTAAGGGATCGGTATATATACAGTATATAAGTATATATATATATATGTATATGTATATATATATATATATATATATATGTGTGTGTGTGTGTGTGTGTGTGTGTGCGCGTGTTTATGTTATTAATTATTTGAAGAAAATCAGAAGTAAAAAATTTTTAAACTAAATAATTGACCGAGATATTGTGATCAGTACTTTTTGGATTTTTCAACATTTCTGTAGAAATAAAATGAATAAATAATGCATAAAGGATTACTTTAGTTTGATTTATTGGTTTATGAATGTCATTTGAACCAAGGACTTGAAGGATGTAAACCACATTTCATTTGGTATACGTTGTTCAATTATAGTTAAAAAGCTTAATAACAGAAGTGTTGGATTATATTTTACTCAATTCATTCACACTAGCATCATCTCAAATTGAATGTTAAGATTTCAGTATGAAATTTCATACCATAGATCAGGTGAATATATATATATATATATATATATATATATATATATATATATATATATATATATGTATGTATGTATATATGCATATATATACTATATATATATATATATATATATATATATATATATATATATATATATACTGTATATATAT
>NC_090754.1:22389693-22454693 GCF_036898095.1 Palaemon carinicauda | reverse complement strand
TTGGAGAATTCTACTTGCCCTTTAAGCAGATCATGAACTCCTGCCGAAAATATGAGTTAGTAGCCCACAACTTTACCGACTTTATTACGATAAGAAATTCATTACTCCTGTTCGGAAGTGATCGCTGTGTGCCTTAAAGGTGCTTTCATAAAAAGCTATCCTAAGCTTGTATAGATATAATTTTCATTACAATTTTTCGAGGTACTCTCTCTCTCTCTCTCTCTCTCTCTCTCTCTCTCTCTCTCTCTCTCTCTCTCTCTCTCTCTCTCACTCTACATATGTATATATATATTATATATATGTATATATATAATATATATATACATATATGTATGTATATATATATATATATATATATATATATATATATATATATATATATATATAATACGTGTGTGTACCATGATTTTTATCATAAGGGAAAAGATAAAACTAAGAATTGGCAGTTTTGAAATTAGATTGAGAAGAGAAGTGGAATATCTTGGAAAGAGAAAAAGAAATAGAAATAAACTGTGGATCTTCTTTCGACCTTATTAGCTCTACTGTATAGAAGGGTCGCCCGCTCAAATCGACTTTCTCCATCTATTTAAATTCCTTGCATCATCATCATCTAGTCTCGCTTCATCCATATCCGTTCTCACCACACTCATTCATCTGACGCCCCACGCTCCTCTTTCCCATCACTGGCCTGGTCTTGGATCTCTTTTTTGGTTCCACTTCAAACGAGCTTCCTAAGCCCTATTTTTTTACATTACATATTGTTTAAAGGTTTAAAGGTCGCTCATGAATGGCAGAGGCAAGGGACAGTGACATTGCCCTAGCAATCAGGACAATGCCCTAGAGACTGACCATATATTATACGATCAGCGCCCAAGCCTCCTCTCCACCCAAGCTAGGACCAGGGAGGGCCAGGCAGTGGCTGCTGATGACTCGGCAGATAGACCTATAGGCTGCCCCAAACCCCCCAACCTTACCTCACAAGGATGGTAAGGTTGCAGACACTAATGGCACCAACGAGTCTGACCGGGACTCGAACTCCCGTCTGGCAAACACCAGGCAGAGACGTCACCAATCAGGCCACAGCAACCTTTATATTTATACTCTCCCTTCTTTCCAGTAGTGATATTACACCAATCCATCTCACCATTTTTGGTTCTTTACAACAGTCACTCATCTTTTTTCTTAAGTGCCCTTTTCATTTTAAATCTTAATGCCATTTTCTTGTCTAAAACAACCCAGCTACTTTTCTCCATCTTTACCATGTTTCTTACCCACACTATATCTGTGATTGCTCAATACCTCCTTCCTATTATTATTGATCCCAAGTAGTTAAACTCGTTGTTCTGTTTGGCATTGTACCATATTCTAATTGAATATTTACTCCATGTTCTTTTCTATTATTAACCATTAGTCCAGTCTTTCCAATGTTCGCCTTCAATTCTTTCATTTCTAGGGCACCTGTCGATGCTAATAATTTTCATGCGCTTCTTTTATGTCCGTTATTATGTTCTAAATCATCAGAAAACATCAGTTCTCACAGTTTTTGTTGTTCCATAACTCCGATGACAAAGTGTCAATAACAACGAGTAATAGGAATGGATATATATCTACAGGAGACCAACCTATCCATGGAATGCCTCAGTCTACCCATATTTAGTCTGCAGGGTAGTTCTTGCCCCTCATACATCATCCTCACTAATATTACCCTCTTTTTTGGTACTCCTCTCTTTTTCAAACGCCAATAAACTAAACTTCTGGGTACCCTGCAATACACCTTTTCAATATCCACAAAACACATGTAAACTTTTCTGTTTTCTTCTAGATACTTCTCTGGGAAGTGATTTACTATAAAGATACCATCCACTGTGTTCATTTCTTTCATAAACCCAAATCACTGCTCACATCTATCAACCTCTTCCAGCCTGCCCTCTACTATTCTTTCATGTGTATTGAATCCAGGCTGTAAATGTTTTAATCCTCTGTCGTTCCCACATTACAACACATCTTTTTGATTATACACTTTAATCATCCAGTTATATCACAAGTCTTTTGATATTTCCTCTACCTCTCAGATCTTTTCCAATACCGTGTGCACCCACTCTTTGTCTTTGCCTAGATTTCCCATTATTTTAATAATTTCTATTGTTCCCCTGGATTTTCCTGCTGCTATATTTACTTTTCTTCTTTTTATAGCATTCTAAACTACACTGATATTTTCTGGCAGTTTTCTAGTGAGGGTCAATTACCTGCCCATCATAGTCTTGTGTTAATTGAACAACAATACCATAATTATATTAGTTTATAAAATTACAGTTCATGGAATATCAGATTTTGTTTACAGTTACCAATTACAATTGCAATATATATTTTTTCTTCACTTTGAAGAAAATTAATTTCGTTCATAGCAAATGATAATGGTGTGTGTAGTGTAGTCTCAAAAACAATTTCTAATATATGGAGTATTCAGAAAATGAAATGGCTATTATTATCTAATCCTTATTTCATCTTATTGTTCAACATATGAGCATTTTATTTTTTGAAACTCGATTCCCAACTTGATAGTCTTCAAAATGTGTTTCGTGTAAATGCTTTGCTTTTGATAAGTCTTTATAGCATTGCTAATTTACATATCCTGAGAGCCTTTGAAATTTACCGACATTTTTTATAATGGCATTAGTGTGTAACCCAATAAAATCACAGGTTAATTAGGAAAACAAAGAAAAAATCATGTTTATTTATTCAATAATAAGAAAACAGCATTTTGGACTAATTGAATTTTTATGAAATCTTTATGCTTTTGTAATAGCGATGAAACGTTGTTCAACTTCCCCATTATTTCTACGTTAAATGTGCAACTAAATAAAGCCTAGGCTACTCTAATTCGATAGGTGTCAACTGTTTAATAATTTATTCAAAATTGAAATTGTCGAGCCATTGAAAGAAGCCTCATTGGGATTCACTCCTCTCGGAAATATGCTGCTTTTTGCACTAGTATTCCTCTGTCATACCATTATGATGATCTACTGTAAATCCAGAGAGTAGTAATAAGATTTCCTTATAGTATTGTATGTCAAGTATTGACAGAAACTACAATCGTAATTTCAAGTAGTTCCTTGCAAAGTGCTGCTATCATTCCAATGTAGCATGAATTCTGATGTAACTGGCTGAGAAATCAAGATATTTTTTTTTCCACACTGAATCATTATATTACGTACCATGCCTATAGGTACCTTTATTGGGAATTTTGTTGTAGCTTTACTGTGGACCATTTTGTCTTTATGTCACCGTAGTCGCCCAAATTCTCACTTCTATTTAAACATTTGGACCCTTTAATATCTTGGGTTTTTGTGAATGGGCTCGTCGATAGAAGGGTTAAAAAACCCTAAAATTTTAACGGAAATGAAACATCGCTCCTAGTAACTCTGCCTCATAGAAAGACTTCCTTTTTTTCTAGTTCGTAACGAGTCGAAGTCATTATGAGCACTCATGTTTTGGTACAATTTGTCCGAGTCACCATTTTATTGAAACAGTCACTGACCGTCCAATGATCGTGAGTTTTAATCGCCATCACATTTCGTAAAAGCTGCGCCGTTCTAATTAGCTTGCTGCCTTTTTTCAGTCATACTGAAGCATTATGCCATAATGGGACCTTATCATTTTCTCTTATTTTTTAAATTAGTGAAATCTCAGAATGCATTCTTAACGATTCCTTCTAAAGTCTCTTTTTATACCTTATAGATTGCATCCTTCTTGATTTTTTCTTCCTTGGAAAGTAGTCAATATCCATCTAGGCGATCGAGAGTTCGGATCCCTCTTTCTGTCAAGTTTCCTCCTGTTAAAAAGAAAAGAAAAATATGATTCTTGTAATTGAATGGTAACTCGATCATTTCGGTCCCTTGGCTAACATTCGAACTCCCTCTTAGATTTTTGTTCGGAGACTGACGATTATGACTAACGTGATGGACAAGCTAGGATATAGTGTTACAGGTCAGTGGGCCTTTCTTGGTCGTCCAGTTTTAGGCCATTAGTAGAGCTGCTTTTGCAAACATTTACCACCTTTTGTTTTGTTTATAGAGAGAGAGAGAGAGAGAGAGAGAGAGAGAGAGAGAGAGAGAGAGAGAGAGAGAGAGAGAGAGAGAGTACGATAAACCTTTACTTCGCTCTATGCTTTTTGACAAATGAGAAGCTCTAATCATTGAAACCCATCCTTCCATCCCCCTGTGTGTTGAATATAAAATTAGTCCGAAGCTTGGCGTGACCTCACCAAATCGCGTTCTTGTCACTAGTTGAAAGACGGCGATGAAAAAATAAACACGAGGGAAGTCATTAGAGGTCGGGAGGTTGCATGACCAGCGATTCTCTAAGAAACAGCCAAAGTGGTCTGATAGTAGTAGGGAGAATCCATCTTGATGCATCCAACTGACATTGAAATGCCCCACATCTGCGGAATGACATTCTGATTTAATAGTTGCCCTCGTGGCTTAGGAAGACGGCTTTACGTGGCAGGTAGCACATGCGAGACGAGAAATATGTTTAGATACTGTACAGTATACACACTTATAGTATACTGTACTAATATATATATATATATATATATATATATATATACATACATACATACATATATACCTATATATACATATATATACCTATATATATACATATATATATATATATATATATATATATATATATATATATATATATATATATATAGATTTACAGTATGTGTGAGAGAGTGAGAATATCGAGTCTTGAATACGTGATAAACAGAATATGTATCAAGCCGTAAAAAATTATTTGAGCTGGTACTTTCGTCTTATTGACATCCTAAGACCCACAATGAAATAAAAACACCAGTTTATTCTACTTATGCAGGACATTGGATCCCCATAACATCTGGTTCTTAATGACTTCAGATAAGTTTGATTGAAGAAAGGAGGATGATAAAGGGCAAATGGAAAACAAATTAGTATTGATATTCCTATTTAGCTTTTCCTTAAAGGTAATTAACATAGTTTAGAAAATATTTCACTTGGCAAATTCATTAACATAGATTATCTCGTTTGGTTTTCCAGTTAATCAGATGTAACGTTTGCATTGGCTTTTATTTTCCTTGGTTCTTATGCAGGCGACTTTGGATTTTTTCAGGCAAATTTATATGAAAATTCTGAACTTTGAATATTGCATATGTTATAATTTCCAGGGATATTTTTTATGAAAAGTTTTCTTTACAATATTACATTTAGTAATGAAATGGTAGACAGATGTTAATTTTTTGCTCTTTTTTATTTCTCCAAGTAGCAGTCATGGAATGTTTTCGTGGCATTATTCGTGCAATTTTCTAATAATTAATTGAGATTGTAAACTTGTCTATGTATACAGGGCTACGTATTCTTGGAGCCCTTAGATACAGTGAAAATACAGATGACTACATATTTTCATGTACTTATGATAAGTCATTAAAGGCCTTCTGAATAGAGAAAATTAAGATTTTCTAGTATGTGTAACAATCATTTTTTCGAAGAAAGGTATATCGTCATTTTTTCCCATGTTCTAGAGTAAATTCTATGCACGGAACCAATGAATTAATAATAACTTTTATTTGTGTTCCATCTATCGGAATCCGGACTTAGATGATTCTATCTTCGATTGTCTTATTACCATTATAGCTAAGATACAAGATGAAAGAAAGGCCTTTTTTGTGCTTGTTGGTGATTTCAATGTTCTCCATAGGGAATGGTTAAATTCTGTATCTCCTGCTGATTACCATGGAATCAGGATTTAAGCAAATTATAAGTGAAGCTTCTAGCAGGTCTGGTAACTGCTTGGACCTAGCATACACTGATGTTATAAAACGTAAGGCTGGTACTCCAGTTGGGATGACTGATCATGCCTTAGTTTCATTAGTAATTAAGACTGAGTAGCCTGCCCCTGATGTGTCATACTCATATAAGATAATAATAATAATAATAATAATAATAATAATATATATATATATATATATATATATATATATATATATAAAATCTCAAGCAGACTGGAATAGCTTTTTTAGTATCTTTTGTATTTTAATTGGTCACAGTTGTATAAAAGTGTTGAGTCGGTTATTCTCTTGATTAAGAAACTGGTTAACATAAATGATAGGAGTATTCCTTCTCCTGTGCTGAATACAGAATGAAAGACAAACCCAGGTTCAATGGTGATTGTAGATACACTTATTTGGAGAAGTAGGAGGCCTATCATCTTTGGACGGTAAAGGATATCAGATCAGATTTGACTTGGAATAACTATACTCTGCTAAATGCTGTTGCTCGGAGATTTTATGCTTCAACTGAAAATGAATACAAATTAACTATAAAATACACCCCCTTTCTGGTTTACCTCCGGAACATAAGTGGTGGGCTACCCGTAAATCTACACTCTGGTGTAGACTTAACAGTCTCTCCTTTACAGAAACTAGATGGCTCTGTCACTAACTGTCCAAAGGAAAAGGCAACTCTTTTGGCGATGTGTGTGACAGTAAGCAGAGTAATGTGAAACTCGATATTTCTGATTCCTAGGTTATCTTTTCTGTTCTGTGAAAGTAAATCACTCTTGAAGGACCTTGATACTCATGGAGGTGTAGACCCAAATGGTATTTTCCTTTGTTTTTAAAATAATCACTTTTCTATCATAAATGAGTTATCAAAATTTAAACCCAAAGTAATGAAAAATATCAACTTCCTTGACTGCCAATTGATTTTCAAAATTATTTTCTAGTTCCCTCGTCATTCCATTTTATTACCACTTCCATGTGGGATTAGCTTCTACGTCTTCTTATCCCCACCCCCTCCAAAAATTTGATTTCTTTGCTCCTAAATTGTCTGTTATTTTTTAAAGAGTGTCTCTTTGCACTTGTTGGAGAATTGATAATGTTACTGAATTAGGTAAATGTGTTTGTTGTAGCTTTAGTCCAGCTGATTACCGTCCAATTTCCATAACTCCCATATTATCTAAAGTTTTTGAACGTTTTTTGGGGCAAAATTTCTAAATTTGCTGAAGTTAATATGTTCCCTAGTTTACAATTCGGCTTTCGCCAAGGCCTTCGAGCATATGAATACCCTTCTTACAATTCCCAGTGCTGTACAGAAGTCCCTTGATTTTAGTCAGAAAGTTCTTATGGTTGGTCTTGATTTTAGTGCTGCCTTTGATTGTGTTTATTGTGAGGCCCTTACTTTCAAACTCAAAAAGGTGGGAGTTGGTTGGCCTTTCCTTAGCATCATTATTGAACTTTTGAGTAATAGATTACAAAGCATGGTTGTTGATGGGCACCTTAGTGACTATAGGAATGTAATATATGGTGTCCTACACATGGAAAGGTGATTTGGCCAGAAAACCAAGTTCGTTGCATATGTAGATGATACTACTTTCTGCGCATCAATTGCATCTCCTGAATGTAGATCTTGGGTTACTGAATTTCTTAATAGAGATCTATCTAAAATTAGTGTATGGTGCAAATTATGGGGCATGAAGTCGAACCATAGCAAAACTCAATCAAAGTATTGATTGTAAGTAGGTAAAGACAGTGGCTCCTCAACTTCCAGATCCCTGCAACGTTAATGTTTCTTTGCCCATATTTTAGGTGTGATTCTTGATTGCAAATTAAATTTGAGTCACATTATGTCTATTTCTTCTTCAAGTCCCCCAAAAACTGGCTTATTAAGAAAGCTTTTTAAGATTATTGGTGATCTTTGTATAGTAAAGATTTTTTTTTTTTAATTTAAATCTTTCATTCTGTCTTGTTTCGAGTGTTATTTTCCTGTCTGGTCTTCAGCTGCTGACTCTCATAATAATTTATTGAACAAAAACTTTCTGGCCATTAAATTACTAATACCTGGCAGAGTCGTTCAGTTAGTTCTTAACGCAAGTTGTAGAAGAATTTTTCCAACTATGATCAACCTTTACATTCAGATTTTCCCGGACTACCTTCGTGTACTTAAAAGGCAGTTAATTCTAGCAGGCTTGCCTTCTCCATCATAAAGCTCAACACCACACAGTATTCTATAAATTTTATTTCAGCTGTGATCAGATTGTGGAATGATCTTCTAATAAGGCAGTTGAATCTTTGGAACTTCGGAATTTCAAACTTGCAGCGACTGCTTTTATTTTGAACAGGTTGACAGACGTCTCTCTTCATAGTTTATTTAAGACAGGTCTATTTAAACGTTGTTACTAATCATCAGCAGCCCTTGCCTGGCCCTCCCTGGTTCTAGCTTGGGTGGAGAGTGGGCTTGGGTGCTGATCATATGTATATATGATCAGTCTGTAGGGCAATGTCACTATCCCTTCCCTAGGGCATTCATGAGCGGCCTTTAAACCTTAAACCGTAAGATATGTTTTAGTCATTACTTCTCATATAGTTTATTTTTATTTCCTTTCCTCACTTGAGTATTTTGCCTTGTCGGACTCCCTTGGCTTACATCATCCTGCTTTTCCAACTATTGCTGTAGGTTAGTTAGTAATAGATAATAAAACATAATAGGAGATATGGTCCCTTTTACCAGTATTGGTTGTCTTAGATAGATTAAGAGAGAGTTTTTTTTCATAACCCGTTTCCCCTAACGTAGGTTAACTCACCAAAAAAAAAAAAAAAAAATACCAGCAGCAGCAATGTAATATTCATCCCGAAGCAGTAAAATTTTCCAAAGCATTATTTGCTTCTTAAACTTACATAGAACGCTCATCGGCAGCATTTCAAACCCCCCCCCCCCCCACATATACTGCACCCCTCACTCTTCGTGCATATCAAAACCTACAAATACTTAGGACTATATGATCTTATACCTGAGGCTGTTCACCGTTTATAATAGGTATTATTCTAAAAGATAGTCTGTATGGGTAGATGGTTCAGAATTTTCAACTTTCCCCAGAGGCATGAAGAATGCCATTATATAATGATCTTGACAGTTTTAAGTAAAACCGAAATGCAAACATTGTATGTAAACCAGCCAGTTAAATTCTAGGTCTGTCTTTTTGAAGAAACTGCTACCGGTATCTCCCTTATATTATAAGTTGAAAGTAACAATAGTTAACTACCTACAGATAGATACATGGTGAGCTTATCATTCATCAATACAAATTATACTTCAAATTTTCTAGGAGGAATTGATTTAACTCCTTTATGATCATTATGATTATACAGAATATGTAGAATTGCAAGGTAATAAGGTGACATGTTTATGCTAAGTACATCAAGATTAGTGAGGAAATTTGTGCTCCTTGGCTCCTTGTGTATTTGGATAATATGACACCAGATACTATGGAAGACAAAAAAGGCCCTGATTCAGGACGTGAAAATTATAGTTGATTTTCTTAATTATTCCCCATACAAGTGACTAAATATCGACAAGAGTGACTTGAGATTTCACCATTAATTTTTTTTTTTTTTTTTTTTTTTTTTTTGCAGAGTTCCTGTAGTTTCTGTCCATAATAAGAAACTTTCAAAATTTCATTGGCACTTTCTCTTATTCTGCAAACTTACTGCTAAACCTTTTTAATAATCCATCTTTATGAACGTTGACCACTCAAGAAATCATTACGTCTCCTTGTGTAAGGGACACTATTTGGGTCAAACTTAAAATAGGACTTAGTAAGCCAACTGTTTCACCATGCTCCGACAGCACTACATGCTAAGTATATGAGTTAATGCTCAACAACTAAAGTTATTAATATCAAATATAAATCATTTAATTTGCTGTAACTAAGTTGAAATAAAAAAAAAAAAAGATTCTGTATTAACATCGAACAGCATCACTTCACGTGCCCTTCTGTGTTATGGATTGTCCTAAGTAGAAGACTGAGACTCGAGAGGGATAGGACAGTGAAACCTTGACCCTTGAACAATCTACATTTTTAAACTCAAGTTTCTTCTTTTTCGTCAAACGATAAAAGCTTGTCATACGATGGTGTTTTTTGTCAGTGGACGGAAGAATTGTGTCTCGTCAATGTAAGGTGATGTTTTGTCGCCACTTCAACATTCAAATAAGTTGATGAAATTAGCCCGGTCCATTTTTTTTTCTTTTTTTTTTGCGGGGGGGGGGAGGATAAGAAGACGTAGACGCCAATCCCACGTGGAAGTGGTACTAAAATGGAATGACGAGGGAGCTAGAAAATAATTTTGAAAATCAATTGGCAGTCAAGGAAGACGTTGTATTAAAGGTCATAGTTCCAAAATATTGAAATGATTCTACCTCATCAATCCCTTCGCCTTCCAATGAAATTTCCTCTTCCATTGCATATTCCGTTCTTATCATTTTTGTCTTTCTTCTATTTATCTTGAGCCCAGCCGCATGTGATATTTCATGCATTCTGTTAAGCAAACATTACAATTACTGTACCGTTCTGCTAATAAGGACAGCGCCATCAGCATAGTCTATGTCAGCTATTTTCCCATTACCAATCCAGTCCAATCATTTTCCACTGTCCCCAACTGTTCTATGCATTACAAAATCCACGAGGAGGATAAATAATTTAGGTGGCAACACACCTCCTTGGAGTACTCCACTGTCACTGTAAATTCATTTGACTGGCCTCAACTAACATTAACTTTGCACTTGCTGTGCTCATATTTAAGAGGAACTCCATAATGACTCAGGACTATCCACAAAATTGGCCGGTGCACACTATCAAAGTTTTTTTCATAGTCCACAAATGCCATGAAAAGTGGATTTCTATATTGTACACATTGCTGTACATGTCTTGAAATGAAAATTTGGTCTGTACAACTTCTACCTTTTTTAAACCCAGCTTGTTCATCTCTCAGCTTTTCTTCAATATTTCTCTCTAGTCTCTTTAAAATAAGCATACTAATTATTGGCATGACAACTGACGTAAGTGTAATGCCTCTGTAATTATTGCAGCCAGTCAGATCTCCTTTTTCTTGCCATTTTTCATCAACACTCCTAGCTTCTGTTCATCAGGTTTTGTCTCTTCACTCCACATTCTGAAAAATAATCTTGTAAGTATTTTGGGAGTCACTTCATTTTTGGCCAATATCATCTCAGTAGTATTCTATCCTATCCAGGGTCTTTCCATCGCTTTGTTTTCTTAATGATAGCTTTGACTTCAAACACACTGAATTCATTCATCGACACATCAAGGTCTTCATCAGCTTTAGGTATATCAATCAAATTATTCCCTTCATATCTCCTATTCATGACCTCACTAAAGTGTTCCATCCTAAGTTGCCTTTCTTCATCATCTGTTGTAATAATAGATCCATCTCTCTTTTTGCTAGGTATATGCTTCTTCGTTGCCATCGTAGAGATTTCATTAATAATTCTATGTGCCAATCTTATACCCTACCCACTCCCTGAATTCATAGCTTTATCAGCCTCATCTGCTTTCCTGTCACATATTCTCTCCAGTCATTCTTGACCTTTTTTTTTTTGCCCTCACTGTCAATACTTCGAGTACTTAGCATGCTTTAACTTGTAATTTTCATTACTTCCTCGAAAACTTTCGACAATTAATTTTTGTCTTTGTCTCCTTTTTATGATATCCCAAGTATCATCCATATATATATATATATATATATATATATATATATATATATATATATATATATATGTATGTATATATATGTATATATATGTATATATATATGTAAATATATATATGTAAATATATATATATATATATATATATATATATATAACCCACTCTGCATTTCCTTTTTCAGGTAATAGCTTCAAATGTGTTAAATTGCTATTTTATTGACTGATCCTCTGCCGTCAACAGAAATTGACCATAGTTTACATCACTGGTCATGGTTTTTCTTTTAACCCAAGTTCTTCTCTCGCTAGTGAGGTTAACATCTCGACCAATAGATACACCATAAACACTCATACACACTTATAATTAATATATATATATATATATATATATATATATATAGATAGATAGATAGATATATATATATATATATATACATATATATATATATATATATATAGAGAGAGAGAGAGAGAGAGAGAGAGAGAGAGAGAGAGAGAGAGAGAGAGAGAGAGAGAGAGAGACTGGAATTTCTTGAATCCTAATCCTAATTTTTGTTTGATTTAGCAAGTTTTACGTTCTCATTAATAAGAATTCCATCCATTAGTAGCAAAAGCTACTATAAATAACAAACCCCCCCAAAAAGCAATTGACATTAAGAAAATATAAAAGGGCTTTTAAGTGTGATCAGAGATCAGGTGTTTATATCAATTTTAGACGTAAAATCCACCATTCTTTAAAGTTAGTAATCAACCAGTGCACTGGCTAAGCAGATGTTGGTTGATGAAACACTTCGTTGGTGCACTAACAAGAAGTAAGTAAGCTCTTTTAGTGCACTTAGCGATTGCATAGGTTTCGCACTAATTATAAGTAAACTGCAAAATAATTACACAGAGACGATCTAGTCAACAAGTCCCAACGTCGGGTCACCAATGTAGAATGGTTGCTTTCATCCTGCATGTTTACATAGCTGGTGTAAATGACAGAGACTGAGTCAATTACCCGTGACAGGTGTTAGGTGTTACACTAAAACAGATATATATATATATATATATATATATATATATATATATATATATATATATATATATATATATGAAAACTATATTATTATTCATAATACCGATGCATCCTCTTGGAATCAGCCCAAAGGCCATGAGGTTGTAGAATATAAAATTTGTAATTTTATTACTAAATAAAATTAGAGTTGAATGCACAATTAAAAGAAATAAGAATGAAAAAAACTGATGGTTATATTGAAAGGAAAATGCAATGATTGATGCCTCAAGCAAAGCAAAGAAAATCAAATAGATGAACGTGGAAACCTTCAATGAAAAGTTATGGTACGACCACAGATTTGAGAACATTTAGTAATAGTCACCACTCGCCACTATAATAATTTTTATGAAATTTTGAAATGACGATGAATTATAATTTTTTTGGGCAGTTGTCCATTATCAGTTTTCATTGAAGTATAACATTACATTAGAGGTATGAAATAAAGTAGCGTGTAATTTCCCTTCTAAGACATCTTTGTATCAGGAATATTTATTAAATAAGAGTTAATACTAAGGAACATTAGCTTTCTATCGGATTTTACCTTTTGTGGTTAATTGTGGAATAATCGGCTTGGAATAGAAATCGAAGCGCATATTTGTAGTGAAACAGGTGCTCAAAACAACTTTACAACAGGCAATTATCAGCAGTCCATTCCGCAAGTGTTCTGTTTTGACCGCAGGTGCAACTCATAATCATCAACCAAATTTTTTTAGAGGAGATATACCACTTACTGTGTGACTCTATGCGAGAGAGCATTATTTTCGTGGTTTTATGTGCTTATTATGGTTATGTGTCACCCTATTAACGTGTGTTTCTACTTTAACATTAAGATAGTGTTATATCAAATCCAGTCCTGTTAATTTGTTTAGCGATAGTGGAAACCGTACTTCCTGGTGACATTTCCGACGGCCTGTGGTTGCTGCTGGTTACATGGTAAGTTTTGTGTCGATATTGTAGGTTGTGGACAGGATTTCTTTTCATTTACTCTCATGTGCCTATTGAATTTTCAAAAGAAAATTGAATGAGAATTGCCATCAACATACAATGTAAAGTTTTTTAGACTCATCGTACTATAGTTAAATAGGGTTAAACAATTACCCGAGCCTATGGAAGTCCATGGTTTAATAAGATGTAGCCTACATTTATGATTAGGATTCATTTATTACCAGGCTTTCCAGATATTTGATAGCAAGTTTACCTCGACCCGTTCTCGAAGCTTATCGCATGCTATCAAGGAAGTAACCTCCATGGCAGGTCTCAGCTAGTAACTTCCTAAACATTATCGATCTTTCATGAGCTTTAGGCCTGGGCCTAACCGTTTGGTATGAAGCGTTTATATGAATATTGAAATAAAATTAAAATGAAAGTTGGTCTTTAAACTCTTTTTCTTTACTATATATTAATGTTTTTAAAGAATTAATGCACCGTAAACTCTCTGTCTTTTGATTAGCTATATTCCTTTACTTAAACTGGGTTAGACCATTACCTCACATTCGCTCCTTTTGTTTGTTCATGTTAAACTTTTTCGATTTTAATACGGATATTTTAAACTACTTATAGTGGTAGTTGATATAATAATTGTTATGATTTATATTATTGGACTGGATTGGTAAAGGGAAATTAGCGGACCTAGAGTATGCTGATGACCCTGTCCTTATTAGCAAGACATCATAGGACTTGCAAAGCTTGCTTACCATAATGCATGAATTATCAAATGAGGTAGGGCTGAAGATGAATAGAAGAAAGACAGAAATGATGAGAAACGGAATATACAGTGGAAGATGAAATATCATTGGAAGGAGAAAGGATTAATAAGATGGAATAATTTGAATATTGGGTAACTATTGTCTCTAATACAGTGTCTTTTGAATTGAAGTTTAATGAAGGATTGAAAAAAGCAAATCAGACAAAGGCTAGGTTAAGTAAAATTTGAAAATCAAATCGCCTGAAATTACATATGAAAATCAGGCTATATATCAGTTTAGTGAGATCAATGTTACTGTATGAACATGAGTCTTAGTATGACAATGAAACAATATCCAACAGATTTTGTAGATTCGAGAACAAAGCCCTCAGAAGAATATTGGGATATAAATGACAGGACAGGATTAGAAAAGAAGCTATGAGAGAGATTACTCAACTGCCATATGGGGATCAGATCATGGTGACGGGTAGATGGAGATGGTTTGGGCATGCTCTTGGCACTTCCCAAAAGAGATTAGTTCACCAAACTCAACTGGGCTTCGCAAAGCACTAGAAGAGTTGGAAGACCCAGGCTTACATGGTCTACGAAGCGTGAAGTAGGAGATGATGAATGGAGAAGTATTGATGTAAAAGCTAAGATAGAGATGACCGACGAAATCTGAGGCTCTTTGCGTCAATGGGCGTAGATGATGATGATGACTATCTTCCCAATGAAGTAAACCTTATTGATTTAATTAAATTAACGAATGCTGAACGTTCTCTCTCTCTCTCTCTCTCTCTCTCTCTCTCTCTCTCTCTCTCTCTCTCTCTCTCTCTCTCTCTCACACATAGAATTATGATAGTGTTTTGTTTCAAGACGGTTTCATACGAGCTGCTGTAAATGGTTTCAAGTTTACATTGTCATTGGTGGCTTGCTGCTATAATTGAACCGTGCAAATTTTCATAGTTAAAGGAAAGTGACCAGTGTGCGACAAAGTTATATGGAGGCTGTGCTTAAACTAAAAGGTAGGCAATAAAACACAAATGGCATTTTAGTTATGTATATGATTTTGTTAAAATGGCACTGGTGAAAAAATAAAATTCCTTGTGCTTAGCGTTGGAAGATAGGTTAATTTCAACTCCCAGTTCGATTTGAGTTCTGTCGCCTTCTAGTAGTAGAGTGTTTTATTCTTCATGTTCTTTCATTTATTTACCAATTTGATCCCCCATTGATATATTTCTTGTCAGATGTTATCAGTCTTTGGTAGTCATGAAATTACCTTGCCCTAACTATCCACCCCTGGTATTTTATGGCATCTTATTGCATGCCATGACCCAGTAGTTATTCTCGAAGCCAAAGCTAAAGGAAGTATATTTCCCAAGTACACGGCACTCTGTGTATGTTATCAGAGAGGAACTACAGTATCTATTTTCAGTTTTCTTGTCCTGTATGTTTATGAATAAAACTAGAATAAAGATAAACTTAACTAACCATTCATATAATGGCTAGTCTACGTGAATGTTCTGGTATTGTTTGTATGGGTAGAAATAAGATTATCCAGTTAGAAGGTCGACAGACATTTCATTCACTTGGAGGAACCACCTGTCATTTTGTACTCGGGGTTTTGCCTTAAAGAAATATATATGTTAAATTTAACAAGTAAGAGTGGTAGTTGCCTTAATATATCGTATTTTTAGTACATTTTCATCATTACATTGAAAAGACGCCATGAACATTTTTAAGTAGCTCTCCTGTTTTTTTGGCATCTTAGAATTTTACAGCTAATTGATTTTCTTTGAACTAGCCAATGTTTTTGTTATTCTCGGGGTACAACTGGTGTCCCTCATATGTTCGTGTGACGTCATTGTAACGAACACGCGTAATTTCAGTCTTGCACCTACTGTATATAAACAAGAGATAAATACATCATCAATGTGAGAGATCTAGACCCCTTCCCCTGGTAAAAGGGTTCTACTCTCCATTATCCTTTATACTTTTATCAGAAATAAATGAGACTGGATTGCACGTACTTATGGGAGAAACCTCTCTTATTTCGTGTGACCTACATCGTTTCAACACTTGCAGTATACAATGTGTATAGTTTTTCACACCTGTGCATAACAGCAAGGATGTATATTTTATTACCAGCTGTACTTTTTTATGGCATTATCAATACATTACGCACATTCATTTCTATGTATTACCTTCCTGTTTATTCTGGTTTCGTCCTTTCACATTAAAGGTCACAATCCTTTGGAAGTTGGCTCTTATAGCTTTTTTCTTATGAATTTATTCTCATGTTGATTTTTGTATAATACCGTGAATACTTGGTGGAAAGAAAAATCAAATTTTCACAATTACTTGAAGTTAAAAAAATAAAGGTATCAATAAAAAATAAAGTAAATGTAGGTAGTTTTTGAGAATCGCTTATATATATTTATATTGGTTTGTGCGTGTGTTTGTAAGTGTTTATTTTCACCCTACGGCTTTAGCTCCTTTGGTGGGAGTACACCATAAGGATGTAATCTAGTTACTTAGCAAATCCTTAGGGGAGAGATTACTATCTTAAACCTTTTTCTTGACCCAAGCGATTTTGATACACTATTTATGCTAAGGTGAATTGACGGTTAAATTGTGGATAAAATCACCAGAACAGCAGTAATAACGGAGAAGTTGGTAGTTGGTTTACATCTGAGATTGTCACTTGACAAATATCTATTTGTCCAGGTTATAGATGTATTGAACGAAAATGTAGGACAAGTGTTATTTGCAGAGGATTCGGGTGATTGCAGAGAAGGGTAAGGGAGTGGGGTGAACGTTAATGTGGGTAAAACAGATTATTGTGTCTCACAAATAAGGAGGGGGTCAGCTATTTAGGATTACCTAAATTCAAAACTAGAAGAGGGTTTGAGAGGTTGAGAGTAGGATAAAAGCAGCAGGGGAAAATAGAGGAAGAGGACATGGTTGGTTTGTGACAGTAAAATATCAGTTAATCAATATCTCTTTTGCAGTAGTCATACTATTGGTGTAAGCGACATAAGGAGGGAGTAACTGAAGCTGGAGAAAACAGAAAGCAAAATGTTGAGGTCAACTTTGATGATCTTAATATGTTACAGGTAAAAAGGTAAAAAAGAAATGTTAAAAGTAGCAGGATGGTAAAGATTATTGATGATTAACGACTCAAGATTGAAATGGTAGGGTAATGTTGTAGGGATGAGTAAGCGGGGTTGGAGAGCAGGTGAAGGAACTTCGGGTGGAACCTGTTAAGGGTGGAAGGTCAAGAAGAGGAAAAGGATTAAATGGCATGGTAAAGTGGAGAGGGGTTTTGTGGAGGAAGATGCCTTAGATAGAAATGGTTGAAGAAACAAGTCACCTTACCCATTAGATTTGGAGGAAGAAGACCCGGTGGGGGTACTGTATACCTGGACAGATCTGGGACTTACCAGACTTAAGCAAAGTTCCCTACCACTTAACCACATCCCCACATTGGCTTATTTTTACACCTTACAAAGGTCGTGGGTGTGTGTGTGTGTATGTATATATATTATATATATCTACATATATACATATATATAATTATATATACATATATATATGTATATATATATGTATATATACAAATACGTACATATAAATTTATATGTATATATATGTATATATGTATATATGTATATATATATATATATATATATACATATATAAAATAGTTAAAACTTTCGTCTTATTAACATAACGAAGCCCGATTATGTCAGTAAGCCGAAAGTATTAATTCCAATATATTAATTTTTACGTAGATGGATGGATACGTACAGTATTGTATGTCAATCACATTTTAACCATCTACTGTATGTATATGTATATGTACATATATATATATATATATATATATATATATATATATATATATATATATATATATATATTAACATACAAAGTTTGCAAGAATCTAGATGAGATTACATTCCATAATTATTGACGTAATACCTCTGTAATATGGATATGTCATTCGAAAAGTGGATACTTAAATACCACTAATAAAAGATATATCTTCATGAATACGAATAGAGTAAACTATTAGGGTGTGTGAGACGTTTTTAATGAAGACAATTGACAGGTGTCTTAGTTAATGGAATGATGTGATTCATACCCTGTGCAGTTAAGAGGCCTTTATTGCACACCTGCCCCCTCAGTGCAATGGTTGTGCTTCACTCTTTATATGCCTAGATTTGCTTTAACTGTAAATGACTTCGTGTTAAATGTTTGTTATTCGGTCGTGTTAATTTGATTATTAGGAGAGCATATGTAATAAGTATGATATCTTGATATCCGTATGTCAGATAGTTGGATGATTCATTCTCTCTCTCTCTCTCTCTCTCTCTCTCTCTCTCTCTCTCTCTCTCTCTCTCTCTCTCTCTCTCTCTCAAACACACACACATGCACTCGCTTTCGCGCAAGTCTATCTCTCACACAGTAACTCGAGATGTATTATTATTGTACGAAATGTTAATGTAGCTATACAATTAAGATTTGTGTGAGTTACTCATAAAGTAAGAAGTTAGTCTCTCTCTCTCTCTCTCTCTCTCTCTCTCTCTCTCTCTCTCTCTCTCTCTCTCTCTCTCTCTCTCTCTCTCTCTGCTGATATAAGGATTTACTTTCTTTGAAGCATATGCAAATATTCCTATCGGCTATTTACGCCGGTTTTGTGTAAACCCTAGATAGTCAGAGAAACCGTGAATGGTTGATCGTGGAATCTCCTTTTATTTTGTCATATATGGTGCTAGTTGTGCGAGCTTACTGTTAATAGGCTAGGATGCTTTGTTTGAATTTTGTTAGTTTTCAATCAACATTATTGAGGTTCATAATTTTTGTAATGTCATTAATTGTCAATTGCCATTATCACAATGACGTAGTATAACGCCAAGTTTTCTCAAGGTACAAGTAATTTTATAACTAAATAAGTTTTTTCCGTATATATTATGAAAATGTAACCTGGCCAGTTGGTCATTACCCTTTTGGATTGGGGAGAAATTATCCGTAATTACTAGTGAATGGAATAGACCATCATCTAGACATACCTAATACACGTTACCCTCCCTCCCCCAAATCTTCGGGAACTCATGTAACCATTCTCAGGACGGATTCCGACTATATAAAAAACTGCAATTTGGTTCTGTGCGGTAGCCATTTCCATTAATATTTAGATGGTTAAGGCTCGTTATTGTCATTTTTTTTCAATTTTCGGACAAAGATTTCCACTGTATTACTGCAAACACATACGAGCCGTCGGTGAGATTAGTCTGATCCTTTGTACCACGAGGGCAAATTTATACATAGAATTATTATCCGTAGAGCATTGATATTACACACACTGAGGAAATGGGTACGCGCGCGTTTTTTTTTTTTTTTTTTTAATTGAGGTGGAAAGTCCTTCCATGTCAACACGCTGTTCTCCCTTTTAACTAATTCCTTCTCGCTATATTTTGACTTTTGTCTCTCTAAACTTCCCTAATGAACACATTTTAGCCAACAGGGATTATTCGTGAATGCTAGTTTAACCGAAGCTTACAAAAATAGGGAAATTGCCCATGTTCTATGCAGGCTAAGTGGATCCTGGTATTATGTAAATACAGCACGTAGGCTTATATACCCCTTGGCTTAATATTTTTTTTCATGTGGATCACTGAATGTGATTCGCCATAGCACTTGAATTTTCATTTTCCATGGGCTCACTGAATGAAGAGATTCATCAACCTCTTGTGATTCAGACTTTACAAAAGTATTAAGAGCATGAAGTCTAGCAGAAGATAAAGAGTTTCATACAAGACAATTTATTAAATCACGGACGGAATGCGAAGTTGATTAAATAGTCTGCTAATAAAAATCTGAAACTGCACACGCGATCTCTCTCTCTCTCTCTCTCTCTCTCTCTCTCTCTCTCTCTCTCTCTCTCTCTCTCTCTCTCTCTCTCTCTAACTTCACTTACTCTTTAACCTCCTACCTCTGTTCAACCTCTTTTGTCTTTTAATGGGTTTTCCCTAGTTGCACCAAGGAGCTGAATGGCCTCCCAGGCCCCTCTGTCTTGCCTTATAATCCAAATTGATAAAACCAAATCTCTCTCTCTCTCTCTCTCTCTCTCTCTCTCTCTCTCTCTCTCTCTCTCTCTCTCTCTCTCGTTAGTGGGATGTTATTTCATCCCATTTAATTTATGTTTAGCTTAGGTGATGAGAGTATTAATTTTGCCCTGCTGTTTATGGTAGTCTGGTTATAGGAGGCGTCTCATATATCTGCCTTACGTCAGGTGGTTAGTTGGTAACCATATAATCACGTTCTCAAATCTTTGGCTCCTCTTAAGTCTTACAGGTCATGTTTTCAAGTCTCTTAGCCAGAAGGTTCTCTCGGGCACGTTTGCATATAATTAGTCTTGTAACCGCTAATTTATTTAAACTGTTAATATGTTTGTTTATTTATTAGTATTTATTTTTCTCATATACTGTATACTGTCTTCTCGGGAAGCTAACTAGTTATGTGCATGGCTTTTTTTAATGATGTTATTACTGTTATTATGAATAATATATTGATAATTAGAGAGCATAACATCTGTCAAGATATGTTATAATGTTGAAGAATTGCACCAGTCTGAATTTATTGGCAATATAATAACATGAAATTTCGCATTGAGAAACTATAAATCCCCCAAAAACTCCCCGATACTTATTGTTTTTGTTTACTGACTCGACTCTAAGACTGCTACTTTTGTTGGGATGTGTATTTCATTTTAGCTAGCGTCAGTAGTCGACTGTAGTTGTTACTGGTTGATTGATTTGATGTCACATATTACAGTCATCATCGCCCAAGAATGCATTACTATTTTACGACCATGAAAAGGAACAAATTATTCCCTTAAACTTCATTTATAGTTTTTCCTTATTTCCTTTCCTCACTGGGCTATTTTCCCTGTGGGAGCCCTTGGGCTTTTAACATTTGCTTTTCCAACTAGGGTTGTAGCTTAGCAAGTAATAATATTAATAATAATTTGATACCAGTGGTTGAAAATTATATTTCTTTCGAGTTATAATATTAATAATGATTTGATACTGGTTAAAAATTATATTTCTTTCGAGTTACAATGATACCAGTTGTTGAAAATTATATTTCTTTCGAGTTTGATTTTGATTGTTTTTATGTTGTTTATATTATATATATATTAAAGTTCAGGATTATTTCGTGTAGTACTGTAAGTGCACCCTAGAAGAAAGTTTTGTCACTGCCTCACGCCCTTCACTTAGATATCTTTGCAGTGGCCCTTCGGTCCCCGGCTGCTGCCAAACGTCTGAAACTTTTATTCCATGGTGGAACGGTGGATTTTCCTCACATTGTGCCCTCCGCTGAATGGTATCCATGGCCCCAGACTTGGGTCGTATGGTCCAAATTCTATTCATATAGGGGCACAGTAAATGGAAACTGCGATTAAGATAGCCCTAAGCTGGCTTTGCTGTCACTGTTCATAAATTTTTTAGTTTAATTGTAATGATTAAATTTGACATATTCCTGTTCCTTAAGTTCAAATTGTTTCTGTGATATAATATTTTAAACTATTATTTTAGTGACTTCTGTTTGATAAGGAATGAAAGAACACTAAGATAGACGGGTCAGTCAGTTGATGTCATGCATCTGTTGCATGTGAATAATTGATGAGGCTGTGACAGGTTTTGTAAGTCGAGTAGTAAAACATCACAACAAGGGGTTCTCATTGTCATGCAGTACCAAGTATGCCTTGGTCAGAACCCAATGTGGCCACGGTGTTTGCATCTGTGTATTTAATTCGTTCTAAGTAGCTCTTATACACATCCAACGACATGCCTACTTCGGCCTCTTGATTCATTATTGTAACCCGTTGCTATTCAATCTATGTACTTAAATGTAAAATAATGATTTGATATTGGTTATATGAGGGACACCTCAATCTGCCCATTGGTTCTTGGAGAGTAGATTTAAGTATATTCATTGTCATTTGATGATTTCAGAATTAAAGCATTGACTTTTCATATTCTGATTCATTTTCTGAGACAAATTTTTATCCAGTTGGAGAAATTAACGCTTTGCATGACAATGAATTTGATAATTTAATTGTAGGAACTTTGCAAGTTTCAATATGAGCTTTAGTCCTGCACTGACAAAGTCGGTGTATTATGTCATTACAATTCCTACACGGTTGAAGGAATTAAGTCATATTTAATACAAAAGTAGACCATGCTTAGATGTGCATGAAAGGAGATCATTCGTGTATCTGTCCGTCAGTGTGCCAGGCAGACGTAGTCATTTCAACTCTAATCCATGATAGTTATAGGGACTTTCACAAAAGTTTGTGCAAAGGTAAATAATCAAACATAGGTATGCCTAAAGGTAGGTTGTCTGTTTCTCTGCCACAACTTTAACCTTGTCCATAACGTCTGTCACAACAAATCACAACTCTTCCTACAATAGTAAATAGGTTTCATACAAACCTATAATAAGTAAACCATCATCCATAGATGTGTATAAGGGGATTGTCTTTTTCTGTCTCTTAAGTGAGTTTGTCACTCTTATCTTGCCATCGCATCTTCTACTTTTATGAACGGATTTTTCTCATAATTGGTGCAAAGACAGCCATCATGTATATGTGCATGGCGGGAGATCATCTGTCCATCTCACTACACAAATTCAACCTTAGTCATAACAATTAAACTTAGAGAGAGAGAGAGAGAGAGAGAGAGAGAGAGAGAGAGAGAGAGAGAGAGAGAGAGAGATGCTTTTTCTGCACACACTGCTAATAAAATCCTTTCACCGGACAGTTCATCCCATTACATTGACACCTTCTAATACTTGTAACTGTAACCAATTCAACATATTAACCAGAAAAATAGAGAAGTTTAGGGGTGGAATGTTTAATAGGGAAAAAATATTTCGTAACGATGTCTTAGTTTTCTTGTTTTCAACTATATCGAAGTGTCCAGACAGTATGATATTGTATTATGCTCAGTAACTTTTTTCTCTAATGAGGCACTCATTTGAGCTCCTTATTTCAAGTTTTAAGGCACTAATTATCTTGAAACGGGAGGACAAGACTAGGGCAAGGGTAATGGTGGTGTATAAGAAGTGAATAAACTGCTTATAATAAGTCCTGTTAGGTTTGTGGCAGGCATAACAACTTTCATTTGTCTTCCATCCAGACGTGGATAATTTTATCATCGATTATCGTTTAACCTTTATGGTTAAGACATAAGATGATAGAAAGGCCTCTTTTGTGGAGTGGTTAGATTCTTTTTCTCCTGATCGCTATAGTTTAAAAGATTTGGACTTTGCCTCTGAATAAAGTTGTGAGCTAAACATGAGTGAAGCTACTCATAGGTTTGGTAACTGCTTTAAACTAGTATACACCAACTCCCCTGGTGTTATAACAAGCAAGGTTGGTTTTCCAGTTTGGGCATGTGATCATGCCCTGGTTTCGTTAGTAATTTAGTAATATATAAAATCTCAAGTAGACTGGAATGACATTTTGAATGACCTCTTGCATTTGAATGGGTCACAAATGTTTAAAAGTGTTGAGCCTGTTGTTCTCTTGAATGAGAATCTGCTCAACACATTGTTAGGTATGGCCCTTCTCGTTTGTTGAAATACTGAGTGAAAGGCAAATCTGGTTCAATGGTGATTGTAGACATGCTTATTTGGAGAAACAGGAGGCTTATCATCTTTAAAAGGGTAACAGATCAGGCATGACTTTGAATAGCTATGCTTACTTTAGAGCTGTTGCACGGTGTTTATGCTTCAACTGAAAAGGAATACAATTTGCCCTAAAAGAAACCCTTTTAGGTACAACCCCGGAATATAAGTGGTGGGTTACCCTTAAATCTACATTCTTTGGTGTAGAATTAACAGTTCCTTCTGTACTTAAACCAGATGGCTGTCACTCATTGTCCAAAGGGAAGGCAACACTTTTTCCTAAGGCTAAGCTAACTAGTTTACCCTTTCAGTCCCATGATATTAAAACACCATTGATGGTTATGGAGCTGTAGACCCACATGGTATTTTTTTTGTTATAAAGAGTACTGATTTTTAAGCTCATAAGTTGTTTTCTGCAAGTTAGCAAAACGGGGTTCTTTTTGCCTTTGTTATGGAAAATTGGTAATGTTACTCCATTAAGTAAATGTTTAATTTTCATATTATCTAAAGTTTTTAAACGTCTTTTGATTAAACATCTAAATTAGTATGCTGAAGATAATATCTTTCCTTGTTTGCAATTTGGCTTTCACAAAGGACTTGGAGCATGTGATACCCTCCTTACAGTTTCTAATGCTGTACAGAAATCTGTTGATTGTGGTCAAGAAGTTCTCCAAATTGGCCTAGATTTTAGTGCTGCCTTTAATCATGTTGATCATGAGGCCCTTGTTTTTAAACTCAAACATCTTTTCTTAGCATAATTTTTTAATTTTCTAGTAATAAATTGCAAAGAGTAGTTGTTAATGGGCACCGTAGTGAATATAGCAATGTGAGAGCTGATGCTCCTTAGGGTACTGTTCTGGACCCATTATATTTCATACTGAATACACATGTATTTGGTTTAACCGAGAAAACAAGCTCGTGGCATATGCAGATGAATCTACTCATTTTGCATCAATTTGATCTCCTGAATGTAATTCTGTTGTTGCTGGATACTTAATAACAAAATAGTGTAAGGTAAAAATTATGGAGGTTAAAGTTGAACTCTAACAAAACTCAGTATGATTGTGTTTAGGTCGAGGACAGTGGTTCCTTAACGTCCAGATTCCTGTATTGAAAATGTTTCTTTAACTATAAACAACTTTAAAATTATAGGGGTGATTCTTGATTGCAAACTTACTTTTGAGAAACATAGGTTTTGTGACGGGCCAAGATTCATCTACCACCCGTGAGTCACACGAGGGTACATAGTAATGACATTCTTTTTTATATATATATATATATATATATATATATATATATATATATATATATATATATATATATATTATCCTTTGTATCTTCGCTCTCCCCTCGCACTGACAGCAACTTGTTTTAACCTGTCTGCATACTCCATTGTTAACTGTTAACAGAACTGGTTGCCAGTTTGACAAGAAATAGCATGGCTGTATTTTGTGACCTTCTTACCGGAACCTAGTGTGTATATGTACTCAATGTGTCGTAATAAAGTTACTCAGTTGCTTTCATCTTGCCTTTGAGTCACAACCTATTCTTGGCCCGTCACATTGGTCACTCGGGGGTCACCAATGTGACGGGCCAAGAGTAGGTTGTGACTCAAAGGCGAGATGAAAGCAACTGAGTAACTTTATTACGACACATTGAGTACATATACACACTAGGTTCCGGTAAGAAGGTCACAAAATACAGACATGCAATTTCTTGTCAAACCGGCAACCGGTTCTATTAACAGTTAACAATGGAGTATGCAGACAGGTTAAAACAAGTTACTGTCAGTGCGAGGGGAGAGCGAAGATGCAAAGGATAATATATACAAAAAAGAGAAATGTTGTTACTATGTACGCTCGTGTGACACACTGGTGGTACAGTTTATTTATCTGAAGAAATTATTTAATTCGTTCATTCTACCTTGTTTCGAGTATTTTTTTCCTGGTTGGTTTTCAGCTGCTGAATCTCATCTTAATTTGTTGGACGAAAACTTATTGTCTATTAGATACCTTATTCCTCAACTGGATATTAATCTGTGGTACCGTCGTTTAGTTAGTTCTTTATGCATGTTGCATAAGATTTCCCCTAATTCTGACCATCCTTTTGATGCCGATCTTCCCAGACTGTACCATCTTGTACGTAGTACTAGGTATGCAATTAATTCTAACAGTCTTGGCTTCTCCACCATAAGACTCAACATTACAAAGTATTCTAGAATTGCCCTTATTGTGGAATGATCTTCGTAAACAAGCAGTTGAAGCTGCAGAAATTCAGAAGTCGAACTTGCATCGAAAGTTTTTATGTTGAACATGTCTCTCTTCAGAATTTTTGAATGACAGATTTATTTTAACGTTGGCACTGATCTTACGATATTTTATATTTTTCATTCATTACGTCTTATATAGTTTATTTATTTCCTTATTTCATTTCCCCACTGGACTATTTTTCCTTGTAGCCCTTGGGTTTCTACCATGCTGCTTTTCCAAGTAGGGTTGTAGCTTAGCTAGTAGTCTACAGGTAGAAATAATAATATTTGGGTTTACGGTTGAGATATCTTGCTCCTTTTTCCACTTGCTAGAAATTGCTCCTTTTTCCACTTGCTAGAAATTATATGCATGAGAGAGAGAGAGAGAGAGAGAGAGAGAGAGAGAGAGAGAGAGAGAGAGAGAGAGAGAGAGAGAGATGTAGTCTTTTATCATTATTTTCCATACTTCTAGTGAAAGTAAATCTCTGACCATTGCACTAAATGCTTTTATGGTATATTTCATTTTAGTTGTTAATTACTCCTCATGTAGATTACTTGTTTCCTTTCCTCACTGGGCTATTTTCCCCGGTGGAGCCCTTGTGCTTATTGCATCTTGCTTTTCCAACTAGGGTTACAGCTTAACAAGTAATAATAATAATAATAATAATAATAATAATAATAATAATAATAATTTGGATGTTAAGAGAAGGCTCAAGTTCATTCACTTTATTAAACATTATACGACTCGTATATAATGTTATCCCCTTATGATCTTTTTACGACATCTAGGACTATTGGAATCAAATTTTTTATTCAGATGTACGTTTGTATGCCTGTATATACCTTTGTATACAATATAATTTTGTAGATGGATAAAGTACCTTTCATTCTTCCTAATCGTCTCCATTTAAGGTGCGGTTCTCAGATTGAGCTCCACCATCTCTTAGGAGTCATGGCTTTATTTAAAAAGATATATTACATCGATCAGATATGGATTTAACCTTTGAAAGTAGAGGGAGGTCGACTATTCCTGTAGGATTTGAGAGTTAACTAAATGTTTCCATATATAAAAATTAATAGATTAATTACTGTTGTATGGCCACCCAAGGTCCACCTAAGCTCAGTTATTTGTCAATCCCCTTCTCCATTTGTTCGAACGGTAATGTTAGGCACAGGCCTAAGATGATTGCTAATTTTTCCATATATTTTTCTTCATACGCATCTTGTTCTTTGATCTTAAAAATGTCATTACTGCCCTTTTCTCTGCATAAAGTCATGTTCTTAATGCTATTGTTATTTTTCATTGTATAGTTTATTATGCAGTTGTTTATTTTTCTGTCCTGGGAGTTTTAGCCCTCAGCTTTACTATTATGCTTGGAACCTTGCCTGTAATAACGATAATGATAATTTGCTTCAAATATAAGCATCACAAACCTCTTTTCACTCAACTTCTTTGATGTTTCATCTTAAACGAATTTGGAGGCGAGATATTTTCGCATTTCCTTTATTTAATTTGATGGGTTGTCTCGTTAAAGGCTCTAACCATCATAATTTCCTTGGTGAAATTTTAAGATGAAATGGTGTATGCCCAAATATAAAGAAAAGAAACAGCCAGCTGTAAAAGCAAGATAGACAGAAAGAATTCACGATGAAGCGTGAAGCATAGTAGCAGCAGCAACAATCGTTTTAGTGGAAGGAGGGGAAAGTTAGGTTTTGTCAATAACGTCGGGATGGAAAGGTTGTGGTTGCGTCACCTACCCCTCAGTATGTAGGATGACGTCATATTGGTGACGTCATCGGTACTACAAAATGGCTGACTCACTTGAGTTACTGTCCAACCGTGCATCTTTTGGGCCCAGCACTGGTCGCCAAATTCCCTTCACCTTTCTTCCCTTACTTGCGTTGTAGGTACGATACAATCTATGGGGTAACACTTCGCGGATGTATAGGCATTACGTTTTCATCAAGTTGATTTTTTCAATCAAGTTGATTTTTTCAATCAAGATTCTTTCTGTGCGTATGAATACGAAATATAATCGCTCTCTCTCTCTCTCTCTCTCTCTCTCTCTCTCTCTCTCTCTCTCTCTCTCTCTCTCTCTCTCTCATTTTTCCATATTGGTTTTGTCCTTTAGCAAAAACAATATCTGATCATATTTTCCTATTCTATAGTGATATACTTTACACTGTCCAAAATGTTATGGTCCCCACGTGGTTTATATTAATAATTTTATCAGACTATGAACTATAGGTATACAATACACGTAGGGTCTCCCGTAATCTGTTGTATTTCCAAGATTTTTTTTTTAATTCGCTTTACACAATGGCTCATTTATCTAAATTATTTTTAATGCAATTGAAGATGGGAGAAATTAAGTGATTAGTGGAAATTCTATGAAGAAAGGGCGAAATATTTATGGAAAATGTGGGACTCTTTAGTAAATTTTGCAATAGCTTGTCCAACATGAGCATAGATGTTGAAGCTGCAGGATACCTCGTGGTCTTCAAATTAGCTTCACGTATTTAACTCATAAATTTGTTTTTGTTCGGACATTAAACCTCCAATTTTATTTGTAGAACCGGTTTTTTTTTCTGGGTGTTATTCAACAAAAAAATCGTACTATGCTCTGTGGTAAATTATCTGAAATAATTATGCAATGATATGAGGACAATGCTAATATTTATAACCAAAGAACATCAGTGCATACATTAGTATGGGGAATGATAAGAAATTAAAGGCTTGAATGATGAGACACTGTAATGATTTGAGAGCCGTCTCATCCGTAGAACTTGCAAATTATCATTTAGAAACTACAAATCTACTGAAAAAAAAGAGGAATGTCGTATGGGAGTTTCTAAGGAATGGGAAGTAGAGGGTAATTTCTTTATAGACGATACACAATTATACCTATCATAGGCATAAAGATAATAACAAAGTAGGGAGCACGGGGAAGAAGTTAATAGATGAATAATGAGAGAATGACAAACTAAATGAAGATTAAACAGGCATTATTAATATGGCTGAAAACAAAATTAAATTAGCATATCTTAAAACAGTAATAAATGATATAGAGATAAAACTAGAAAAAAAGATGATGCGAAAAGTTTGATTGAAAAAAAAATCGTGATGTAAGTCAAACATCAAATCTAGTGAAAATCTATCACCCATTCTCTAAGAAATGCAACATACTCCCAAGTACGTAATTACAAGACTACCTTACTAAAGTAACTGTCTCTATAATGGTATACCAAAATATTTGTTGATGAATTTACAGGTTTTAATTAATATAACTAATAGGTCACTAGCATCATTATTGGGCTTTATTGGGTATTGAATGGGATATAAGATGTATTTTGCCTTACATTGCAGTGAAGAATAAAAGACCTCCTACCTTGGAAATTATAATTACAGATGTGATTAGATTAATGCTACCAAGATGTCAAAGGTGTTTGCAAAAAGAGAACCTTTCGTATATAGCAGCCAGTCTATTCAACACGTTGTACCCCAAGAACTTAAAAGATAAGAAAAATTATTTAACACTCAAGAGGAAAGCAAGTGATTACACGGAATAAGATTATTTAAGTAAACTACCAACTGTAAAAAATACAAAGGAAGGACGAAAGGTCTCCGAAAATAAACAATGATGACAGTAGTAGTGCATGACTTTTTTGACGTTAAGGCTTTCATGTTTGTCATCGTCAGGATTTAATTCGATGTCCTGCTATTTATTCTCCAAATATTTTATGGATGTCTTCTTCAAATTCCTTCCTTGAAAATTGCGTTTTTTCACTAATTTCCTGTTTTGAAACCTATCTATCTATCGTTGGTTCTAATCTTTTAATTTGCATTTTGGTTTTAGCTCCTAGTTTAAGTGTATAAATATCAGTATGATATAATGTATAGAATATTAATTCGTCTCTCTATATCTCTAGGAGTGCCTCATAAAAGATCAAATCAGCCAACTTCATTCCAGAACTTCCTGTGAATTCTTATTGACCCCTACATTTCCAGTGATGTTTATTAGGATCTTGGTTTTTCATCAAGGACTTCTTCAAAGCCTGTCCTGTCCTAACCACCTACCTCTTATCATATCATATTAAGATACAAATGGTATAAGAAGAACCTTCAGAAATTCAATTCCATGAAACCTATATTTGTCACGTGATTTGGATGTGTATGCTATCAAGGACAGTATGGCGTGAAAATAAGAAAGCTTTTATCATTTATTTAAATTTTCAAACTATTTCATATAATGGAGAACTATTAAAGGCATTATTTTACTTTGTTATCATTTAGACTTCAGATGGAAGATATGGTAAGGCTTAAGTCTTAATAAATAATTTTTTGTTGTAGATCTTTTCACTGACTCCACGATATTGTTTGAGGTCAGATCACAGTGCTCAAGTATGATCTGAACTGTCAATGGGAAAAATTCTAATGTTTCAAAACATTGAAATGCTTCCTTATTTTTCTATGTCATTGCAGTGTTTTCAGGGTATTAAATGTTTTCAACTCTAAATACTAATCTTGTGTTATAGATTTGTAACTCGTGTTTTGCATTGTATTTTTTTCATTTTATGGATAGAATCGCAAATTCCCTTTGAAGCGTCTCAAGTATCCTTTTTCATATCTACCATTTGCACCCTTGATATTGAATTCAAGTTATATGGAGAGAGAGAGAGAGAGAGAGAGAGAGAGAGAGAGAGAGAGAGAGAGAGAGAGAGAGAGAGAGAGAGAGAGTTTTGATTATTGTAAAGTTTATATATATATATATATATATATATATATATATATATATATATATATATATATATATATATATATATATATATATATACATACACGTTATATGTGTGGGTGTGTGTTAGCAAGTTTTCCAGTTACCGATTCAGCCATAAGATAGAGCAAACGACTCGTGAAAACATCCTGTAATACCAAGCAACTATCATCCACGTGTTATTACTGAACGTTTAAGCAACATTCAATCGAACGACATATATATTTACCCTCTCTTCCTTTGGCGATTTTAATAAAAGCACCATTCATGAAGCCAAGTGCTAGAGAGAAGCTGGATATAAGATGCCTCTCTCTGATTGGATCTTCTTAGCCTATGGCATCTTGGCTTTGATCCCCGCCATCCGCTTAGCGAAACCATGAAGGCAATGGAATCTTAAGCCTCGCTATCAAATTACGAGAGTTGTCTTCCCCCCACCCACTTTAGTCGTTGAAAATAAGCACCGGCACTGCCAACGCGTTGCATGTCTGCCGCTGCAAAAGCTCATGATGGTGCTTCTTCTTAGTCTTCGGGATTGTTGTCATGAGCTCTTTTCAGGCTGCTTTGTTCTTACCTCTTTTGTAATATGAATGGATCCCTTTACAAATGCAAACACACATACATATGTTTGTATGTATATGTGTGTATATATATATATATATATATAAATAAGTGTGTGTATATATATATATATATATATATATATATATATATATATGTATGTGTGTATATATATATGTGTGTGTGTGTGTTTGTGTGTGTGTAAGTATATATACACTTGTACGAGTAAATACACGTACATGTTCATGTTAACGTGAAACGTATAATCGTTCGAAAATAAACGGAAGAAAAGTTTATGAACGAATTTTTCCCCATATAGAGACATGACCACATATTAAGATTAAATGCAACAGATCTTAGAAGTCTGGAAATAGTTGCAATGGATTACAGTGGCAACAAAGAAAGCAGGAGATTGTGTAAGTTTATAAGAGACAGATGGTTCAACTTTTTATTTTTTAATAGCATTTCCCATCAGAATTATTTTAAAAACTTGTTTTAATTACCCTGTATCGCAAATGGCATTTTCCCTTTGTTTTATGAACACATTTTTTTTTCTTAGCTCCTAAGTTGTATGTTATTTTTCTTTTAACTTGTTTGAGAATTAGTAATGTTACATCTTTCGGTAAATGTGTTTGTGGTAGCTCTAGCCCTGCTGATAACCGCTTAATTTTCACAGCCATGTTGTCAAAGAAATTAGTTCTTTTAGCAAAATGTCAAAAATAGGTATGCTGAAAGTAAACATCATTTCTATAGTATGCAGACTGGCTTTGCAAAGGCGTCTGAGCTTTTGATGACTTTATTACAATTTCCAATACTGTTTAGAAATCCCTTGAATGTGGTTAGGACATTGGCCTTGGTTTTAGTGCTGCCTTTGGCCGGGTCCTTTACGAGTTCCTTATTTTTAAACTTTACTCTTTTTTTCTTTTTGTGCATTATTAGCGATTTTTAACTAATATTTTGCAAAGGTTAATGGAATATCAGGTGTTCCTCTGGGTAGTGTGCATATAAGATCCTGTCGACCATTTACCCAACAAAGAAGCTTTTCAACCACAGCAATATATTTATAAACTACCATGAACCACCAGTCTTCATAAGAGCAAATACGTTACGACAATCTACAAACATGAGAGTTAACCTTATTCAATCATCACTCCTTTTTCCACCAGTGATCTTAAAGAAAAAAAAATGCTCACATCTTTATTTATGAAAGAAAAAAAATGTCTATTCTCCCAGTCACCACAAACAATATGCCTGGAACATATTTAAAGGAAAATACCTCATTATGCTGTGTATAGGCTACTGAGGTCTCTAAATTAAAGAGCTCCTTGACAATTTTTATTCAAAGGGGTTAAAGTTAAATATGTTGGATTTCTGCCCATGTTAGTGTTGTTGGTAACAAAAAGGCTGATGCTGCTGCTAACTCAGCAAGTGATTTACCACAAAAGAACATTAAACTAACCGTTAAAGATTATGTAACCATCATGAAGCATTTCATAATAGCAAAGTCGCAAACATCTGGGATACTGAATCTGATAACTTTAAATTAAAGTAAATAAAACTAATTGTTTTTTTCTTAGGATTCATCATGCTAGAGAGATAGAGAAACGGAGGTAATTTTAGCAAGATTGCGTATTGGCCATACAAAATTGATGCATGGCTTTTAATATCTAGCATACACCTCACTAATATACATATATATATATATATATATATATATATATATATATATATATATGTATATATATATATATATATATATATATATATATATATATTATCTCCAGAATTTATTTGGTCCAAATCTGTAGGATTCAAGTTTGCCTCATGGGGCTGGTAAATCTGTATCTCTTTAATAATAATCTGGGTAGTGTTTTCGGCAGACAAGCATATGTAGTTTCGGGTAGAAAACAAGCTCATTGCATATGCAAATGATGCTACTCTGGTATTGCTAAATCCCTTACTAAAGCTATAACTAAAATTAGTAGATGATGCAAATTAGGGAAGATGACGTTGAATCCCAACAAAACTCATATTGTGATTGTAAGTAAGTCGAGAGCAGTGGGTCCTTTACATCCAGATGTTTGCATTGATAATGTCTATTTAACTCATTTAAAATTCTATGTAAGATTCCTGATGGCAAATTTACTTTCAATGTCTGTTTCTTCATTTGCACAACAAATTTGGTTAATGAGAAAGTCTTTTAAAAAATGTTCTGTAATCAATTCGTCTTGAGAAAATTTCTTGATTCTTACATTCAACATTGTTTCGAGAGTTGTTCTCCTGTTTAGTCTTCAGCTACCCGTCTTCTTCGTTCCCACCATTATCCCCTACATTAAGGGGTCGGATGTCTGATGTGGCCTCTTCAATACTAAACTACTTATCTCCATATCATCCTTCACCTTATGTTGCCATCTAATTATCTGTCTCCCTCTCCTCATCTCCTCCTAACAGTTTACTCTCAAGCCCTCCTCACACCCTTCCCACCATCCATCCTCAACACATGCCCACACCATCCCAGTCATGGCACTCTATGAACTCTGTAATCATTACTCTGTCTGCCATTCTTCTTATTTAATTATTTTCCAGTCTTTCAAACAGTGATATTCCCATAATCTAATTATGAATTCTTATTTCTGTTCTCTCAAGCCTTGCTTCCTCTTTTCGTCTTAGAGCCCATGTTTGAAATACATACGTTAACACTGGTCTTGTCACTGTGCTCTTGATCTTGACTTTTACCATGATTGACCTTTTCTTGTCACATACCACTCCTGCTCCCTCCTTCCACTTCCCAAAAGCTGCTTACATCCTATTTTCATCTTCAGTCTCATATCTTTCCTCCTGCCGGATAGTAGATTCCAAGTATCTAAATTGTTCCACCTGTTTGATAATAACCGAGCGTGTACTGATATGTATGGCTCTCCTGTCCCTACCTTCCGTACTGCTCATTCACTGCACAACTCTTTTCTGTTACCCATCTTTATTTTCAGCGGTAATCACCGTATCATCTAGGTATAACAACGTCCACAACTCTTCGTCTCTGATCTGTTCACTTAACTCATCCATGACCACCAGGTCCACCTCAAATAAAAACTAGTGTAATCTAATACTAACTTCGGAGGTTGCTGTTTCTCCAACAGCTGTTATTACTGTTGTCCTTGTTCTAATATATATCACCTCGACCATTCTAAGTAACTTCTCTGGGACTTTCCTCTTCCTCAAGCACGTGACAGGAGTGCGTGTCTTAAAAAGCAAAAAAATAAAAAAGAACATCTGCTGCCTCGCAGTCTTGCTTTTTAGCAAAATGCTAGGCTGACTGCCAGTAATTGTAAACATTGCTACCTTACAGTTGGACTATTTAGTCAAAGGCTATTCCCGCCGCCTATAACTCAGGTTGATGACTGCAAGGGCATACAATCATAAAACCCTCTGTTAAATTTTTAGACATGGCTGGTCTTCAGGCACTGACTCCTCCTAATCTCTTAAATTCCTTATCTCTTAAATTTCTTATATCTGATCTGGATATTAATCTCCTTAAATTCCTTATTCTCTTAAATTTCTTATATCTGATCTGGATATTAATCTCCTTAAATTCCTTATTCTCTTAAGTTTCTTATATCTGATCTGGATATTAATCTCTGGCAACGTCATTCAGTTACTTCTCTGTGCATGTTGCATAAGATTTTTCATAATTCTGACCCTCCTTTGCATTCATGTCTTCCGAGAATGTACCATCCTGTACATAATACTAGGTATGTAGTTAATTCTAACAGTCTTGCCTTCTCCATCATAAGGCTCAATACTACACAGTATACTAGAAGTTTTACTCCAACGATGATTGGATTGTGAAATAATCTTCCTAATTAGGTAATTAAATAGATGGAACTTCAGAAGTTCAAATTAGGGGCAAATGCTTTTCTGTTGAACAAGTTGACATGTCTCTTTATATATAGCATCTATTTCAACGTTGCTGATCAGGAAATATTTCGTATATATTCATTACTTCTCATTTACAGTTTATTTCTTATTTCCTTATTTTCTTTCCTCCCTGGGCTGCTTTCCCTGTTGGATTGCTTGGGCTTATAACATCCTGCCTTTTCGTCAGGAAACGTTCGTGTATTGTATATCTGTAGTTCATGGGCTTATGAGAAATGATATGATTTAGTTATAGACTTCTAATCCTAGGTGGAAAAAAATGCAAATGTTCCTGTAGGCATTATTTTAGATTTTAATCCTATAACCATTTTGATATGGGTATATTTTTGATAAGCCATGATGGTTAAATGGGTAACCATTTGCTTACCTCTAAGCCTGATTTAAGTCTTTTGTTTTTTTGTCAGTTAGAAAATTATTCATTCAGTTTTATTGATCATTATGATTCTTTTACCAAGTATTTGATTTTTGTGTGTAATCTTTTCACATTTTGTGGCAATAATAGCAATGACTAATTTTTTTCTTAATTATTTTTATAAAATCTTTTCATGCAACATAGCCTTTGTTTTCGGCCTTATGATGCTGTTAACATTATTTTCTTAAATCTCTCTCTCTCTCTCTCTCTCTCTCTCTCTCTCTCTCTCTCTCTCTCTCTCTCTCTCATATTCCTTTCTTCAAGTTTTTGTTAGGGTAAGTATTATTATTATTATTATTATTATTATTATTATTAGTTTTATTATTATGATATTGCCGTCAATCACTTTTACCACTTATGGTTCCTAACTTCCTATGGTTTCGTTAGCCATGGCACCAGCCGCCCGTTGACATACTACCACCTGAGAGTTATGGAGTCCTTTGACTGGCCAGACAGTACTACATTGGATCCTTCTCTCTGGTTACGGTTCTTTCCCTTTGCCTACACAGACACCGAATAGTCTGCCCTGTTTTTTGCAGATTCTCCTCTGTCCTCATACACCTGACAACATTGAGATTGCCAAACAATTCTTCTTCACCCAAGTAGTTAACTACTGTACTGTAATTGTTCAGTGGCTACTTTCCTCTTGGTAAGGGTAGAAGAGACTCTTTAGCTATGGTAAGCAGCTCTTCTAGGAGAAAGACACTCCAAAATCAAACCATTGTTCTCTAGTCTTGGGTAGTGCTATAGCCTCTGTACCATGGTCTTCCACTGTCTTGGGTTAGAGTTCTCTTGCTTAAGGGTATACTCGGGCACAGTATTTTATCTACTTTCTCTTCTTGTTTTGTTAAAGTTTTTATAGTTTATATAGGAAATATTTATTTTAATGTTACTATTCTTTAAAATATTTAATTTTTCCTTGTGTCCTTTCCTCACTGGGCTATTTTTCCTGTTGGAGCCCTTGGGCTTATAGCATCGTGCTTTTCCAACAAGGGTTGTAGCTTACCATTTAATGATAATAATAATAAAGACTTCTGCTCTTTCCCGAATACTTTAACAGGGTGTTTCATTCTAAAAATCGTAATTATCATTTTTACGGAAACTTTTATTAACACGTCTTTCTTTTTTTGCATTGACCATGTTCAGTAGATGTTAAATAGATCTTTTGCTTTTAATTTTTATTTCTTTTGAGAACAGGCTCTGATAATTGGATTTACCGTGTAATATATTTGGATGGTTCGCGCCATTATTGCTTATGGTTATTTAACAGTCGATCAATCATTTTTTTTTTAATGAAGAACACCAGCTAAGTGAAGCCTTATATTATACACATTAATTTTAGACCACTTGTAATCTTCATAGGTTTGTATGTTCATAACATAACTTCTTAATTATGTTTAACGTGGTCTTGTAACTATATAAAGGGGAGTTGAATTTTAGACTCACAGTCATTAGGTGTTAATGACCTTTGACCTAACGACACTTACGATTTTTTGATCTATCAGTCTTTACTTGCAAAATAAACTATCATTACTGAAACTTATAACGAAAACCGTTAAAGTCATAATGAAGCCCGAAATAAATTGCAGATTTTTTTTTTTTTTTTTTTTTTTTTTTTTTTTTTTTTTTTTTTTTTTTTTGTGGTGGGGGGCCTGTGATCGATAACCAACGATTAACCAAGTTATTTGTTAGTAGAATTTTATTATAAAGTAGTTACCTGCTTATTTTGTTTAAGTTTTTCTTTGCAGTTAACGATGAACCTTTTTACAGCATATGATAAGATCAAGTGCATGTGAACTTGTAATCAAGTGTATATGAGTACTGGTTAAGAAAAAAAAAGAATACCAAGAAGTTATCATAAAGCATTCTCCGCAGGTCATACCAGCGATAACTTGAATGAGAAATAAAATGACATGTTAATTTTAGGGTATTGCTTACGGACAAAAACTTTTGGTGAATGATGAACAAGTAAGGTAACTAGCGAGTAAGTATATAACATGCAAGGAAGTTGAAGCCCCCGATAAGTTTGCGGGTTTTTGGTAACATGGTAACGTTTCTTTCATCATATATGTAATGAACAAATACCTTTAACAAAGTATTGTGATAACATTTTATTTACATAATTGAAAGGTATATAGAGTACATATGTAATTGTCCCGGGGAAGAAGTTTGGAGAATTTTAGCTAGATATTAGAACGTTTCCCATTTCATTAGCTGTTGAATGGTGACATTTGTAGTTAATTTTTTTAATGAGAAACTACATGATGTACGCGCAATTTTTTAGTTGAAATAAAAAGTGCCAGAAAGGAGTAGACTAAAACAAATAAATCATCAATGTGATGAATTACTTGATTAGGTTTAAAGTTATTAAAAAATCGTTTAAATTTATTGTCTTATTTAATTATTTAAGGATCAAATACAGAAAAATATTCAAATACTTGGTTTTAATCTGTTGGGGTGTATGTATGATAGCGGCCACCTGCATATATGATGACGGCTGACTTAGAATACAGTCTAAGGGGGTAGCAGAGGAGCGTTAGGCCCCCCCCCCCGTTAGGTAGGCAGATAAGGACACGTCTTGTAGGTTAGGTTAGGTGGGGTAAGTTTAGGTTAGTTGATGTCCATTGTTTTAGCAAACATGATGAATTGGCGGCTGATATACAAAGGCTCCAATCTTTTTTTCAAACTTGTTTCACTAAATATTTGGATTTTGTTTTCGAAGGGAAGGGTTGTATATTGTGTTTATAAGTGATTTAATTTCTATAGATGACAATTTTTTTCTCTAGTATTTCCATTTGTCTGTCTAGTTTCAAGAACTTTAAGCTCGCGTGGATTGGTCAAAAGGTTATATATTGAATATACATATTTCATATTTGATAAAACAATTTTAATGATTTTCTGATGAATGAATGGAATTATTATGGAGATTCATATTCCAAAAACTATAAAGTCCTCTGTCGTAGTGAGTTTGTTTTCTATTTTGATGTAGGTTTTGTTTTCTAATTTCTGAATTAGCTATGTATTTACAAAACTATATAATGTAAGATTTATCAGTTAGGAAAATCATGGCCTTGATTTTCTTATCATTGTAACCAGAGCTCCCTAAAAACTCAAATTATTAATTTATCTTTGAAATTTCGCCTTTGTACTTGTAATTTTTGTTGGGTATACGGAGGCTGTCAGTACACTAGATTCTAGTTTTCAAGCAAATCTGAGAGTGCATTATTATTATTAACTCTGCTATTGTATCGCTTACCTTATTAACGTCAAGTATTTTTGTCTTTAGATATGTAGTAGGTTGGCCAGGCCACCAACCACCTGTAAAGATACTAGCGCTAGAGTGTTAGGGGTCCTTTGACTGGCCAGACAGTACTTAATTGGATCCTTCTCTCTGTTTACTGTTCAGTTTCCCTTTGCCTACACATAAACTGAAGAGTCTGGCATATTCTATATAGATTCTCCTCTGTCCTCATACACCTGACAATACTGAGATTACTAAATAAATCTTCTTCGTCCAAGGGGCCAACTACGGCACTGTAATTGTTCAGTGGCTACTTTCCTCTTAGTAAGGGTAGAAGTAACTCTAGCTATGGTAAGCAGCTCTTCTAGGAGAAGGACACTCCAAAATCAAACCACTGTTCTGTAGTCTTGGGTAGCGCCATAGCCTCTGTAACATGGCCTTCCACTGTCTTGGGTTAAAGTTCTCTTGCTATCTAATTTCTCATCCTCTTGTTTTGTTAAAGTTTTTATAGTTTATATAGGAAATGTTTGTTTAGGTGTTGCTGTTCTTAAAATATTTTATTTTTCCTCGCTTCCTCTCCTCATTGGGCTACTTTCCCTATTGGGGCCCCTGAGTTTATAGCATCCAACTAGGGTTGGAGCTTAGCAACTAATAATAATAATAATAATAATAATGATAATAATATGGCTACTGCCATGTCATACCTGATATAAAGTACATAGTAATGGAGCAGAACTAGTGTTCTAGTTTTTCATTTTCTAAAGGTAATGTAGTCACCGTCCTGATTTTTTAAAGTAAAAGTTATCTGTCATCATCATTGTACCGCCTAGGAAATTTCCCTTCTTAGTTATTAAAAATGTCGTTATTTTTTAAGGAAAAATTTTACTGCTCATATGGCTCTACACATCCCTGATTTTGTACTGTGCTCAGTGTGTGTTTTTATAATATATATATATATATATATATATATATATAAATATATATATATATAAATATATATATATATATATTAATATATAGATATATATATATATATATATATATATATATATATGTATATATATATATATATATATATATATATGTATATATATATATATATATATATTATGTATGTGTGTATGTACTGTATATAAAATTTCAAAGTATAAAATGTACAAGACCAGCACAAAACTATTGTTTAATTTGAGTATAGATTTTATATAAACTATATATATATATATATATATATATATATATATATATATATATATATATATATAGTTTATATAAAATCTATACTCAAATTAAACAATAGTTTTGTGCTGGTCTTGTACATTTTATACTTTGAAATTTTATATACAGTACATACACACATACATAATATATATATATATATATATATATATATATATATATATATACATATATATATATATATATATACATATATATATATATATATATCTATATATTAATATATATATATATATATTTATATATATATATATTTATATATATATATATATATATATATATATATATATATATATATATATATATTATAAAAACACACACTGAGCACAGTACAAAATCAGGGATGTGTAGAGCCATATGAGCAGTAAAATTTTTCCTTAAAAAATAACGACATTTTTAATAACTAAGAAGGGAAATTTCCTAGGCGGTATATATATATATATATATATATATATATATATATATATATACATAATATATACGTATATATATATATATATATATATATATATATATATATATATACACATACGTGTGTGTGTGTATGTGTGTGGGTGTGGGTGTGTTATTTAGGTACGGGCCGTCTCCTAGGTAATAGTGGTGTACATATTTATGGCGCTTGTTTTTTTCAGTTATAGATAAAACGACTGTGTTGCTTCAATGCTGCATTCAAATATATGTGTGTGCATTAGAGAAGTGTGTCTTTTAGATGGGAGATAAGGTAGAAGTAATAAAAAGGTTATCTCAGATAATAGGATGGAATATAGCAACTTGAGGTACTTAGGATGTACGTGAAAAAAATGGACGACAATATTTATGTGAAAATTCTGTATAATTTAGAAGTGCAACTATAGTCCATTTCTTTTTGCGATGTATATTTGCACAGACTCGCAGCGGTGCCCTTTTAGCTCGGAAAAGTTTCCTGATCGCTGATTGGTAGGAGAAGATAATTCTAACCATCAGCGATCAGGAAACTTTTCCGAGCTAAAAGGGCACCGTTGCGAGTCGGTGCAAATCTGCCTCGCTAAAAGAAATGGACTATAGTTAATATAAGAAGACTAAACAGTGTTAAGATAAATGGGATGAAAGATGTATTGGACAGATGAGCATTGATGTGTATTATGGAAGCATAAGTATGCTGGGAAGATGATACAGTACAGTAGTGATGCGCACTTTGTTGCTCTGTAGGTTTTACTTTCTTTTGATGAGACTTCTATGTAGGTGCAGGAAGTTACTTAACGCTTTGAAAGTGTTTACCGTATCGAGAATTATCTTGGATTCAGTAATTAAAGAATAAATGTCTTAGTCATTATATGTATGTATGTATGTATATATATATATATATATATATATATATATATATATATATATATATATATATATATATATATATATATATATATATATATATGGTTGGGTTTGTGTGTATATTTTACATGTGTAAGTGCTTGTTCCAGCAAAATTTTTGGAAAATTCTTTTGTTTTTTCATTGAACACTGGGTGATCCATGTGAAGGTGGTTTTTGTGCCAAGTCTTCTCTATGGAAAATAAGTGTAGATCTTGAAAGGAAGGAAGGAGGTTGGAACTTGAAAACAACCGTTTGCGCAATATAACGGGTTTAAGAATTGTTATGGTGAGAAACTTGGAGATTAGTAGAAGTAATACTAGTTTGTAACGTAGGTTAAAAGGATTGAGTCAGAAGATTAAGAGGTGGGGAATAAGTTATTGATGAGTGTATTATGCAGAAAGACAATGTAGTAGGATTACAGGAATGCTTAGAAACTGTTAGGTAGATGGACTGAAAGATGCATATGAAAGGAATATCCAGGATGCAAGATGGGGGTGCCAGTGTGTGCCAGGTAGTATCAGCGTATAGTACAGCCTATAAGTCTTCTGTTTAAGCGTATGGAGCGACCAATGTTGTGGAAGTTAGGGCCAGGGGGATTACTTCCAAGATTCGGCTGTTAAAGAAAACAGGAGTCTGTGACTTTTCTTGTAATTAATATGGAATTACGATTTTTATTTGAATCTGTTGAGTACTACAAGTGAAAGTATTTTCCCTTTCCGGCAGAGTTCATCTTTGTGTAGGCCTCCTAAGTTTCGTTTGAAGTTTCGTAAATATAACCCAATGATTTTTTTCTTATTAACACATGGCGTATAATTTAGCTTTTCGCTGTTTTACATAACTGTAAGTAGAGGAATTGATTAAATAAAGAAAACCTTTAGTTTCCCTTTATAGATAATGTTACTCTTAGGAAGGAAGAATATGATAGTTTTTCCTAGTGTAATTCTAGCTTATATCGTCGGAAGACTCTCAAATTGGTGTTCTTTGGATTTCATACTGGCTATGATTCCCCAGGGTCGTATTTCATGTTTAAGTGGGGATTATTTCTTCTTATTTTTTCTCCGCACTAAAGCAGGAAACACGCTCACCCATGAAAATTCATTTACAATGAAAACAGACCACACAGCTAGGAAAGAGGGATGGTATACTGTAGACACATTAAGACTACATATCATAGTAAAGAAGGCGCAGGAGATTACGAACAGATATATAGGAAAGAGAAAGAGAGAGAGAGAGAGAGAGAGAGAGAGAGAGAGAGAGAGAGAGAGAGAGAGAGAGAGAGAGAGAGAGAGCAAATTTGATATTTTCAATGAATTACTGTATTCATATGGGGAGGAGAGGAAGGAACAATATCCCAGACATTTCAATCATTTGTTACAAAGAGTAAAGACATTTTTACATTTGATTTGAAGTAATATCATATTGTATTTAACGGATTCAAATGAAACCATTTCAATATATGCTTGTGTCTCGTTTTGTGGCAGGCTTTATGCATAGTCATGAAAGTTGTTAAAGTCTTAATTTTTCTGACATTTCGAGGAAGTAACCCTTTATGTTACACCTTTAAAAATCGGCAAATTCATTCAACGTGTATATACAACTTTACATCTCTCTCTCTCTCTCTCTCTCTCTCTCTCTCTCTCTCTCTCTCTCTCTCTCTCTCTCTCCAAAGGTGAAAGTTTTATTCTATCTTTCATATAGAGAAAAAAAAACAATGAAAAATTTTGCATTTCTTGTGAATCTAGAAGGTAATTGAAGAACTGGTATTGACTTTGGTGTCGTATCTTTAAGTCATAGATTTGAACAAAATAGTCTTGTTATTATTTAGGGAATGATGTCACGAAGAATCCCCCAAAAATATTAAACGGAAACGTGGGTGTATGAGAAATGTTCTTTTGTTAAGAAATAATCTTGATAGTCTGTCGTTTGCGTAATTATTATATTTTACCTCCAAAAACAGAGACACCTCAAATTAGAGGCTTTTGGCAAATCAAAATTATATGGGCAGGCAATGAATTTTCATCAGAATCAGGGAGAAACAGTTACCCGTTACAGCAACTCTTTTATTCATTTTATTGTTGTCGCCTTCAATTTCTTATCGCTGGACTTGTATGGTTCTCAAGTGTGTATACCATGCATGCCTTATAGTTAAAAGTTTTGTTAAAAAAAATGGGCAAAACCTACTTTAGGAAAGGCAATCGTTTCCATACGTAAACTACATGGTTTCACTGCTAACATAAAAGTTTGTTCAACATATAGTGCTATGACAATCAAAATCTTATCGCTGTGGTGTTGCCTAAAATTTCTTGAAGTGTAAAATATTGGGAATTTTTATATTCATATAGATGAAAATGTTCTGGATTGGGATGTAATAAATATCTTGGTGAAGAATGAAATATATATCCCCTTGGTAAAACTGATACTTCATCATAATTTATTGATAATTTTAGTGTTGGCCTAAAGGTTCACACGTCAGTGAGAATGCAATAATGTGGCATATTCAGTTACCTTTCATTATTACCGAACTGTTTCAGTTTGGTTCACACTTTTATACTGTAAAGCTGTAAAGGTTCTCATTAACAAAATTAGAGGAGAGAATTCTTCAGTTCGGTAACTTTGCAATTGATATTTTGAGTTTTTAGTTTGTGAATGCAATTTGCAATAAGCTTCTAATGGGATTGATTAAATGATGAAATGCAGCATCATCAGAACAAGAGACGGGGAATGTTTGTCAAAACATTTTCCAGATTAGAGTAATTTAAAAACTTATGAACTCTTAAAAGGATTTTAAGACAGAAATTTTATCTGATGTTCATACAGCTTTGCAGTCCAAGAAAAGATTATGTAATCATATTTTTTCATTATAATATTACTATTTGAAATTAGTTTACAGAGTCACTTGTATTTTCAAAAGACCTGGTGGAAGTATTTGCTATAGAATGAGGAGTGAAAGTTTTAGTAAAGAAAATAATAAAACGGATATGTAGATCGAAATAGATCAAAGATCATTAATGAAAAGTATACAACAACAATAATAAGAATAGGGAAGTGGGGAATATGGGGAAAGGAAGAGTACCCCTGGATGCAATCCAATTTATAGCTCAAAGGCAGGTACTCGGGATGGGAAAGATTAAGGAAATAGGGAGAAAGAGAAGTACAGGAGAAGAATAAAAGAGAGGGGCAGACCCTCTTGCGATATTACAGAATTGGTATTGAAAAGTATAATGATGAGCAATATGGGAAAGGTGTGGATACAGTTGCAAGAATTACTCTACTTGCTGCTATGCTCTACTCTGCTCGAGGCCAATTGTATATCCGCGCCACAACCTTTTACGGGGAGGAACATATTTGAGGAAAACATTTAAATTAGATTTTAGTCTTATATTGATAATTACCCTCGAAATATAAGTTATAAATTCAATTTTACTTTTATTTTCCATTACATTAAAAGATTCACATCGATTCCAATAGTAGAAACATATACTTATTAGTTTTAGTCATCTAAATAAGCTTTTATTTTCATTTGTAGCCTCTGTTATTTTTCAATTATCACAAACCTCATAGAGGTGCAATAATATGTCACAACCCTATAGCTTTAGAGGAGACAACACGTTCATGTCATAAAAAAGTTGACCTAAGCTCCACACGACTTTTAATGTTGGGCACCAGACTTATTTAGATTTTAACATACTGAAAGTATCTAATGTCCTCTTTTTACTTTTCGGGATTAGTATATTCAATTATGAGCATCTTAAGATAAGCGTTGGTGGATGTCTCTCTCTCTCTCTCTCTCTCTCTCTCTCTCTCTCTCTCTCTCTCTATATATATATATATATATATATATATTATATATATATATGTATATATGTGTGTGTATATATATATATATATATATATATATATATATATATATATATACACACGTATATATGCATATATATATTATGTATATTATATATATATAATGTATATAAGGAATCTTCACTTCAGTATTAAGTCTTTTTATATAAATTTTTTTTTCGCTGAAACGAATCTGTTCTCGCCATCTGTATTAGCATTCCTTCTTCACCTTTCTGGTTTCCTTTTTTTTCTCCTTAACCTTGCTCTTGCTCGCATTTACTCTGATTTATTTTGCAAACACTTCCAGACTATTCAAGCATTTTTTTGTAGTTTATCTTTAGTGTCCACGGCCAGTGAAGTACGTACTATCCTTGAACATCAAGTTTCACAATCTACTATCAGCTCATTTTCTTATTCCACATCTTAGCACTTATATTTACTGTTTTTTCCTTACTCCAATCAATCCATTCTTAAATATGGTAAACACCGGTGAGTACATAACTAAACCAATCACTCCTGATTACAAACTCTTAATACACCTTGTTACCTTCATAAAAACATTTGATTACTCTCGTCAATCTCTATCCTACACCATATATTCTCAGAACCCTGCTTATTGCCTCTATTCTGTCATTAGGTTTTTCTAGGTCCATGAATGCCTCATTGCTTTCGGATTTGATACGTATTTGTTAAATGGGCCATTTTCCTTGTTGGAACCCTTGGGCTTATAACATCCTGCTTTTCCAACTCGTAATGATGATGATGATAATAATAGTAATAATAGCAGTTCTTCCACAAGAATTCCCAGCATTATACTGTGACGATGCCGAGAGAAAGGTTGTGACTCAAAGGCAGGAAGCAATCAACTGAGTAACTTTATTAAAGAACACACTCCTTTACATAAAAAACCTCAAGGCAACAGGAATTTTCATGATCACAAGACAGACAATGTTACAGAGGAAACACGCAGACATGTTTATTCTGGTTCCTTTTAGTGCGAGGGAAGAGCGCAGATACAAGCATAATATATACAAAATAATTTATGTACAATCGTGTGACACACGGTTGGTACAATACTAACCCTGTCAGGTCTTGCATTACTCAGCTCTGCTTCTCTTCTATACTTGACATGCAGCAACATTTCAGAATAATCACTTCATAGACCTTGGACCGTTACCTGAGGACAGCATCTTTCGCTGCATTCCATTTGCTTAATTCCCCCTTTTCTGGATATTTATTTTCACTGTATAAATTTTCCCTTTGAAGGAGATGGTACCAGCAGGTTTTATTTTTCATGCATCTTGAGAAGGCCTTGGGTTAAAGTTGCTAGCTCAGTGCCATTTTTCGTGACCTTTATGTGTGTATATATATATATATATATATATATATATATATATATATATATATATATATATATATATATTAAAATATATGTATACATATATATATTCTGTATATATACATATAAGTGTGTGTTTATTTAAAAATATATTAATATGTGTATGACTCTATGAGATTGTAAACTTTATTTTTTTCTATGATCAGCTATAGCTTGTAATGTCTCGAATCTAGGCCAAGTAGGTTTTGGGAAGTAGTACGTGAATCGCAGACTTATCTATTGCAAGGCACATTTCCTCCATAAGGCGCTAGTGTCATCAGTGCACCATGTGCAGTGCACTGTATTATTATTATTATTATTATTATTATTATTATTATTATTATTATTATTATTATTATTATTACAAGCTAAGCTACAACTCTAGTTGGAAAAGCAAGATGCTATAAGCTCAAGGGCTCCAACAAGGAAAGACAGCACAGTGAGGAAAGTAAATAAGGAAGTAAATACACTACAAGAGAATTAATGAATAATCCAAATAAAATATTATAAGAGTGACAACATTAAATAGATCTTTTATATGTACATTATAAAAATTGAAAAATCCAGAGGAAGAGAAATAGGGTAAAATAGTGTGTCCCAGTTTACACTTAACCAAGAGAACTCTATTCCAAGACAGTGGAAGACCATGGTACAGAGGCTATGGCACTACCCAAGTTTGATTTTGGAGTATCCTTCTGCTAGAAGAGCTGCTTTCCATAGCTAAAGAGTCTCTTCTACTCTTACCAAGAGGAAAGTAGCCACTGAACATCTATAGTGCAGTAGTAAACCCCTTGAGTGAAGAAGAAATGTTTGGTAATCTCAGTGTTGTCAGGTGTATGAGGACAGAGGAGAATGTGGAAAACATAGGCCTGCCTATTCGGTGTATGTGTAGGCAAAAGAAAAATGAACCGTAACCAGAGAGAAGGATCCAATGTAGTACTGTCTGGCTGGTCAAAGGACCCAATAACTCTTTAGGGTTAGTATCTCAACAGGTGGCTGGTACCCTGGCCAACTATTGCTTATGCATTAATTCAGGTCTTTGCATCATCCCTTCGGCCTTACCTGTTTCTACTGTTCAATATTCTATGTACTTCCATTCTTGGTTCCGTTCTTTCATTTTGCTGCCCAGCTTCTTTGAACCTTTATTTCATGGTGCAATAGGGGGGGGGGGGGTTTCCTTGTTGCACCAGAGCGTTAAATATTCCCAATCCTAATGGCAGGCCATGTGACCCAAATTGCATATACAGGTCATCAGTTCCCTTAAAAATATAGGTTTTCATAATCTCTTGTAGACAGAAGATGATGCTTGAGAGGTGAGGCTTATTTCCTTTTATTTATGTTTTATTAGAATTTATAGCTTTTGCATGTTGTTTTCATGTACATTTACTTTTACCTTCCCACTTCTCGCTTGTTCGCCAGAATGGATTTTCCAGTTGAATGCTTCTTCCGTTCAATCTATCCAGCATGCTTTAAATCATCTTCTTATTCCAAAGCACACTTATGAATAATATTTTCTTAACACTAGGCTATCGTCCCTCATTCTCTCCACATGTTCCAACCATATCAGAACACTGACCCAAATTTGCAGTTGATCTCACTTAATAACTGTATCGTGTCTCGACATTCTTCATGTTTACAATTTTTGCTTTTAAGTATGGTATGGACCCATCATATCTCAACTTCTTTAACCATTTTCTATTTATTCTTACACATTGCCGACATCTATACTTAGTTGCAGTAAATACATTTTTCTTAATATATTCACACATTCCAGCTTTGGCTTATAGTTCTTTTTCATGCGCTCCACTGCTTACGTGAACTATTGTGTGCCTTACCTCTTAGTTTATCATAACATCATCCGTTACATTTACTCTGAAATACTTGAGGTAATTAGCACCTTTATTTCCACAATGCATATTGTGATTTAGTTCTGATTTCAATTAGCTATCATAACTTTCTTCTTAGTCACGATCATGAAATTTTCTCATTTTAAAACACCTTCAAATTATTTTACGAGTCTTTGTGTTTTTTCAACACATTATTTATTAACATATCCACCAACACAATTTTTCATATGTTACATTTTTGTTCTTACATTACCTGTTCTTTCCTTGACATCTCTCATCCCCCATCTATTTAATCAATCCGGGCTTGCGTTGTCACATTCTAGCATAATGTTTTATTTAATCATCAAAACTTTTAATATTTCTAAACTAGATTTCTTCTAAAGCCCTAAGGTGTCATCTGTTAATTTTGCAGTCGTATTTTTCAACCTCAGCATGCAGAATTTTCCCTTATGATATTGAATATATTACTTTTATGTTTCACAAACATTTGATCCATACATCTAACTTGTCCCAAACTTTCAATGGTCTTCTCTCATCAATCTTTTGTCATCTGGATTACTTCTTTAGTCTAAATTCAACTGTATATCTTCTATATTAAAAGCAGTAGGTTGGCCAGGGTACCAACCAACTGTTGAGATACTACCGCTAGAGAGCTATAGGGTCCTTTGACTGGCCAGACAGTACTACATTAGATCCTTCTCTCTGGTTACGCTTCATTTTCCCTATGCCTATACACACACCGAATAGCCTGACCTATTCTTTATATATTCTCCTCTGTCCTCATACACCTGAAAACACTGAGATTCCCAAACAATTCTTCTCCACCCAATGAGTTAGTGCACTTTAATTGTTCAGTGGCCACTTTCCTCTTGGTAAAGGTAGAAGAGACTTTAGCTATGGTACGCAACTCTTCTAGGAGAAGGACACTCCAAATTCAAACCATTGTCTTCTAGTCTTGGGTAGTGCCATAGCCTCTATACCATGGTCTTCCACTGTCTTGGGTTAGATTTCTCTTGCTTGAGCTTACACTTGGGCACATTATTTTATCTTATTTCTCTTCCTCTAGTTTTACTGAAGTTTTTACAGTTTATATATTAGATACTTGTTTTAAGGTTACTGTTCTTAAGATATTTTATTTTCCCTTGTTTCATTTCCCCACTGGACTATTTTCCCTGTTGGAGCCCCTGGGCTTATAGCATTCTGCTTTTCCAACTAGAGCTATAGCTTAGCAATAAAGAATAGTAATAGTAATAATAATAATAATAATAATAATAATAATAATAATAATAATAATAATAATAATAATAAAACCTCAACTCCAACTTCTATCTGCTTTTATACACGAGGAACAATATATGCCTCTTCTCCATTTCCTTAGAACCTTCCCTTCATCAAGACATTTTCCCTCACCTAGAAGTACAGTTGGCTTCATAAATTCCGGTACACCTCATGGGAAGCTAATGAGACGACAGTGTACCAGAATTAATGAAGCCAACTGTACTTTTCATACTATAGCTAACTATTTAGGTAATCTTAACACGATATTACTTGAGTATATCTCTTGTTATTCCGGAAACAGCCGAAGCGCATTTAAAAGTGTTTATACCATAAGAATTATTACATTTAAACTAACACTTTCCAATCCATCATAATTTAGATGTGCATCTCCACTAAGCACTAAATTTAACAAGTTTTCATAATACACCATTTAACATCGGATCAGATTATCTACATATGCATCTTCCACACGGTGATTTATTTACTTTTTGAGATGTTTATGTTTTTTTTTTCTTTATTCAATAATAATTTCTTAATATTCATAATTTATTTGATCCGGTCTATTCTACCCCTAAATTTTCCTCATACCCCTTAATTTGAATTCCCACTCTTCGGCCTTCCTTATCATTTTCCTCTTGTTAAATAATTAATAATTACATATATCTGTTTCAGATGGTTTGCTGCTTTATATTGGCTTCTTAAAGAAATTAATACTTATGTATGTTTCAGACAGTTTAATGCTCTTTATTGGCTGCTAAACGATTATATTTCACTACAAAAACATGAAACTCGTGAATATTGAATTGTAAGGAACCTTTTATAGATTTTTATTTTTCATGTTCAAGAGAAGTTAGTATTGAATTTGGTAGAATCAGCAGGAACTTGATTTTTTAAGCTTTGGTTCAATGATACCAACTAGCAAAATATCTTATGCATATACATGTTACATTATCTGTGATTTTACTTAGAGTTAAACTGTAATGAGGTTTTAATATTTATAACTTTTATAATGGGATTTACTTAAAATCTATTGAGTTGTGAGAGTAAGATGTTGCATTTCATGAATGTTTTGAGTTTTGCCACAGAAATTTCCCAAAATGTATATTGAGTCAAGATATTCGAATTTCTTACTGTGTTACATTAAAATATCTTCATAATCACTAATAATATGGCAGGAATATCCCCCAAAATCTTGAAATTTTGCTGCTAGGTTTTTTTTTTCTTCTTTTTTTTTCTTTTTTTTCCCAACGGTGAAATGCAAAGTAATCATCTTATGAAAATGTACACCTCCCTATTTGCTTCAAGATAAACAATTATCTTTATATATTGGATTAAAACAGTACTCTATTCTTTTATGGCCTTCGGTGAATGTAAGTGGGAAATTAATGTTGAGTATTATCATAACAGAATGTATTTCCTTTTTGTACCCAGGAGATAGAATTGGTAGAGACTAGGTAATTCTTATGAGGGACAAGCTATTAAGGAAATCACTGATTTAAGAAATTTATATTATGATTCTATAATTGAGTCAAACGTAAATCTACAAAATGCTGAAATACAATTGCACATGAATGAAAAGAATAGGAGATAGAAAATCCTGATACAGTAGGCTTACTATTTTTATGGTAGAATTACAGATTCATTATGGATACCAGTAATATGATGTAAATTAGGTCTAAGGAAATATGATTCATCATCATCATCTCCTACGCCTATTGACGCAAAGGGCCTCGGCTAGATTTCACCAGTCGTCTCTATCTTGATGTTTTAATTCAATACTTCAACATGCATCATCTTCTACGTCGTGCTTCATAGTCCTCAGCCATGTATGTAAATTAGGCTAAGGAAATATGATTACGAATACAAAATATAGAAAATACGTAAACTTAGAAAACCAGCAATTTCAATCGGAATTTCTCCTTAAAAAATATACTGTTCAGCCGTATTTCAGTAAAATACAGGCTACCGTAATTTTTACTCTACTTTGCTATGGACTTGTACGGGTTGGTGACCGTAATATCACTCGTTTACGTCAATATATCTGTTTTTAAAAAGGTGAATGTCTGGCAACATTTATTCCAACACTTTTACCGTTTTTTTACGGCAAATTTTTAACAGTGTAGTCAGACAAGCTAATGAAATTAGGTATTCAGGGAAGGGACAGATACAAATACAATTAATGCAGGATAATGAACATTGATATTGTAAAGGATAAATTCTACTTCGTATTAAGAAAAAACACTCTTAGATACTAACGCATTATAAGGAAATCCAATATTAATACTTATTAATGAGAATGGATGAATGTAGGTTTATATGATAATGCATATTGAGGAAAAGTACATTTAGGGAATGTTATAGTACTGATGCTTATTGGCAAAACAGATTTACGAACGGATCTGATACTGAAGCGTATTAAACGAAATAAGCAAATTATGGAGATAGTAGGTAAATGAGATGTAAGACCTTCTCGATAATTCAATATAAATTGGCCGTTCGAATTCTTAAATTAAGGCAATAGTTATTACATTATTATTATTATTATTATTATTTTTATTATTATTATTATTATTATTTGTTAAGCTAAAACCCTAGTTGGAAAAGCAGGATGCTATAAGCCCAGGGGCTCCAACAGGGAAAATAGCTCAGTGAGGAAAGGGAACAGGGAAAATAAAATATTTTAAGACGAGCAACAATATTAAAATAAATATCACTTTATAAACTATAAAAACCTTAACAAAACAAGTGGAAGAGAAATAAGATATAAGATAGAACTGTGCCCGAGTGTACCCTCAAGCAAGAGAACTCTAACCCAAGACAGTGGAAGACCATGGTACAGAGGCTATGGCACTACCAAGATTAGAGAACAATGGTTTGATTTTGGAGTGTCCTTCTCCTAAAAGAGCTGCTTACCACAGCTAAAGAAGAAGCAGGTCCATTAATAAATTTGGCGGATCTTAGCTTCTTATCGCCCCATTTATTGCTTAATTACCATTTCCTTTTGATGTTAGCATTTGGGCAACGCCTTCGTCCTGTTCGAAACTATACTTCGTAAATGTCATGTGAAGTTAAGGCCTAGAGGACTAGTGACTTAACTAATGTTTTTGATATGGGGACTTTGAACCTCTGGAAATTCTGATTGATAAGACTTTCCCAAAAATGTTTACGAAAAATAATTTTACTCGTGATTATAGTCATGATAATGGTGATATTTCTCTATATAATTTTAGTCCCAGCCATGACTCCTGTTGATCTGAAAAAAAAAGGTGTAGGTTTTTATAGTTTTTAAACTTTTTTCTCGTAATTGCATTTTGGAAGTCACGTGTCGTCACTGATGGGTGTTTGGCCTGTCAGAGGATTTACTTCTCATTCAAAAAACACTGATGAGAGATTTCTTTTGCTCTTCGGTGTGGATAAATCTTTATTCGGTCACAGACAACAGGAAAAGAATAAGAATATTTTTTTCTGTGAAGTGTGCTACCGATTCAGCATTATCTTCAATGAAAAAGCAGCCAGGTATATGGAAAATGCTGGCACATTAGATTCTAATCCTCGAACTTGAGCTTTTATTGCACTCAATAATTTTATGTATTGAGCTCCTTGCATCAAAAACCCATTCGCCTTTGTTACTCGATTCGGTACTATTCGCCTAGATTATACTCCGTACTAGTATAGGTTCGGGATAGATGGAACTCAAGTTTAAACAGATATGCCTATGTTAACGATTTATTGTCTGTTATAGCTTAGTCGGAGTATTTGAAATATATTAAATTCAATGCAGTTTCGAGGCTTTTTTTCTGTTTGTCTATGTGTTCTTGATTTCATATGCCTATCCCAATCTCGGATGAAAGAGGAGAGTTAATGAGAGGTTTATCGAATTGCAAAGCTATTATGAAATATAAAATTGTGAATCGTAGTACAATCGAGAAGTGTCATTCACGTAACCGACTCACGCCCGGGGAGTATACTTAAACAACATATAATTCTCCATTTTTTGGAATTTTTTGGACGGGAAGTAAACACGTTATCTTTTAAAGTATTTACGTGATATTTGTTAATAATCTCAACGTAAAATAGATTAATGAAAATACAAATGAAATGCTGAAGGAAACCTAACTGTTTTTAACATGAATTTAATTAAAAAGACATTAAAATTGACTATATATTTATCTAACATTCCTTGGCGAGACATTTCAAAACCAAGCCACTAAATATCATGATCAGTGCTATTTTTTTACGGTTCAATAGATATTTCGATTTGATTTGTAATTATTTCTATGGGAACTGATATTTGTAAAGTTCTTTTCTGATCATGGAAATTAAAGAAAAGTGTCATTGTACTTACTTATTCTAAATCGAAGTCTGGCAGGAACTTTACTTTCATGTCTGGGTACTTTAAAACCACACACTATCGAAGGAAATTCGTGTTTCATTTCTGGCAATTATATCTTCCGAAGGGATGCTTGAAGGTTTGGTAAGACCACATTAAGTTCCATCTTTAATTATGCTCAAGGGGTGAACAAGAATGAAAAATGATATCTATATTAAGTCCGTAATTCTTTTACTTTTTTTTTTCATTTTCATTTTGATATTTAGAGCGAAAGCTCGAAAATGACTGTGGTTTTCGGGGAAAAGTTACGTAGCCATCGAATTCCGCTGCAGTTCGTGCGCACCCTAAAATACTCTGTATTTTGACTATCAATCCGTGACGTGTTTACAAAAACCAGAACGGAGTTTCCTCTGGTGTAACGATATGTACCATATCAGTGTAAATGACTGATACTTGAGCACTTACATTTTCTATAACATTTAAAGAGACAACTCTGGTAGATAACATGATGTTGGATTGTAAATCGGCGGGGATGAGATAAGCGAGTCTCTTGGAAATACTGTCTGAAAGGTCGCAGAAAATGTATTATTATTTATTATTGTCATATTTTGGAAGCCACTTACTTTTCCGAAATCTGAATGGATATAGTAAGTTATACGTAATAGGGTGTCCACTGAATACATGTAACTCAATAACTTTGGAAATAGTATAAAGCCATATTTGATGTGTTTTACTGAAATTATCACTTGCCTCCATAGTGGGTTTGCATGTTCTTAGGTTACTTAGTGAAGTTTTCATTTTATAAAGTTCCATAAAGTTTCATGAAGATAATCAGTAATAGTATTCATCTTTCTTTAGTCTGTAGAGACAGCAAGTGTAACAAAATTCCTCAGAGCGCTTTGGCTTACGAACAACTATACAGTAATCGACACTACACGTAGACACTTATTCCCGAGAACAGACGAATTCATTTGCGCTACTTACTGGCAAATGATGCTGGAAATGCATCTCGAATACACCGTTCCTCTCTTTTTCCTTTGGACTCCTTCCCTCCCACCTCCTTCGTTCTCTTCCCCGACCTCCCTCACCTTTCCACCGGCGCATGGGGTGAAAAGTAGAGAAATTAATAATATTACTTTTCCTTAGCTACGGTTTGCTCTCTGCTGCTCCTCATACTGATGGATGGGCGAAGGGCTGTCACAGATGACCACTGGTAGTGTAGCATGATGCTTTGGGGTACTTGCGACCACCTCCCTTCCCCCCTTTTTTTCCTTTCCATTTCTCATCTCTCTCTCTCTCTCTCTCTCTCTCTCTCTCTCTCTCTCTCTCTCTGATTCCCAATGTAAGTGTTATAGAGATAGTTTCATTAATACACTTTAATATTCATAGTCACGAACACTTCATAATTGTTATATTTTACAAACATTAGTCTGTTTTGATTTTGCCTCCGCCTCTGTCCTTATTTTAATTTGCTTACGCAAATTTACTTGCAGGACTTTAGAAAGTTGATTGCTATATCGTTTGTAATCGGGTATTTTGTATAATATTGATCAATTTTACATGAATACTCATTAGAGATTTCATCAAGCAATCAATTTATATATATTAGAAAATGTGATATAATCTATTTCATTGAATCCGGGTTAATGACCCTTGCAGACATTATTCCATATATTTTTTTTAAGATACTGGCAGCTTTTCATATTCTTTTGATTAGAAGTTAACAGTATTTTGTAATTGTGGCTTCCTGTATCAATTATTCTCATTAGTTTGGAAAAGTGAATCTTATATTTAATTCTTTTTAGTTATTAACACATCTTTGTGCTATGTATTTTTACGTATACAAAACCTTTAGGTTATAAATGGAGAACATTTCTCTAATGCAATGTCCTTTTTTTCTCAGTAACTTTTGATGTTATTAAGGTTCATTAACCTAGTTGCCTAATTTTTATACCAGATTTATTGATTCAGTGTTAGATATCAGAAATTATTTAAAAATAGTTGGTAGTACTGTATATATCGTAGCCTTCTTTGATGATTAGCAAAACTTCCCCCCAAGCGTTTCAGAATAAATTGCATATCTCCGTTACTTTCAAATATTTCCTTTAAGAGATGCTATTTAGATTTAATATATCTAACCTAGAGTGTATGAAAAGAGAGAGAGAGAGAGAGAGAGAGAGAGAGAGAGAGAGAGAGAGAGAGAGAGAGAGAGAGAGAGAGAGAGAGAGAAGCTGCGATGTTATGTTGACTAATTAAACATCACAAATTGTTGTAATAGATGCTGTATTTTGTTACAGATTGAAGTAGTATTGTCTTTTACTTTACACTTTGAAGAAAACTTCGACTGACTTTGAAATATCTTGCCTTTGAGGAACAACAATAAAAGACTATTGGTGCAAACGAGGTATACAATTCAGTGTTTTGTTTACTTTCACTATCCATTTTATCTACAACTCATTTTATTTTGTGACCTTGAATGTAAGATGCGGCATTGAATATTATGCATTAATACGCAGGCTTACACACACTCGCACCAGGAAATTAATGCATGCTGTAGGTATGCAAAGAGAGATAGCTCTAAATTTTAAAATGACGCCTCACCCAAGCCTTCAAACCCACACAGAGACAAAGAAGAAGAAGATTTATACAGTATATATATATATATATATATATATATATATATATATATATATATATTGCGTGTATATATATATCGATTTATATATTATATATATATACATACATACATATATATACACACAGACCAGTGTATGCAACCCGTTATAAATGACGGCTAAATATTTAGATAGATATATACACATCCCTTTCACCAGGGTATAACAATCTCTCTTCCCTACCTGAGGGGCGGGGAGAGCTGAGTGTGACCGAAAAGAAATATATATTGTTTTGTAACGAGAAACTTGCTCTCTATTATGTAGAATATATATATATATATATATATATATATATATATATATATATATATATATATATGCACATACACATATTCTTGTCTTAAACATACATCCTTTTCCCCAATTAGGCTTTTTTGTTTCGCAATAAGTGCTTATGAATAAGGTTGCCCATTTTCTGAACCTCAGCAGTTGCTGGTACACATTCATGGAAGCTTTTATCGTTAATCAAATTCTGACCGGAGATCAATACAAATAAAAACACATGTCTGCCACATTCGTACTTTAAATGCAGAATCATGGATGAACACTTGTGAAGAAAATATCCACAACGTTCAATGGTGAGACACCGACACTTGAGCCTCGTCTGTAGTGTGATAACCCTCCTACCCAAAGTCCTTTAAAAATTATTAAAGGACCTTGCTCTTACCCACTTTACGTTATTCACTTGTATATTGCTTGATTACTTCTTGTTCCATGATGTTAAGGGCATCTCTTTCTGATACTTCTAACTCCGTTGATCAAGTCTTCCGGATCATCTTTACTTTATACTCCCTAATGCTCCTTTTGTATTTTATATTCTTTGATTTCGATGCCTTCAGCCATGATTTCTTTAACTGTCTAGTAACATCCATGCTCTATTTCCGCAAAGTATAGCTGGCTCAATCATCCCCTCTTAGTCTTTCAATAATTTTCATTTTTACTAGAGGCTTCACAGTTTTTTTGCACGCCCTACCACTTCTCTCTCTCTCTCTCTCTCTCTCTCTCTCTCTCTCTCTCTCTCTCTCTCTCTCTCTCTCTCTCTCTCTCATTATTTATACATATATATAGATGTATATATTATATATATATATTTATAAATCATATATATTATATATACAGTATATATAGTATGTGTAAACAATTGCTAAGTTTAATTAGTACACAGTTTTATTATAGTGACATTTAAGATATATGTATGTTACTTGGGAGAAAAGTTACTCAAGGAATGTAGGGGCTCATTATGAGTTGTTGCACTCTTTTTGTGACATACCAATTATGTATTAGCTCTCCTATCCTTTCTACAATTATTATTATTATTATTATTATTATTATTATTATTATTATTATTATTATTACAAGCCAAGTTACAATATGGAAAGTAGCCCTGTGAGGAAAGGAAACAAAGGAATAGTAAATAAACATTATATTGGTAATAAAGAAAAATATTAAAAATAATTAATAACAGTAAGGTTGAAATGGATAGATCATATATAAAGTTTAAAAGTTTGAACTTTTGTAGTAACACTGATTCGGCTGCCTGATCCAGTCACAGCTGGATTAAAGCTTCTAGAATACTGTGTAGTGTTGTGCCTTGTGATGGAGAAGGCATGGCTCAATTACTTGCATACCTAGTATTACGTTCAGACCAAACTTTAAGACCAAATAGGTGAACAATACTTTAGGACCAGACAGGCGAACAATACTTGAAACCAGGTAGAATGAAAGAATCAAAACATTTCCTAAGGATAGACTGGTCACTGAAAATCTTGAAAGACTTTCTCAATAATCCATTGTTTTGTGCAGTCGAACAAAAAACTGACCAAATGTGTTGCTCAAAAGTAAATTTGAAATCAAGAACCACACCTAGAATTTTAAATGAGTCTTATATAGATAAAGAGCCATTGTCAATGCAACGATCTGGATGATTTGTTAGGGTTCAATTTCATGGCCGATTATTTACACAATGCCCCAATTTTAGCTGGATGTTAATTAAGGGATTTTGCAACAATAGGTCTACATTCTGGAGATGAAATTTATATAAAGAGAGTAGCACAATCTGCATATGTAACGAGCTTGTTTTCTAGGCCAAGCCACATATCTGCGCATATAGTATAAAAAGTAATGGGCATAGAACACTGACCTGAGGAACACCAGATTAGTCACTATGGTACCCATCAGCAACTACTCTCTACAATCTATTACTTGATAAAACGCAACCATGATGTTAAAAAGACCTACATATTCCCCTAAGTTTGATAACAAGGTCCTCGCGATTAACACGGTTAAACGCTGCTATAAAATCAAGGTCAATCTTGCAAACTTCCTGACCACAATCAGGGGTTGCTGTTCAGCAGTGGAAATTGTAAGAATTGTATTACATGCCCCAAGGCCTTTGTGAAACCCAAACTGCAAATTAGGAGTAAAATTATTACTTTCAGTATACCTATTTAGAAGTTTTACCCAAGACGTTCAAAAACTTTAGATAAAATGGTAGTTGCGGGAAATGGGATGTAATTAGTAGGGCTAGAACGCCCGCAAACACATTTACCTAGTGGAGTAATATTACCAATTTTCCAGCAAGTGCTTGTAGAACCTCTTCTTGTTAGCTTACGAGAAATAACGTATAACTTAGAAGCTAAGAAAAGCGGTCTTGATGAAAAACAATGGAAAAATACCGTTTGGAAACTCACTTTCATAAACATCAAAGTCCCGTAAGTGTGTTTCAATTTCACGGGATCGAAAAGCTAAATCAGTTAGTTTAAGTCTCCACATGGACTGTCAAACACATCGTCCATATGGATTGGTTTTTCCTTTGAACAATGAGTGACAGAACCATTTGGTTAAAGTGGATATCAATGAGTACAGATTTGAGTATAGCCACCAATTATGCTCAAGGGTTTTACTAGAAAGGGGGTCTTTTATGGACAATTTTGTATTCCTTTTCCGTTGAAGCATAAACTCTCTTGAGAGACGGCTCTTAGCTGAGCATAGTTATTCCAAGTCTTGGAAGGAAGACTCCAGGGGCACTATCCATAATCCGGACTAGTCTTTCAAGGGTTTTATGGCCTGTGTATAACTCGTAAAATTATTTCTTATTAATGTTGACTTTACTCTGAACTCATTCGTGAAATTTAACAAATATGTTTTGAGCGTTAATCAAAACGAAAAGTCTGAATCTGAAACCCAATTATAGTTTCCCCAAGATAATAATATAAAAAATTGTCACTGTTTTAATCAACATGAACAGGTGGTTAAAAAAAAACGTTAATGATAGCTCTATGTTTGAATAATTTTCAAAACTCTAAGAAAGTGTTAGGAGCCCATGGGCAGTTTACATAAACATGAAGCTCGAGAGTCTATAGCGAAAATTATTGCGAATTATTCTTTGCAATTTCTTCAAACATGTAATCAACATACTGTATATCTCAAACATATAATTTTCAAGTATACGCGAGAAATAGTCCTACAATATATGGAGATATGATTATGTGATCATGCATAAATTGGTTAATCTTGTCATTTTTTTTTCTTTTTTTCATAATCCTCAGATGGTTAGAATAGAAAAAAAAAATATCCACCCCTTTCTTAGAGAGGTTAATTTAAGGGAAATATCTGTGCCAGAATTTTCCGGTTAATTTTTACCAATGCCCCTAGTTATAAGTCAACATACATACATACATATACCAAAGGCACTTCCCCCAATTTTTGGGGGGTAGCCGACAACAACAAGAAACAAAACAAAAAAAGGGGACCTCTACTCTCTACGTTCCTCCAGCCTAACCAGGGACTCAGCCGAGTTCAGCTGGTACTGCTAGGGTGCCACAGCCCAACCTCCCACATTTCCACCACAGATGAAGCTTCATACTGCTGAGTCCCCTACTGCTGCTACCTCCGCGGTCATCTAAGGCACCGGAGGAAGCAGCAAGGTCGCCGTAAAATAATAGAAAATTATGAAAGTTAAAATAACTTTTATAGCAGCTGGGAGGCTTTGGAAGTAGGAAGGAAGAACATTTACTCTATTAGAATTACCTTAGATTGTTATCTTTCTTATATTGTTTAATGAGTATTCATTATGAATTTACTTGTGTAGGATTTAATGGAAAATGAAAATCGTCTTTTCCCTTTTATCGAAATTCAAAGGACATTTTATTACTTGATCCTGTAATGAAAGCGTATAAGGATTTTATTTTACGCAAACTCAACATTTGGGCAATTTAAGTTCTCCAACCATTTTTGTTATGGAATATCAGGAATGAAACATATCTCCAAAGAAATGGAGCTGCAGAAATGTTGTTCAACTGCCAAAAATAGTAACGAAGTTGTGACTGAAAATTGCCTTTTATCCCATCGAGTGTTTTTTTCCTCGACGTCATAGAGATCTTAAGAATATTTGTTAATTTTATAAACAGTTTTTAAGGTCTTCTTTAAACATTCCATGTGCAATTTCCTGCAATGAATAACCTGAATTTCTGTTGATTTTTTAAAATAATATAGAAGATCCTCTAGGTCTTGTCTTATTAATGTTCTTGCTTGCAAAATAAGGACGTAAATAACTAAGAATAGATGTAGCTTTATTTTATCATGAATGAAGCGGTAGAATTATCTGGGAAATTTATTCCCCATGGAATAGAAAGATGACAGCATAGATGCAGTATTTCAGTGAGGGAGACAATATTGCATCTTTAGAGAAAGACTTATGATAGAACATTTAAAAGTGTCCGACGAGAATTGGAACTTGCAGTTTTAGACTAAAATTTAACCATGTCTAATACTGTATATCCATATAATGTTAAGTTCTTGTACAGAACATTGGTTACTTATTCGTAACTATTTGAATTTTGATTTAAGCACCGGTATTGCAGTGGAAAAATTCCGCCGTAAACCTCAGGAAACATTGCTGATAACTTGCCCCTTATTATTATTATTATTATTATTATTATTATTATTATTATTATTATTATTATTAGTTAAGCTAAAACCTTCGTTGGAAAAGTAGGGCCATATAAACCCAAGTGCCCCAACAGGGAAAATAGCCCAGTGAGAAAAGAAGACTATGGCACTACCCAAGACTGGAGAGCAATAGTTTGATTTGGAGTATACTTCTCTTAGAAGAGCTGCTTACCTTAGCTGAAAGAGGTTCTTTTACCCTTATCAAGTGAAAAGTATCCCCTGAACAATTACAGTGCAGTAATTAACCCCTTGAGTCAAGAAGAATTTTTTCTGTTATCTTAGTATTGTTAGGTGTATGAGGAAAGAGGAAAATATGTAAAGAGTAGACCTAACTATTCGATGTATGTTTAGGTAAAAGAAAATTGAGATGTAACCAGAGAGGAATCTAGCGTACTGAAGTACTATCTTGCCAGTCAAAGGACCCAATAACTCTCTAGCTGTCGTATCTCAACAGGTGCAAGGTGCATGGTGGCCAACTTATTTCCTTCAGCAGAGAAAATAGGGTTTGTTGTTATGGATAGTTACTTAGTTTTTAATATAATTTAAAACTGGATTATTGGTGTTTTATGTTTTAAGTTTTGTTTAATCCGACTAGACTATGTAAACGAATGTAAACGTTCAAGTTTTTTAAAGCTATAATTATAGACGCATAACTACGTTTCTCAAAGATGAAAGTTATTTTCGAATAGCACTGTTGATTCTCACTAGGTTTTGTCTTTTGTTTGATTGAAAGAAGTCTTACCTTACTGATCAGTGTTCAAAAGTCAGAAAAAGGTTTATTCATAAATCTCTCTCTCTCTCTCTCTCTCTCTCTCTCTCTCTCTCTCTCTCTCTCTCTCTCTCTCTCTCTCTCTCTCAAATGACCCCTAATGTGAGCAAAACTTAAGATTGTGCCTCTACCGTCTCCCAGACACTGGGCCATTTACTCTTGCATTTTTGCTCTCCCAGGACACTACAGTTCTTCCTATCCAAGGCCTCTTTCACCCTCGAAATAAACTTCCTTTACCAATCCATTGTTCTCTACCTTTATAGTATTTCCAAAGCTATTTAGTTTACGCCATTCAAGATGTATTAATTTATTTTATTTCGAGGAGTTAGACCGGCAAAATTCCTAACAATTTCATTTGTATTCATGTCTGGTTAGGAAATGCTGCTCCTGCCCTATCTAGTATATTAACAATCTTAACTCGATAACTTTGATTCACACAGGGAGTTAATATGAAGGTTGGCAGGGTACCAGCCACCCGTTGAGATACTACCGCTAGAGAGTTATGGGGTCTTTTGACTGGCCAGACAGTACTACATTGGATCCTTTTCTCTGGTTACAGTTAATTTTCCCATTTTCCTACACACACACACACACCGAATAGTCTGGAACATTCTTTACATATTCTTCTCTGTCCTCATACACCTGACAACACTCAGATTACCAAACAATTCTTCTTCACCCAAAGGGTTACTGCACTGTAATTGTTCAGTGGCTACTTTCGTCTTGAAAAGGGTAGAAGGGACTCTTTAGCTATGGTAAGCAACTCTTCTAGGAGAAGGACACTCAAAATCAAACCATTGTCCTCTAGTCTTGGGTATTGTCATAGCCTTTGTACCATGGTCTTCCACTGCCTTTGGGTTAGATTTCTCTTGCTTGAGGGTACACTCAGGCACACTATTCTATCTTATTTCTCTTCCTCTTGTTTTTTTAAAGTGTATATAGTTTATATAGGAGATATTTATTTTAATGTTGTTACTCTTTAAAATTTAATTTTTCCTTGTTTCCATTCCTCACGGGGCTATTTTCCCTGGTGGAGCCCCTGGGCTTATAGCTATGTGCTTTTCCAACTAGGGTTGTAGCTTAGCAATTAATAATAATAATAATAATAATAATAATGATAATAATAATAATGTGATTAAAATCAACATAACATCGTGCTCAATAGAAATAGATTTCTACCTCACATTGGGATAGAACTCTTAGTCTCTTCAAGTTGAAGGCAATATTGCTATTCATTTTGGAGCAGATAATATAAAAGAATTTGGAACCCAAGTGCTAACTGCCTTTTATGATTTACCTGCTTTGCTCAGACCAGTGTCTTATATAACAGCAAGTTGTACCCATCTTCCCAACCCACCAGCTGCTTAAGGCCAAACAGGCGAACAATATTCAAAACATGGCAGAATAAAGAAAAAAAGAAAAAATTTATTAATTATACACAGGTTTCCAAAGAATCTTTAGATATTGGTAAACTACCTTATGTGCAATTGAAGAAAAGACATACTATAGTCCATTTTTTTTAGCGATGCAGGTTTGCACCGACTCGCAGGGTTGCCCTTTTAGCTCGGAAAATTTTCCTGATCGCTGATTGGTTAGAATTATCTCGTCCAACCAATCAGCGATCAGGAAACTTTTCCGAGCTAAAAGGGCACCGCTGCGAGTCGGTGCAAATCTGCATCGCTAAAAGAAATTAACTATAGATGTGTTTCTCAGAAGTAAATTTGCAACCAAGAACGACACTTCCATGTTGATTTCTATCCACTCTTAACGTTTACTTCATAGTGCTTATGGATTTGCTCTAGTTGCACTCCGCCACGTAACTGCCCTCCTTGGGCCCAGCTCTGATTCATAGGCCCAAACTTCATAGAGTGATTATTTGCAAGAATATTGTGATAAATGTGACCTTTACTTTAGGTTATAAGAACAAAGGGAAACCAGGAAGATGGGGCTATGAATTAAACTATGATTTGGAAGAATTGAATTGATTGATTCTTTTAGGTATTTGAGAATAAATATAATAATCCGAAGACTGAAGAGGTATACCACATAGTTGGTTGAGTAAAAGAGAAAAAGCTTGGTTTGTGCAAAAAATTTGGGACACTTGAATTTGCTTAAGGAAGCCAAAACGGATTTTTATGAAAGGGTTGTTCAAACACTTCCATGCGAAGTTGATGTGTTCATGTTGAACACAAATGATAGAAACAATTT